>NW_021703772.1:62937996-63111917 GCF_005190385.1 Monodon monoceros
CTTTCTTTCTTTCTTTCTTTCTTTCTTTCTTTCTTTCTTTCTTTCTTTCTTTCTCTCTTTCTCTCTTTCTCTCTTTCTCTCTTTCTCTCTTTCTCTCTTTCTTTCTTTCTTTCTTTCTTCCTCTCCTCCCTTCTGCTCCTCAGCTGCTGTGGCCACGCCAGATGACTCACTTGATCCCCAGCCTTCTCTCTACAATGGGAATTTCATCATTCCTGTGCTCTAGGACTTGGAATAGGGGCCGTTGGTCTCAGTTAGCAGTTGAGTTTCTGTGGAAGAGTGATGTGGTGCTATGAATAGAAGACAGCCATGCAGAATTAACCAGAGCTCACCATGCTTCTGTTCTGTCTGTGATAAGCCCGACAGGCTGCCTTGTAATCAGTGAGTCTGTAGTGTACACAGAGTTGATTCACTGTCATAGCATGGAATTTGCAGCCTGCCTCATGCTGCCTCAGGGCCAGAACAAGCTCATTTGCATGTATGAACCCACTCAGGTTCAAGAACCAAGGGCAGGGTACATCCTAGCTAGAAAGACACTTGGAATGGCGCCCCCAAGTGAATTTATATTTTTCTCCTTCATTTAAAAATTTTTCTACAGACTTAATTCCAGATTATGATAAATCCTTCTAAATCACTGATGTTCTTCCATAATATTATTTGTTGTTAGCGTCTTTCATTCATTTACTAATTTAACCAAAATTTTTGGAACACCAATTATGTACCAGGAAAATGTGTAAGCATCATGGATACAGTGGTACCTTATGAATCATGGTCCTTGTATTTGTGGAGCTTGGGTCTAGTTGGTGAGACCAATGACCATGCAAATAAGTACGTAGTTATAAACTGGTTAGCACTTGACAGGAAAGTACAGGATAACATACAATGTGCAGAATTAGACTTAACAAATAATAAGCCTACTCATAAGAAATAAATTTCCAATGTCTAAATATGTATATTTCTCTTCTAAATTTGGAAGTAACACTCAGAACAATTTGCGTAAAAGAGAGACTGTCTTCAATGACAGTATTATTATTATTATTATTATTTTGGCTGTACCACGTGGCTTGCAGGATCTTAGTTCCCCAACCAGGGATCGAACCCGAGCCCTCAGCAGTGAAAGCGCAGAGTTCTAACCACTGGACAGCCAGGGAATTCCCAATGACAGTCTTTTAAGTCTTTCATTTATGTTGGGGAACAGAATTGAACGATTTTTACAGAGTGGTATGACTACAAAATGTAAGCTAATCCATTTTCCCCCTTTGAAAAACATCCATTCAGACTTATGTATGATGTAAATTGACCCCAATCATTAATAACGCATGAAGATAAATTCTTCAAGGGAAAATTCCTGAAAGTATATCCTGTTATGTCTTAAAAATTGGAAATAAATGTTAGAGGGACTAAAATTTGAGACATATTTTGTCTCAAATGCTCATAAATATTTATTAGATGAACTAAAGAATGAATCTGCCTTTAACGTCTGCATCACTGGCATCCATTAGAAAGGAATTCACCATGGCTACCCATTACTTTATTCATTTTTACTGGGTCCTATACTTGAGAGTGAGCAAATAATTCAGAGCAAATAGGGGTTTTCAGAAATTCCTTGGCTTTGGCTGAATTCACATGATACCAAACATGTAAATAGATATTTGATTGTGTAGACCACACCTTTCTCAGGCCTTTCCTTTACCAGGAACTCCATCGACGAGTTAAATATTTTAATCGTGAGCTATTATGGTCATTGACATGAATACTGTTTGTGCACTTCTGAATAAATGTTTAGATTTCGTGTGGTAAGATCACTGTGAAAATGGACTTGGGTGGGACAGAAGAGAGGGAGGGGACATTTTCTTACCTGTAAGTAGTAAACATGCCTCCAAAATTACCCAACTCTTTCACAACTTTCTTTCTTGGAAAAAGTATATCATTAAAAGTACAATGTCTCCACCTATTATAATTGGTGTGTTGGTCTTGAACTATACAAGGCAACTCAATGATTTTATCAACATAAGCATGCATGTATAATGTAGGAGCTGGATTTTCTCTTTCATTGTATTGGTTTCCACATATCAATTGTAATCCATTGGATGGAATTTTAGGCTGGAGCCTCCTTCTAAATGGCTCTTGGTGAATAAGGCTAAAAAGGATTACAGAACGTTAGGCCTCCTGATTAGCTTCTCAGAATTTATTTGCTCAGAATAGTCAAATAATAAGGTAACAGAATGAAAGAAGAAGAAAGAAGGAAATTCTTTCTTTCTTTCTTTCTGGCTGTGTTGGGTCTTTGTTGCTGTGCGCGGGCTTTCTCTGGTTGCAGCGAGCCAGGGGCCACTCTTCGTTGCGGTGTGTGGGTTTCTCATTGCAGTGGCTTCTCTTGTTGTGGAGCATGGGCCCTAGGCACATCGGCTTCCGTAGTTGTGGCACGTGGGCTCAGTAGTTGTGGCACACAAGCTCTAGAGCACAGGCTCAGTAGTTGTGGTTGCACGGGCTTAGTTGCTCCATGGCATGTGAGATCTTCCCACGCCAGGGCTCAAACCTGTGTCCCCTGCATTGGCAGGCAGATTCTTAACCACTGCGCCACCAGGGAAGCCCCATATTTTTCTTTTTTTTATCCAGTTAAAGTGTAGACGCTCAAATGGAGGCTACAATGTCTTGTAACTTAATTGTGGAAGTGACATACTATCATTTCTGCCATTTTCTGTTGGTCACACAGACCAGCCCTGGTATAATTTTGGTGAGGATTACACAAGAGTGTGAATACCAGGAGACAAAAACAATCAAGGGCTCCTTGGAGGCTCACTACCACAGCCATTGGGAAGTTTGTGTCCTTACCTGCCCCACATATGGATGCATCGATGCAAAAATCCAAGTCTGTACTTTCTCTTGGATTTCAGTCTATTTTCTTAACAATGTACATTTAGCTTATGCACTCAAGTACTATTTTGAAGTTAGACACTGTAAGACAATGTACTTTGAAAAACAGCTTTATTGAGATACAATTCACATACCATAAAATTCATCCACTTAAAGTATAAAACTCAATAGTTTTTAGTATATCCATAGAGCTGTGCATTCATCACCACAATCAATTTTAGAACATTTTTATTAGCACACAACCCCCCTACCCCATATCCCTTAAATTTCACTCCCCAATTCCCCATCCCCCCTCAGCCCTAGACAACCACTAATCTACTTTCTGTCTCTGTAGATTTGCCTATTTTGGACATTTCATGAAAATGGAATCATATAATATGTGGTCCTTTGTGACTAGCTTTTTTAACTTAGCCTAATGTCTCCAAGGTTCATCCACGTTGTAGCATGAATCATACTTCATTTCTTTTTATTGATGAATAATATTTCATTGTATGGATATAATACATTTATAGTGTGGATATAATGAGTGGATTTATCCATTCATCAGTTGATGGACATTTGAGTTGCTTCCTCTTTTTGGTTATTACAAATGATGCTGCTATGGACATTTATGTACAAGGTTTCCTGTGGACATATGTTTTCAATTCTCTTGAGTATATACCTAGGAGTGGAATTTCTGGGTCATATGATAAATAAATGTTTAACCGTTTGCAGAACTTCCAGACTGTTTTCAAAGTGGCTGTACCATTTTACATTCCCACTAACATGTGTGAGGCTTCCAATTTCTTCACATTCTTACCAACAATTAATAGTATCTATATTTTTAAAAATTAATTAATTAATTAATTTTTGATTGCATTGGGTCTTTGTTACTGCGTGCGGGCTTTCTCTAGTTGTGTTGAGCGGGGGGCTACTCTTCGTTGCGGTGCCCAGGTTTCTCATTGCGGTGGCTTCTCTTGTTGCGGAGCATGGGCTCTAGGCGCAGTGGGCTTCGGTAGCTGTGGCACGCAGGCTCTAGAGTGCAGGCTCAGTAGTTGTGGCGCATGGGCTTAGTTGCTCCGCGGCATGTGAGATCTTCCCGGACCAGGGCTCAAACCCGTGTACCCTGCACTGGCAGGCGGATTCTTAACCACTGTGCCACCAGGGAAGCCCCAGTATCTATATTTTGACTGTAGCTCCAGTAGGCTGAATAATGGCCCCCCAAAATATGTAGGATATCCCTGGAATCTGCAAATGTTACCTTGTATGGAAAAAAGAGTCTATGCAGGTGTGATTAACTTAAAGATCTTGGGTTGGGGGAGATTATACTGGATTACCCAGGTGGGCCCTAAATGCAATCACTAGTATTTTTTAAAGGGACAGTTACCAAAAAGAGGCGGAGGGAGATTTGACTATAGAGAGAAAAAAAGAGGCAAGGTGACTATCGAGGAGGAGTTTGAAGTGATGTCCCAAGCTCAGGAATGCCAGTAGCTACCAGAAGCTGGAAGAGGGAAGAAACAAATTCTTCCCTAGAGCCTTTGGAGAAAGTACAACCCCGTCAGCACCTGAATTTCAACCCAGTGAAGCTGATTTCAGACTTCTGGCCTCCAGAAATGTGAGAAAGATGGAAGTGTGTGTATATATCAAAGGGCAACAAGTGGAATCTTTGAATGATGAGAATATTCTGCTCTTCATTGTATCGGTGTCAACATCCTGGTTGTGATATTGTCCTATAGTTTTGCAAGATGTTACCATTGGGGGAAAACTAGATAAAGGGCATATATAATGTCTCTGTAATATTTCTCACAATTGCATTAGCCATTCTGGCAATATGCTATCCTAGTGTGTGGGTATTCTATAAAGCAACTTTACCCAATGATAAACCATTTGTCCATAGGTCAATGTCCCATGCATTAATGAACATGGACCTTTCAACATTTTGGAAGTAGGATATGGACACATTTCTGCCAGTTTGGGTTGACACTGATATGCACTCTAAGGTTTCAATGCTACTGGGTCTACAGGGCATCAGAACCATTGAAAGGAGTGCTCCTGGTGAGGCAATGCACCTTGTCATAAAGACCTCATATCGTTGTTAAATATCGTTTACCTTTTCCCTCTAATTGTCATTTCTCTCCCCTCTTCTCTCTTCAACAAATGCGTCAGGGGAATCTTAATTTATCCAACTAGGCATGTATCAATTTTGTTTTGTTTTTCTTTCTGTTGAAAAGAAAGACAGTCTGTGGTCCACATCACCTGTAAACTTTACAGAACCCTTACTAGGATTTTATAATCACAAGAGCTTTCCACCATACAGATGATGAAGTCTGATGTGCAGTCAAAGGAACCAAGTTGACGTCCCCTTTTCCTTCCTATCAGTTTTTCTGATAGGTTTGCTCTGTTGTCCCAGAAATAGTCCTAAGTAGTCTTTAAAACTCTAATGACTCTAATGACTTCTTCCCAGAATCAAATAGAAGTGAGTTAACCATTCATCTCTGGGGTGCCTCAGGAGTGAAAACAATCACAAACTACACATGTCCTATCCACACCCCCCGACAGTGATGTAATGCTCCTGAACTTTGCTCCAGTAAATCCCACAGCTGGGTCAGTGCTCAGAGCTCTTAGTCGAGTACAGTCATTCATGACTGGAAGCTGCGTTTTTCACGACAGGCGCTCTCACCTCTGCTTACAGTGTCTGTAGAATAAACGCACCACAGGGAATCTAAGGAAAACTTTTTGACAAATGCTCATAGTTTTCTGTTTTTGGACACCCAAATTTTATTTCACAAACAGAAACCAAGAGTATGCACTCATTTATTTATTTTAAAAAAATTTATTGGGCTATAGTTGCTTTACAATGTTGTGTCAGTTTCTACTGTACAGGAAAGTGAATCAGCTATACGTATACGTATATCCCCTCTTTTTAGGATTTCCTTCCCATTTAGGTCACCGCAAAGCACTGAGTGGAGTTCCCCGTGCTATACAGTAGGTTCTCGTCAGTTATCTATTTTATACATAGTATCAATAGCATATATATTATGCACCCATTTATACATTAGAAGTCTACTCATAAATACTGCATTATACACTCTATACAAAGATACTTAGCTTTTGTAAGGGCCTCTGATCATGGATACTTGTATACAAGTTTATGACTTTCTAGATCTTTTTCATTCTGCGGGTTCCCTTAAATCATCATGAAAGACTGGGAATGTGTTGAACACAGACATATTAACTGGTTTGGAGATTGTCAGAGGGGTTGACCAAGGCAGTTGTTTCCCTTACTCATTAGTATTTTGCAAGTGAAAGAAAAGTCAAGAAACATTCACTGAGTACCTACTTAATGTGTAAGGTATTGTACCAGGCTTCGGGAGTGAGAGCAAGCAGCTTACCTAGTCTTTGCTGTCAAGTAGCTTGCAATTTACCAGCAAGAGAAACATGAATATACTCAATATAAATATATTCAATAAAAATATTGAATAATAGTGCAAGATGGCAAAAAAATCTGCCATGGAATAATAGTTCGTTCTGAATTAAATAAATTATACTTAAATACTTGGTCTGAGTTCAGTAGAGGGAGAGACAATTCAAGCTTGGGTCACAAAAGGAAGGGCTGATAGAAAGCAGAAAGCTGGTAGGCTGAGAGCATCTAGGCTAAAGATGCTACTTTCTGATTCTCTAAAGAAATGGACATCATCTAGCTTATCCCTGAGGATCGGGTATATCAACAACAAATATGTTAATTTTTTAATGATAAAATTTCTTATTTCCCGAAAGCGATTTCAGAATCATTTTTTCTCCCCTCCCTGCCCCTGCCAATTCCAAACCCTGTGTCGCAGTGTGATACTTGTAATGGGAAAATACTGTGTAGTTTTCTTGCTTTCCCACAAGTTCTTTGACTTCAGCCTTAGAAATTGTCCTGGGGAGCGAGGATTCCTGGGCTGTGGTCAGCACAAAGACTGGGTTAATAAAATGTTTTTCTCTCTCTATGGGAAGATGGCACACACATTTCTCCTAGTGTTACTCTGAGAGAGGAAGGAGTTGAAAAGCTGGCTTAAGATTGCTGGACAGGTAACAGTAAGCCTCCTGATTTACAGCACACATCTCTCTACCTGTGCCTTTCCAGACACTTGTCTGGCTTTTTAGAACATTTCTCTAGCTGTGATTGCACTACCACTAATGATGAGCATGAGTGAAAGGGGCCTCAGTGGATAGAGCTCTGGGCTGCCATCTAGGGTCCCCTGTCTTCCAACAAATGCCCATGAATTATTTCACAACCCTCGCATCTCTACCTGTAAAAATGAAGGAGGTAGGCATCTTTGCTATGATGGATACCATGAGGTCTGTTTGGGGATTTGGATTGATTGCAATTCTACACAGGTAAAACGCCTTACCCATATTTAATAGAAACATACAATATGTATATTTTAAATTCCTCTGTACTCACAAATGCAATCTTTGTTAGCTAGATCCTACCTGTGAGTCTTACCATTTTTTCCCCCTCTTTTGAAGGTTTCTGGACATTGAAAGTGAAATGGTCAAGTTTGCCAGTTACTATGCTGGCATCGCTGTCGCGGTACTTGTCACAGGATATATTCAAGTTAGTGACGCCTCCATTTTATTTATAGATCAGCAGCTGGGTTCAAAGACGTGACAATGAAATGCAAAGTGTGTTCTTTAAAGCTATTCAGAAGCCCCAAGGACTACAGCTTTATTTCAGACAGACAATAGACGGTGGGGAAGGATTCTTCCTCTCAGTTGGGGAGGAACGCTTGTCCAGAGAAATGGAGAATAGACTTTTAGCTCCAGTGTCTTGTTCTCCCCTGCCCTCCCTGCTTCATCCTCTCGTCTAAACTCAGAAATAGACAGCTGTGGGTGTGTTCGTACAGGGAGAGCAAGTACGAACCTTCTTCGTACCTGGAAAAAGCTGGGAGTGGGGAGTTGGAGGAAAGCTTGACTTTCTTTTTCTCTGTTTTTGCTAAAGTCACACCAAACTGCAGTCCAACCCAAGTTCTGTAAACTGAATCCATATTCTAGATTTCAGTTATGCGAGGGCTTGGAGTTAACTCTTATTAAGGAAGAAAAGTATTTCACCTTTTTCCTACTAACATAGGAAAAATAATAAATCCCCCCTACTCTCCATTCACTTAAGAATTCCAGGAAGTTAGTGTTAGTTGTAAAGAGAAATGAGTCAATTTTCACCATTCTGGCACTGGAGTTTTAATGACAGTCTTATTTTGCTTGCATGGGGGAAACTGTCAGCAAGATTCCCTGCTTATGTCATAATGTTTGTCTTCCTTTCTCTGAAAGTCATTGTCCAACAGCTGGAAAACAATGTATGAATGCTTATTGGAAGGCTTCTCAGGGGAAAAATTCATCAGAAGTGGCATGCAAAAGTAGTGATTTAAGAGCAATAATTTATTTTTGGTGTGATAAGCCTTCTTTTACACATGAGGGAAGTGAAGCTTAATACGGTTAACCCTGCAAGTGGCCGAGCTGGATTCAAACCCAAGCCTCTGGCTTCCCTGTTTACAGTGGATCGGCTCAGCCCCACTTTCAGCAGATGTCAGAGCTCACAACTTAATTCCCAACAAGAGGCATGTTGTGAATTACTTTTGTCCTTTTCTCAACTGTCATAGTGAAAATATTTTCTTCTGAAAAGAGAAGGAATTAATGACTATTTTTATCACAATGCTAAACATTTCTTGCTCCATTTACAGATATGCTTTTGGGTAATTGCTGCAGCTCGCCAGATACAGAAACTAAGAAAACTGTACTTTAGGAGAATAATGAGAATGGAAATAGGATGGTTCGACTGCAATTCAGTGGGAGAGCTGAATACAAGATTTTCTGAGTAAGTGGCTGGTAGGACATTTTAATGAATGTGTGATTTTTCGCTAATGAAACACTTGTTTCCAAATTAAATAACAATTGGAAACACATTTTCGGTTCTTTTGATGCATTTTGTCTCTTAAGTTGCGCTTTTATAGGGAGCATGGCTTTTTTCATAGGTTTCATGGCTTCAACAAAATGACTTTTTTTTTTTAACATCTTTATTGGAGTATAATCGCTTTACAATGGTGTGTTAGTTTCTGCTTTATAGCAAAGTGAATCAGCTATACATATACATATATCCCATATCTCCTCCCTCTTGCGTCTCCCTCCCACCCTCCCTATCCCACCCCTCTAGGTGGTCACAAAGCACCGAGCTGATCTCCCTGTGTTATGCGGCTGCTTCCCACTAGCTATCTACCTTAGGTTTGGTAGTGTATATATGTCCATGCAACTCTCTCACTTTGTCCCAGCTTATACTTCCCCCTCCCTGTATTCTCAAGTCCATTCTCTAGTGGGTCTGAGTCTTTATTTCATTCCTGAGCCTAGGTTCTTCATGACGATTATTTTTTTGTTGTTTTTTAGATTCCATATATATGTGTTAGCATACGGTATTTGTTTTTCTCTTTCTGACATACTTCACTCTGTATGACAGACTCTAGGTTCATCCACTTCAGTATGAAAAACTCAATTTCGTTTCTTTTTATGGCTGAGTAGTATTCCATTGTACATATGTGCCACATCTTCTTTATCCATTCATCTGTCGATGGACACTTAGGTTGCTTCCATGTCCTGGCTATTGTAAATAGAGCTGCAATGAACATTTTGGTACATGACACTTTTTGAATTATGGCTTTCTCAGGGTATATGCCCAGTAGTGGGATGGCTGGGTCGTATGATAGTTCTATATTAAGTTGTAAAGGACCCTCCATACTGTTCTCCATAGTGGCTCTATCAATTTACATTCCCACCAACAGTGCAAGAGGGTTCCCTTTTCTCCACACCCTCTCTAGCATTTATTGTTTGTAGATATTTTCATGATGGCCATTCTGGCTGGTGTGAGATGATATCTCATTGTAGTTTTGATTTGAATTTCTCTAATGATTAATGATGTTGAGCATTCTTTCATGTGTTTGTTGGCCATCTGTATATCTTCTTTGGAGAAATGTCTATTTAGATCTTCTGACCATTTTTGGATTGTGTTGTTTGTTTTTTGATATTGAGCTGCATGAGCTGCTTGTAAATTTTGGAGATGAATCCTTTGTCAGTTGCTTCATTTGCAAATATTTTCTGCCATTCTGAGTGTTGTCTTTTCGTCTGGTTTATGGTTTTCTTTGCTCTGCAAAAGCTTTTAAGTTTCATTAGATCCCATTTGCTTATTTTTGTTTTTATTTCCATTACTCTAGGAGGTGGGTCAAAAAGGATCTTGCAGTGATTTATGTCATAGAGTGTTCTGCCTATGTTTTCCTCTAAGAGTTTGATAGTGTCTGGCCTTACATTTAGGTCTTTAATCCATTTTGAGTTTATTTTTGTGTATGGTGTTAGGGAGTGCTAAATTTCATTCTTTTACATGTAGCTGTCCAGTTTTCCCAGCACCACTTATTGAAGAGGCTGTCTTTTCTCCACTGTATATTCTTGCCTCCTTTATCAAAGATAAGGTGACCATATGTGCGTGGGTTTATCTCTGGGCTTTCTATCTTGTTCCATTGATCTATATTTCTGTTTTTGTGCCAGTACCATACTGTCTTGATTACTGTAGCTTTGTAGTATAGTCTGAAGTCAGGGAGCCTGATTCCTCCAACTCTGTTTTTCTTTCTTAAGATTCCTGTGGCTATTCGGGGTGTTTTGTGTTTCCATACAAATTGTGAAATTTTTTATTCTAGTTCTGTGAAAAATACCAGTGGTAGCTTGATAGGGATTGCATTGAATCTGTAGATTGCTTTGGGTAGTAGAGTCATTTTCACAATATTGATTCTTCCAATCCAAGAACATGGTATATCTCTCCATCTATTTGTATCATCTTTAATTTCTTTCATCAGTGTCTTATCATTTTCTGCATACAGGTCTTTTGTCTCCTTAGGTAGGTTTATTCCTAGATATTTTATTCTCCTTGTTGCAATGGTAAATGGGAGTGTTTTCTTCACTTTCAGATTTTTCATCATTAGTGTATAGGAATGCAAGAGATTTCTGTACATTAATTTTATATCCTGCTACTTTATCAAATCCATTGATTAGCTCTAGTAGTTTTCTGGTAGCATCTTTAGGATTCTCTATGTATAGTATCACATCATCTGCAAACAGAGACAGCTTTACTTCTTCTTTTCTGATTTGGATTCCTTTTCTTTATTTTCTCTGATTGCTGTGGTTAAAACTTCCAAAACTATGTTGAATAGTAGTGGTGAGAATGGGCAACCTTGTCTTTTTCCTGATCTTAGTGGAAATGGTTTCAGGTTTTCACCATTGAGGATGATGTTGGCTGTGGGTTTGTCATGTATGGCCTTTATTATATTGAGGTAAGAAGTTCCCTCTATACCTACTTTCTGGAGAGTTTTTATCATAAATGGCTGTTGAATTTTGTCAAAAGCTTTCTCTGCATCTGTTGAGATGATCCTATGGTTTTTGTCCTTCAGCTTGTTAGTATGGTGTTTCACATTGATTGATTTGCATACATTGAAGAATCCTTGCATTACTGGGATAAACCCCACTTGATCATGGTGTATGATCCTTTTAATGTGCTGTTGGATTCTGTTTGCTAGTATTTTGTTGAGGATTTTTGCATCTATGTTCATCAGTGATATTGGCCTGTAGTTTTCTTTTTTTGTGGCATCTTTATCTGGTTTTGGTATCAGGGTGATGGTGGCCTTGTAGAATGAGTTTGGGAGTGTTCCTCCCTCTGCTATATTTTGGAAGAGTTTGAGAAGGATAGGTGTTAGCTCTTCTCTAAATGTTTGATAGAATTCCCCTGTGAAGCCATCTGGTCCTGGGCTTTTGTTTGTTGGAAGATTTTTAATCACAGTTTCAATTACAGTGCTTGTCATTGGTCTGTTCATATTTTCTATTTCTTCCTGGTTCAGTCTCGGAAGGTTGTGCATTTCTAAGAATTTGTCCATTTCTTCCAGGTTGTCCATTTTATTGGCATAGAGTTGCTTGTAGTAATCTGTCATGATCCTTTGTATTTCTGCAGTGTCAGTTGTTACTTCTCCTTTTTCATTTCTAATTCTATTCATTTGAGTCTTCTCCCTTTTTTTTGATGAGTCTGGCTAATGGTTTGTCAATTTTGTTTATCTTCTCAAAGAACCAGCTTTTAGTTTTATTGATCTTTGCTATTGTTTCCTTCATTTCTTTTTCATTTATTTCTGATCTGATCTTCATGATCTCTTTCCTTCTGCTAACTTTGGGGTATTTTTGTTCTTCTTTCTCTAATTGCTTTAGGTGTAAGGTTAGGTTGTTTATTTGAGATGTTTCTTGTTTCCTAAGGTAGGACTGTATTGCTATAAACTTCCCTCATAGAACTGCTTTTGCTGCATCCCATAGGTTGTGGGTCATCATGTTTTCATTGTCATTTGTTTCTAGGTATTTTTTGATTTCCTCTTTGATTTCTTCAGTGATCTGTTGGTTATTAAGTAGTGTATTGTTTAGCCTCCATTTGTATTTTTACAGATTTTTTCCTGTAATTGATATCTAGTCTCACAGCATTATGGTCGGAAAAGATACTTGATACGATTTCAATTTTCTTAAATTTACCAAGGCTTGATTTGTGACCCAAGATATGATCTATCCTGGAGAATGTTCCATGAGCACTTGAGCAGAATGTGTATTCTGTTGTTTTTGGATGTAATATCCTATAAATATCAATTAAGTCCATCTTGTTTAATGTATCATTTAAAGCTTGTGTTTCCTTATTTATTTCCATTTTGGATGATCTGTCCATTGGTGAAAGTGGGGTGTTAAAGTCCCCTACTATGATTGTGTTACTGTGGATTTCCCCTTTTATGGCTCTTAGTATTTGTCTTATATATTGAGGTGCTCCTATGTTGGGTGCATAAATATTTACAATTGTTATAACTTCTTCTTGGATTGATCCCTTGATCATTATGTAGTGTCCTTGTCTCTTGTAATAGTCTTTATTTAAAGTCTATTTTGTCTGCTATGAGAATTGCTACACCAGCTTTCTTTTGATTTCCATTTGCATGGAATATCTTTCTCCATACCCTCACTTTCAGTCTGTATGTGTCCCTAGGTTTGAACTGGGTCTCTTGTAGACAGCATATATATGGGTCTTGTTTTTGTATCCATTCAGCCAATCTAAGTCTTTTGGTTGGAGCATTTAATCCATTGACATTTAAGGTAATTATCAATATGTATGTTCCTATTCCCATTTTCTTAATTGTTCTGGGTTTGTTATTGTAGGTCTTTTCCTTGTCTTGTGTTTCCTGTCTAGAGAAGTTCCTTTAGCATTTGTTGTAAAGCTGGTTTGGTGGTGCTGAGTTCTCTTAGCTTTTGCTTGTCTGTAAAGGTTTTAATTTCTCCATCGAATCTGAATGAGATCCTTGCCGGGTAGAGTTATCTTGGTTGTAGGTTTTTTTCCTTCATCACTTTAAATATGTCCTGCCACACCCTTCTGGCTTGCAGGGTTTCTGCTGAAACATCAGCTGTTCACCTTATGGGGATTCCCTTGTGTGTTATTTGTTGTTTTTCCCTTGCTGCTTTTAATACTTTTTCTTTGTATTTAATTTTTGATTAATATGTGTCTTGGCATGTTTCTCCTTTGATTTATCCTGTATGGGACTCTCTGTGCTTCCTGGGCTTGATTAACTATTTCCTTTCCCATATTGGGGAAGTTTTCAACTATAATCTCTTCAAATATTTTCTCAGTTCCTTTCTTTTTCTCTTCCTCTTCTGGGACCCCTATAATTCGAATGTTGGTGCGTTTAATGTTGTCCCAGAGGTCTCTGAGACTGTCCTCAGTTCTTTTCATTCTTGTTTCTTTATTCTGCTCTGAGGTAGTTATTTCCACTATTTTCTCTTCCAGGTCACTTATCTGTTCTTCTGCCTCAGTTATTCTGCTATTGATCCCATTTAGAGTATTTTTAATTTCATTTATTGTGTTGTTCATCACTGTTTCTTTGCTCTTTATTTCTTCTAGTTCCTTGTTAAACGTTTCTTGTATTTTCTCCATCCTGTTTCCAAGATTTTGGATCATCTTTCCTATCATTGTTCTGAATTCTTTTTCAGGTAGACTGCCTATTTCCTCTTCATTTGTTAGGTCTGGTGTGTTTTTGCCTTACTCCTTCATCTGCTGTGTGTTTTTCTGTCTTCTCATTTTGCTTAACTTATTGTGTTTGGAATCTCCTTTTCACAGGCTGCAGGTTCGTAGTTCCCCTTATTTTTGGTGTCTGTCCCCAGTGGCTAAGGTTGGTTCAGTGGGTTGTGTAGGCTTCCTGGTGGAGGGGACTAGTGCCTGTGTTCTGGTGGATGAGGCTTGATTTTGTCTTTCTGGTGGGCAGGTCCACGTCTGGTGGTGTGTTTTGGGGTGTCTGTGGCCTTATTATGATATTAGGCAGCCTCTGTGCTAATGGATGGGGTTGTTTTCCTGTCTTGCTAGTTGTTTGGCATAGGGTGTCCAGCACTGTAGCTTGCTGGTCGTTGAGTGAAGCTGGGTCTTGGTGTTGAGATGGAGATCTCTGGGAGATTTTGGCCGTTTGATATTATGTGGAGTTGGAAGGTCTCTTGTGGACCAGCGTCCTGAACTTGGCTCTCCCACCTCAGAGGCACAGCCCTGACACCTGGCTAGAGCACCAAGAGCCTGTCATCCACACGGAAAAAGAGAAAAAGGGGGAAAAAAAAGTATATATATATATATATAGTTGCTGCCAGAGTCCACCTCCTCAATTTGGGATGATTCGTTGTCTATTCAGGTATTCCAGAGATGCAGGGTACATCAAGTTGATGTGGAGATTTAATCCGCTGCTCCTGGGGCTGCTCAAGAGATTTCCCTTTCTCTTCTTTGTTCGCACAGCTCCTGGGTTTCAGCTTTGGATTTGGCCCCACCTCTGCGTGTAGGTCGCCTGAGGGCGTTTGTTCTTCCCTCAGACAGGACGGGGTTAAAGGAGCAGCTGATTCGGGGGCTCTAGGTCACTCAGGCCGGGGGGAGGGAGGGGCACGGATGCTGGGTGAGCCTGCGGCGGCACAGGCCAGCGTGACGTTGCGCCGGCGTGACGTTGCGCCGGCGTGACGTTGCACCAGCCTTAGACGTGCCGTGCGTTCTTCCGGGGAAGTTGTCCCTGGATCCCGGGACCCTGGCAGTGGCGGGCTGCACAGGCTCCCCGGAAGGGGAGGTGTGGAGAGTGACCTGTGCTCGCACACAGGCTTCTTGGTGGCTGCAGCAGCAGCCTTAGCGTCTCATGCCCGTCTCTAGGGTCCGCACTTTTAGCCGCGGCTCGCGCCCGTCTCTGGAGCTCCTTTAAGCAGCGCTTTTAATCCCCTCTCCTCGCGCATTAGGAAACAAAGAGGCAAGAAAAAGTCTCTTGCCTCTTCGGCAGGTCCAGACTTTTTCCCGGACTCCCTCCCGGCTAGCCGTGGCGCACTGGCCCCTTCAGGCTGTGTTCACGCCGCCAGTCCTCTCCCGGCGCTGCGACCAAAGCCCGAGCCTCAGCTCCCAGTCCCGCCCGCCCCGGCGGTGAGCAGACAAGCCTCTCGGGCTGGTGAGTGCCGGTCGGCCCTGATCCTCTGTGCGGGTATCTCCCCGCTTTGCCCTCCGCACCCCTGTTGCTGTGCTCTCCTCCGCGGCTCCGAAGCTTTCCCCCTCCGCCACCCGCAGTCTCCACCCACGAAGCGGCTTCCTAGTGTGTGGAAACTTTTCCTCCTTCACGGCTCCCTCCCACTGGTGCAGGCCCCGTCCCTATCCTTTTGTCTCTGGTTTTTCTTTTTTCTTTTGCCCTACCCAGGTACGTGAGGAGTTTCTTGCCTTTCAGGAGGTCTGAGGTCTTCTGCCAGCGTTCAGCGGGTGTTCTGTAGGAGTTGTTCCACATGTAGATGTATTTCTGATGTATTTGTGGGGAGGAAGGTGATCTCCGCATCTTACTCTTCCGCCATCTTGAAGCTCCTCCAAAATGACTTAAAAATTGAAAGTCGGGGTACTATAATTTGGTTTGTAGGTCCTGGACTAAAGTACTAGAAATGAAGTATTATAGAAGAGAGTTTAAAGGATGTAGGGTTATTTGATCTTGAAAGAGGAAATTGAGGGATGTCACAATCTGTGTACCCATAAGGAAAACAATATGATTAGAAAGAATTATCTTGCTTTGCCTGTTGACATAATTTCCACATATAATGACAAAAAAAAATTCAAAATAGTTTGAGAAAGATTCAAACTGAAAAACTAGATTTAAATCCAGTTTACACCTAAATACTATTTTGGGTCTTTAATAGTGCCCCCCCCGCCATAATTTTTGAATGAGCTCTGAGTACCGTTGAACCGTGTTGAATTTAAGTTTGAGGTCCAATGAAAGACAGCTAGTGTGTAGTGTAGTGAAGATAAAAGCAGACTGAATGTTGGGGCCCCTACCGTCCAGCACTCATTCTGCCCTTTACTTACTTTGACCTTGAACAGATACTTAAGCTTGCTAGAATACAATTGTGTAATCTCTCTGTAATGTCTAAGGTCCTTTTTTGCTATCAAGTCCTGAGCCTTGTTTGCTCCATCTGGACCAGAGATTATGGGAATGTTTCCAGGAATATGAATTTAATGTAATGATAGTCAACCAATACTCTAGAGCACTTACCCTATGCAAGGCATAAAGATATACCACAGAGCTCCTGATCTCAAGGAACTTACAGCCTAGTAGGAGGGATAAAGGGTTCAAGCAAATAATCAGAGCTAACATACATTGATTGTTTACTATATGCTAGGCACTGGTCTACATATTGGGTTGGCCAAAATGTTCGTTCGGATTTTCCATATGTTACAGAAAAACCCGAACGAACTTTTGGGCCAACCCAATACTTTACGTGTATTAACTAATCCTCACTGCTACCGACTGAGGTAGGTTCTGTTTTTATCCGCATTTTATAGATGAGGAAACTGAGACACAGAAAGGCCAAGTAACTTGCCCAAGAACAGCTTGTGTTTAAATTCAGAGTCTGGCTCCAGAGTCTGTGCTGTTAACCACAATTCTATACTGCGTATAAGCAGAAAGGAATAATTACATACACATACATATACACATGTATACAGATTAATTACATTGCTATGGTAACACAGGAAAGAAGTTATTACTTCTCCCTGGGGGATTATATAAATTTTTATGAAATAGGTGGTATGTGAGTAGAACCTTGAGGCTGAAAAGATTTAGCAGGTATAAAGGAAAGAAGGGCTGTTTAGGACAAACCAAGGATATTAGCTTTAAGAAAGAAAGGGACAAATAAGAGGGTTTCCAAAAGTCTTTGCCTATGTTGAATGAACACCAGTCAGGAAAACTGGATTAAGGACACACTCCCTTGGCTATGAGGAGAGAGGCTTGCTGCCCTCCCAAGCTGCAGCAAAATTTCCAAGATGTGAGAAGCTATTAAGTTTCCCAAGGGCAATGGGGTACAGAAATAGGAGTGTTTAGAAAGGAAAGATTGTACTTTCTCAGCAAGATATTGAATTGACCAAATTCAGTTTTAGTGACCAAAGCCTCTCTTGTTTCTAGTGATATTAACAAAATCAATGATGCCATTGCCGACCAAATGGCCATTTTCATTCAGCGCATGACCACGAGCGTCTGTGGGTTCCTGCTGGGATTTTACCGGGGTTGGAAACTGACCTTGGTTATTATCTCTGTCAGCCCTCTCATTGGGATTGGAGCAGCCGTCATTGGTCTGGTAAGAATGTCTTCTCACTTCTCTCCATGGGAAGACTTTTGCACTGAGAAACAGCCAAAAATGTGAAGCTTGATTCCCTTCTCCTGAGTATGTTTAGTCAACATCATTATCACCATTTTGATTTATTTTGTTTGATTATTACTCAGTATCAAATAACATTCCATTATTAGATTAGGGATTAATAATGTTTTAATAACACAAATATTATTGTATTAATAACAATAACAACTACGTTAATTGAATATTTACTATTTTGCCAGGCAGTATTAGGAGCCTCAAGGACATGATCTCTAATTTTACAACAATCTTATAAAGTATTAATGCCATTTTAAATATAAGAAATGGAGGTTCAGAGAGGTAAAGGGACTTGTCTGGAACTGCACAGCCAGTGAATGACAGAATAGGATTCAAATTCAAGGAAGCCTGATTCTAAATCCCCACTCACTCTGCAGTGTGCCTGTGGCTTCCCGTGGTCTCCCAAGTTCAGATGCTTCCCTCAGAAAGGCCCAACAAATAAAAGAGATTTCTGCAATTACACTGTGTTCTCCATTCCATCTGATCAGTTTCAGAGAGAGGGTTATCTGACCCATTCAGAGAAGTATCCCAGTCACAGTTTCCATTCCCCAGATATGCAGGCCAAGAAAAAGTATAGGAGTAGGAATTTGGGGTCATCCCAGTTAAAAAACACTCCCAAGGATTGAGAAATTTTACTATTTTACTTTTAGAGTAGCCACATTAGATAACAGGTCATGGGGTCAGGCACACTAATAATTTGCTGTAAATGAGAATAGAATTTAAGTGAAAAGCTGCACATACATTCACATCATTGAGCAACAGGTACCGATCTCCATGACTGTATTTTCTAGCAAAATACTCTCTACACTCCACTGGCTGTATTACTCAAATGTTTCCCAGGTAATACAGAGTGACAATAGCAAAGAGCTCATTCTACTTAACTAGGCCACCACCTGGCTCTACCACCTGGCTCAAGAAAGATATGTTCAACTCGTCAAAATGTCAGTTTCCTCATCTTTAAAATAAGGTTAGTACCTCCCGAAGTCATTGTGATGACTCAAGGCATTATCCTTGTTACACACTTAGCATAGCATCTGGCACAGAATTAATTACTAAAGAGATATTAGCTTTTGTTTTTTTCCCAATCCACCAAATCATGCAAGTTTTACAACAGTCTTTCCTACCAAATGCTTTTCAGCTGCACTCCAGGGAAGCCTCAACTTCCACAGAGGGTCACTGGGGAGTCTGCAAACATTTGATTCAGCATTTTTTTCCCTCCAAAAAAATTTAATCTCTTTCTTCAAACCCACAAAAGATTAATATTCACACTCAAATGGATCATATGTCACGTTTTAACATGTTGGAGACCAACAACATAAACTGGTTAACTTGATTTCAAATAGGCTCAAAGCACAGTTTCTCTTGTCTCAGTGTCCATATTTCAACTTCTTGTAAATGTGTCACCGATTTGGAATGTTGTAGCTCTGCACTTGTTTCTTCTTGAATTCAGGTGTGTGCATGTTTGTGTAAAATGATACGAGCAATTTCACTAAGCTCAATTCAAAAGCAGGACAAAAAAAGGTGGAGGGGGCAATATATGACATATTAGAATGTGACATATTAGAACTGATCATAGGTTTTGTATGCCTTTGTATGACTTTTATATACCTACAGTGGGAAACATGAACAACTGTTAGATATTTCCCAATATACATCTTTTAAGTTCCTATATCAGTTTAATTGAAGTATCAAGAGATTCTTTAATGTACCATTACAATAAAAACTGATAACATTCGCAACTACTTAATTTTCTCATTACTATGCTCATTACATATTTCAGAAGTAAATTAGAAGAGGATTGTGGTAAAAACTGCCATACCATCCAAAGGCAAATTTTAATGTTGATTAAAATAGCCTTACTATCCTTTATTGTTGCCTTTCAATTCACAAGATTTATAAAATGTGGACTTGTGAAATAAATATATTGTAATAAAATACCACTTTTACTTATATGTTAAAATTCTGTCTAAGATTTTGTTTGATAAGGGTTTTGCTGCTAAAAGTTTGGAAAAACTTGGAAGATAAACTTTCTTAGTCTGGGTACTATATATATTTTTAGGTTTCTGAGCCAGTTAATCTTTCACAACATTTGCTTTTTCCCCTTCTTGTTTCTTAATCTGTGCCAGGGAAGTCTTTGGTGGTTGATTCTAACTAGGACTCAATCCAGGTCCAATTTTAGAAAAACTTAACTTGTTTAATATTAAGTGCAATGTCTTTTTCTTTCCTTTTGTAAAAAGCAAAACTAGTTAGTTGAGTCCCTACATTTGAGTCAAGTGGTGTAATATTTATCTGAAGCTTTCTCCTATGGAATTACCTCTGCTGCATATGCCTTTGCATGCTCAGAACCTCTCCCTTATTCTATATTCTAATGAATATGACAACACCTGCATGGGCCTCTGGTCTTTGCATGTGGTATTTGTCTGTAAACTGTGACATGGCCTTTGGACAATAGCAATGAACTCTGACATGGTTTGACTTGAAAACGTCATTAATATGTTGACTGAAACACTGTGGTCACATAGAATGCCCTATTTAGTACATACTCTGTGAGAAGTTTCGTTGAGGCTGACTTTTAATGGAGTCATTTTGATATGTCAACAACCAAACACCCATGGATGAGGCTTAACATGGCTCAAACTTGGACCAAATTCTTTCCTTGGTAAACGCTGTTCCAGTGGGAATCTAGTCTTGTATTAAACTGTGCTACATGTTTGCTCTGCTAGATGAATCAATGAATGGCGGAGTGACTTACCTAATTATCTGGTCTTCACATTTTATTTTTTTCGTTTGGACTTCAGAGTGTGTCCAAGTTTACAGACCGTGAATTGAGGGCCTATGCCAAAGCAGGGGCAGTGGCTGATGAAGTCATCTCATCTATTCCAACAGTGGCTGCTTATGGTGGTGAGAAAAAAGAGGTTGAAAGGTTAGTTAATTGAAATGTCTGCCACTTTCCTGAACTTTGTTGATCTGCATACTACCCTGAATCTTCCCCATTTTGTATAAAGTCTCAGATTCACCTTGCTATGGTCCCCTGAGGGAGCTTTTGTTCAAGAGGTGGCTAAGCTAAGCAATTAGATTGGTCAAAGCACCTACAAAAGACTCCCAAGACTTTAGCTCTGTGTTCTTGAAGATGATGCAGTTGGTGGCTTTTAGAAAGCCATCTTAGGTTGGATATTTGTTTCAAACTCTGATGGTGTGTGTGTACATACACCATACTTCATGCCAGTCTAAAACACTGTCTTCTGACATTAAGGAAAAGCCTACCTGATCTAAAATGCAATTTTGCACTTTTTTATTGAGCACTTTTTTTTTTTTTTCCGCGGTATGCGGGCCTCTCAGTGCTGTGGCCCCTCCCGTTGCAGAGCACAGGCTCCGGACGCGCAGGCTCAGCGGCCATGGCTCACGGGCCCAGCCGCTCCGCGACATGTGGGATCTTCCCGGACCGGGGCACGAACCCGCGTCCCCTGCATCGGCAGGCGGACTCTCAACCACTGCGCCACCAGGGAAGCCCAATTGAGCACTTTTTTATTCAATGTGTTTTATTCAGCTACTGTACTATATGCTCTTTCTAAGTCTAAGATTTCCATTTAATCAAATAACATTTAGCATTGATATATTATAGACCATCATTCTAGGAGATTAACTGTTAATGGAAATCAAAACCTAAATGACCAAAACAACACAGTTGTCAAAACTTTGATTTTATTTATTCTTCCATTTATCTAGTATTTGTTGAGTGCTTATCAGGTGCCAGGTACTGATTTTATAAAACAGCCACCAACTTAACTAAACTTTTATTGCGTATGTTGTAGATCTAGTATGATCACATTCTCAGTTGCTACCAAATTCACCAAATGAAAAAGAGAATAGGATTTACAACCTCTGATTATCCTCTTTTCATTTTTTTTTCTTTTGCTTCTTTTGTTTGTGAAGTGATTACCTTACTTCTCATAAAACATTGCATTAGCATATTTCCTCCACTATGGAAGATATTATCTTTCATGTCATGTGACTTAATGAGAGAATTCAAACACAAATAATACTAGACCCCTCATGGTCAAACATTAGTGTTGAAAATTCTTTTCTCTTGGGGCAAAGCTTACCCCACTGTACTCATCCAAGAGGTAATCAACTATGAGGCTTTGTTAGGCATCATCCTTTCAACACATTGTCACTGCCAGATTGAAGCAACTTTTAAGGAACTACACAGGCATTATTGTTGTTTTCTTTCCCTAAAGCTGCTCTGTGTTTGGAATGATTTTATAAGCATTGATTAAAACCACTGCATTGTGGCCTGTTCTAAACATTTTAACTTGAACTGCTGCTGCTGCTGTTGCTGTTGCTGAAATAGACTCAAATGTTTTCTGTTCACAGGTATGAGAAAAATCTTGTGTTTGCCCAGCGTTGGGGAATTAGAAAAGGGATAGTGATGGGATTCTTTACTGGATTCATGTGGTGTCTCATCTTCTTGTGTTACGCTCTGGCCTTCTGGTACGGCTCCAGACTCGTCCTGGATGATGGAGAATATACAGCAGGAACCCTTGTCCAGGTACTTCCGTCTTGATGACCTAGACAGAATATTTCCTGCCGGTATCTCAGAAAAGTCCACAGTGAAGGCATTCTGTTTATCCCGTTAGTGTCTGAAGGAGGAAAGCCTCAACGATTTGATGGAGTCCATCTGTTGAGACAGCAATACTTGTGCCTTTTATAGTAAAGGGATGCTGAGCATTTGAGTTCATGAGCCTCGTGATTTCATGCTTTCCAATCAACAGAAGATATTATAGCTGTAAAACAATGATTTTTCTGATTGAGTCCAAAAGATGAAAATGGAAAGTCAGGGATCTCCTAGCTAAAAATTAACAGCTTATGTGGTTGAGCTTAATAATGGCATAAGATATGTGCTAATGGACATAGTTTTTAAATACACTCACTCATAGTTACTAAAATACAAAGCCAATAATATCCTCAACTGAACAGGTAATACAAGTATATTTTATTTCTCACTTGCACTGTAGCCATGCTATAGCTAATGCCTTGGCTACTTTAATTTCCAGTATCTTTTCAGTTGTCCTTTCAAGAATTAATTATTGAGCATCTACTATATGCCAGACTCACACAAAGTGTAGAGAATTCAGTAGTGAGCAAAAAAAAATGTGATATTTGCCTTGATGGAATTTACAGTTTAGTGGGGAAGCTAAACAATAAATAATCACATAATGCGTAATGACGATGGTATTATATGCTGCAGAGGACAGGGACCTCGACAGTGAATTGCAGGTGTGGATGGGGTCAGGGAAAGCCCTTCCGCTCACCTTTCCTTCTTAGCTTACAGCACCTCTCCTTACAGTTAGACTGTTGTCATTGTTAAAATTCCCAACTGGATGGCACTTCCCCAGTTAGGTCTTCCATGCTCATCCAATCTTTTATTCTCCTGCATGGTTTGCTGAACTTTTCCTTTAGAGTCCTTGAATGAATCTGAACACTTGCATTTATTTACATTTGTTCCTGTCCCTTCCCACCCTCACACAGTAAGCTCCATGAGGTCAGGGAGGTAAAACATGAAATATATGTTCCATTTGGTCTGTTAATTATTCAATAAATTATATTAATTTAAAAAGCATGGAAGTGGTTTCATATAAGATTCTTAAAAAAATATATTTTGGCTCCAGATTCTAGGTAGGACAGGCATCAATTAAATAATGCAAAATACCAAAATTTTGTGCACCAGAAATTTGCTAGCCAGAAGCCTGCAATTTAAGACCTACTGCTTTTATATAAATACATATCTAGGGAAAGTTGAATAGAAATTCCACTTGCAAATAGAAATGATTATTAGAGGTCAGACCATAATCACTCTAAGGCACTGACTTTATTTCATTAAGAGCATGGTAATACACGAAGAATGACTTTTTAAAATTCAGTTTTTCTTTGAAAGATAAACAGCTGGCATCATTTGAAGTTTGTTTAAAAAAATTAAATATGACAAGTCATGTTAAAATGTCTTGTAAACCTTAAAGGGATAGCATAGATGGAAAGTGTTACTATTATCGTAATTTAACCACTTTCTTAATAACTTTAATATAGCTTTGCACATTTGAAAAGCCAGTGAAAGTACTGCAGGTCTAAAACCTGACTGTAAAGTCCTTTGTCTTTATTGACCTAATGATTCTTAAGAACTTTCAGCTTTACCAAACTAGAAATACCAGTAGTTGACTTTAGTCTCAGCAGCTTGTATCTGCTCGCTCTGCAGAAAGATATGCACTGAGAAAAGACATTCTTCTTTTGATTCCTTGCCTGCAAGGAGGGGACAGAAGTGTGTACAAATAACGGTTCAGAGGGCAAAATGAAAAAATGGTATTGAAAATACACAATTCCAGTTGGAATCACTGAATTACCACTGAGTTACCCTTGGTAACTCTCTTCAGCGAAGATCCAATTTTATGGTTCTGTTAAAAGATAAACTGAGGCATATTAAAATTTTTAGAAGTTTGTTTGAGAAAAAATAATTCCTGTTGGGCACACCAAACCAGAAGTGGTTAGAGGGGGTCTATTAATAAAAGCTAGGGGAAAGACTTTTATAGAGAAGAGGAGGAAGCAAAGCAAAGGAATCATTTGATTAACTGTAGCTTAAGTAGTTGCCTTACTGGGGAAAGCCTAATTGGCTGATTGGTTGTCCTTAGGTTTTGATTTCTTAGCCTTGAGGCATGCAGGCTTAGGTTCTGGTCGCTTATGTAGGCTGCCACATTAGGTGGCATTAAAGCCACCTCGGTCTAACGGCGTCCTTGTTTAACTCATTGAACAAGTTCTCACCTTCAAGTTTCCTGCCCGTTGGATTATAGGCTACTCTATACCTTCTGTAAAGAATTCCTTCTCTCAACTGATATTTCTTGAGTACTTACTATGTGCAGACATGGCACACTATGTGTCTCTAACATTTTAATCATCAATAACTAACCTCACCTCCTTTTCCTAAACTTTTCCTTGCAAGCCTCCACTTACATCTTAAGAAACTTTTCTTTGGGAAGATGAGAGACATTCTTTAACAGTATAATCATTGGTAAGCATTCCCTTTGTGGTTCTCTCTCTCCCTCTCTTTCTCTCTTTCTCTTGAGCGTGCATGCACTTTTTTGGCCATGCTCTGAGCAACAAACTATAAAGGCTGAGTTTGCATAAGCTGAGTTGAGTGTTTTTAATGCATTAAACTAACAATTAGGTTAATCTAACACATTTTGTGATGCACAAAATCATTATTGGCTGCACGGTAATTGGGCATAAATGGTAAGTATTTCACATAAATGACTGTAATTAGTATCACTTGTACATGGACAAAAAACAGACTCTATGATCTATTACGAAAAAAAGATGAAAGGGAACTGAATGGTGCTGATGGCTGCTCTTTCATGCCCCTAAGTTTCAGGACTCGATAATGAAAAAGTAACAGCAGTAATAGAGAGGAACATTATTCAGTGTATACAAGGTGTCAAGCACTGAGTGAAGTATTTAATATAATTACCATGTGTAATACTCACAACTTCATTCTGTGATTGATGCCATTATGCTACCAGTTAAAAATGAAATGGAGCTATGAGGTTGAGAAATATATGCCAGATAGCACAGGGTGGGATTTGTGCTCAGATCCCTGTGACCCTGAGGCTTGACCCATTAACTACTGTTTTCCTGTTTCTGAATCTCTTCCAAGGGGCCACAGATCCCTTTTAATTTAATTTATTTATTTACTTATTTAATTGAACTCTAGTTGATTTACAATGTTGTGATAGTTTCAGGTGTAGAGCAAAGTGATTCCGTTTTTTATATATGTATATGTATATATATATTTTTTCAGATTCTTTTCCATTATAGGTTATTAAAAGATATTGAATATAATTCCCTGTGATATACAGTAGGACCTTGTTTATCTATTTTATATATAGTAATGTGTATCCATTAATCCCAAACTCCTAATTTATCCCTCCCCCACTCTCCCATTTGGTGACCATAAGTTTATTTTCTATGAACAGATCCCCTTTTCTCCAGCACAGCACACCCACAGATAAATTATTCCCCAGAGGTCTCTTTTGCCCTCCCTCTTCCCACACCACAGTCCACAGGGCTGAAGAGTGAGATATTTGGGGTGAGAAATGATGTGTGCTAGCTACTGCGATGGTATTAGGATGTGTACCTCTGTCTGTCTCACTCCCTCTTTCCCTGAGGACCCCGAGAGAGATGTTTGCTTGAGGTAGTGCTTGCAAAGCCAGGCTGAGCAAGGGTTTGACTCTAAACTTCAGTTCAGGCCACTAGTGAGTTGGTCTAGAATCAGCAAACCGTGGCCCACAAGTTAAATCCAGCCTGTGGCCCGTTTTTATAAATAAAGTTTTATTGGAACATAGCCACAGTCATTCATTTCCTACCATCTATGACTGCTTTTGTACTACATAGTCGAGGAATTGAGTTGAATAATAGCTTCAGCCCATATGGCCTAAAAAGTCTAAACTCTTTACTAACTGGCCCTTTATAGAAAGTGTTTACTGACCCCTGAACTAGGACATGTGGAAGGCTTCTTTTGCTCAGTTAGAAAGACCTCTGATGAGGGTGGTCTTAACACAAATTAGACCACAAGTACTGCTCTGTCTGTTCATCTTCTCACTTCCTAAGTGTGGAATCTCACTTCTTTCATCATCATCACCACTATTATTTATGTGGCTGACATTGGATTAATCACCTTTACACACATTATCATTTACTTCTCATAACAATCCCTTGAGGTATATGCGATCATTATCCCCTGTGTTACAGATAATGAACTACTGGGGCTTGAGAGAGTAAGTAATCTGCCAATGGGAGGAAGTACCTGCCATAATTAAGGAAAAGAACAGATGGACAGATGAAGGACAGTTGAAGAGAGAATGTTTGTCCCCATGCATAGAGTAGAGAATTCAGGGAGAAGGCAAGAAGGAGCTGGCCCACAGCATCTGGATATATGGAATAGAGAGGTTACTGAGAGGGAGGAGATGCCTGACTGGCTTTGAGAAGCCCCATGGTCCAGCCATAAGGGAGAAAGAGAATGGGGAGGGACTCAGGTATTTTGCCCTGATGTGCTATAACCCATGGGAAGAATCCAGCTCATGAAACCACCACAGACTAAGTTCATTTGATTACCCGAAAAAGACTACATTCATGCAGGTGCCAACCTTTATTTTAGCTCAGAAAATAACTCCAGTCCTCAATACATGGTGGCCAACGAAACAGCCTCCATGTGAGTCACATGACTAAAGCTCATTCTTTGGTTGAGAGGGTGAAGTCTTGTGCTTCTCCTAGAGGCCAACATGAGGAATTGCCTCTTTGCTTCTTTATAAACAGCACTGATTAAAAACAGAGTGCTGACCTACTAGAGAATGGACTTGAGGATATGGGGAGGGGGAAGGGTAAGCTGGGACAAAGTGAGAGAGTGGCGTGGACATATATACACTACCAAATGTAAAATAGATAGCTAGTGGGAAGCAGCCGCATAGCACAGGGAGATCAGCTCGGTGCTCTGTGACCAGATAGGGAGGGTGGGAGGGAGGGAGACGCAAGAGGGAGGAGATATGGGGCTATATATATATATATAACTGATTCACTGTGTTATAAAGCAGAAACTAACACATCCTTGTAAAGCAATTATACTCCAATAAAGATGTTAAAAACAAAACAAAACGCAAAACAGAGTGCTGTTGTGTAGGAACATCTGATCATGATCAGGTAGCCTTCCCCTAACTTAATGAGATGGCCAGGTTGGTGAGTCAAAGAAGAGCTTCACCAGCTCTGCACAGGAACCTGGCCACTCCACTTGTGTGCAGCAGCAGTAGATGAGCCTGGGAGCTGGACAAAATGTCAATCAAGAGCCTGGATTCAAATAATGCTCTACCCCTTAATACACGTTGAGACACTGGGTAAGTTAGGCAGCCTCCATACACCTGTTTCCTCTTCTGTTGTAAGGATTAAATGAAGTAATACGAGTAGAGCACTTAAACACATACCTTACTATTATTGTTATTATTGCTAGTAGTAGTATAGCAGTAGTTATCCTAAAAACTAGTTCACTAGTAGCAGGAATATAGCAGTAGTAGTAGGCATATTTTGCATGTACCAGTCTCTAGGACAATCAAGCTAATCACAGTGTCTTTATCATTTCAACAACCCTTTAACCAGAAGTCTTTAACATTATAAGGCTGTTTATATAATGAATCAATTATCGTATCACTACTCTAACCCACTCAGTGTCTATGTGCTGCCTTGTTTAGACCTCTTACTGATCTAAAAACATGTTCTTCTTTGTAGAATAGTGATGTTCAATCAAAAATAATGTAGTCTTTTAAATCAAAAGAGCAGAAAAATTGGAGATACTTTGCAGAACAAAAACTGTTCCTAGTGTTTCCAAAGAGCTATTTAGCTTTCAAACTCCCACAGAAGAATATTTCTGAGAAATCTTTGAGTTCACTTGGGCAGCCCAAATGACAGTGAAGACTATTTACAAATTGATGGAAACTATGTTTGTCTCTTTTTATTACAGATTTTCCTCAGTGTCATAGTAGGAGCTTTAAATCTTGGCAATGCCTCTTCCTGTTTGGAAGCCTTTGCAGCTGGCCGTGCGGCAGCCACCAGCATTTTTGAGACAATGGACCGGGTATGTAAAAGCCAAAAGTAAAGGCCATTAGCAGGTTGGGGCGGGGGGGAGGAATGAACTCACGAGGAATTTATCCTCAATGTTAAAAACTATGAGAAACTATCACAATGCCCTTAATTCAGCAGTACTTAAATAAGTGCTGTCATGAGCCAGACCCCATTCTGAGCTGGCAGTGCAAGAGTGAAATAGAACAAATAAGGCCCCTGCTCTCATATCATATGGGAAATAGGCAATACCGAAGTAGGCACATTCAAAGATAAGATAATATTAGATGGTGATAAGTAAAAGCAAGGAAATAAAATAGCTCAGTGTGATAGTGGTTGGGATAGGGGATGGATTGAGTGACAATCCATCACTCAATAAATTGAGTGACAGTGACAGTGACACCGTTTCTGAGCTGAGAACCGAAGGAGGTGAATCAGCCATGCAAAAGGGGACTCGTGGGAGGGGAGATGCCTGAGAGGTGAGAGCAGGGAGGTATCCATGGAAGAGATCTCCAGGTTGGAAAAGGGCTTGGTGAGTGCAAGGAACTAAAAGTCAGTGTGACTGAACAGAGTGAGCAAGAGACAGAGGCTGGAGGAATGGGAAGGGGCCAGATCATGCAGGACTTTAAGACCAAGTTCGTAAGATTAGATTAACTTCTAAATGTGACAGAAAGTCTACAGGCTTGTAAAGGACCCTGGCAGCCTGGCTAGGATTTCCCTGGTTAAGTTATTGAAGGACATCAGTGGTCAGGCTAGAGAGGTAAAAATTCAAGAACAGAAGCGGGGAGGTGGCAATATGTTGTTTTATATTTTGGGGTTTCATTTATTGGGGTATAAAAAGATTGTTGAAAACCACATAGAGCTATCCAAAGTCTACCTCATTCTTAGGGTTGTTGCATGCTCAAGTAAGATGACGAGTCTGAGAGGCCCCTGAAACGATTACAAAAAATTAAGGCATTTAAAAATTATTTTATTATTTTTACTAGAGACCAAAGAAGAAGAAATAGATGACACTGTAGCCCCAAATAGAGATATGATGATGAATTTCTCTCACTAGTGAGGGAGAGGGACCCTGGAATGTTCTGGTAGATGGAGATGACCCTCACTCTTGTCTGATGACCTAACAACATGGTTAAGTTCTGAATTAGGCTCACCACTAACAACAACAGAGGTGGAATTCAGCATGTCAGTTGGAAGTTGGTATATTTGAAGACACCACTTGAGAACGTTAGTTTTAATCATCATCTACAATAGATACTTAAATGTTGGGTACTACTGGACCCTGGCCTCTTGAGATGCCTCTGCTTCCTCAAGTGAACAAATGGGCGTATCACCTGTCTAGTTAGGTTACAGTGATGATTACATAAATGAAAACAGCATATTAAAACACCTTGTACATTGTCTTCTGTGGTATCTCAATGTACAATACTCCATAATAATATCAATATATTATATACTAATATATTAATTATAGATCAATACTATATATTTCCATAACATCTATGGAAAAACCCAAACGAACTTTTTGGCCAACCTATTATATTATTTTATTGTCATTATGTAATAATATATCATAGTAGTATACAGTAAATACTAATTAATTAAATTAATGTGATAATATTTTATACCAATTATATGATCATTGACATTTTATATTAATTATAATTAATTGTATATTAATTATTTATGTAAGTTTGGTTATATATAAATATATGTAATATATTAATACTACTATATAGTAATAGTAATTACAATAGTAATAATCTCACATTAATTTCTCAGTGAATGGTAGTGAATATTATTACTATCATTAGTGCATATTTAATGTGGAAGCAACTTATCTTTGGCATATCACTGCAGTGTTTAACCTGGTTGTTGTTCTGTTTTATGAATCAGTTCAAAGCGAGATGGACAGTAAATGCATATAATACATGCTGTTGCTATATTGCTTTTATATTCTACTCCAGAAACCCCTCATTGACTGCATGTCAGAAGATGGTTACAAGTTGGATCGAATTAAGGGTGAAATTGAATTCCATAATGTGACCTTCCACTATCCTTCCAGACCAGAGGTGAAGGTAAGTGCCAATTTCTTCTTTGATGATTCATTTCCAGAGCCACAGAATAATTGTTTTCATGAAGCGTGACTTATTTTCCAGGAACAAGGCAGGGAGACACATTTCTCTGGAAGTGACCTCAGGTGTCTTGTCATTCCTCAGGCCACAAACCATATTCCTTGTGATAATAATATATGCAAATCTCTCTGGTGGGAACACAGTCTGGTAGCACATTCAGGTTAAGTCAACTGAGTGATGCTCTGTTAAGATGAGTAGCAGATCCTGTCACTGTGAGTACAAGCTAAACAAACTGCAAAACAATCAGAACAATCCAGAAGGATGGCTTATCAACCACCTCCTTAAAGCCTGCAGGAGGCGGGACACTGAGTGGGTAGGGTATGAAGTGGCAAAGGAAAGCTGCTGTCTTTGACGTTTTTTATTTCCTATCCATAAGTTCACAAGGATCTCTAGATCCGTCCCTGAAGGAAAGGCAATCTTGTGATATTATGGTCACATGTCTTGTACTAGGTGATTGTCCAGGGCACATGGTGAAGAAAATTTACAGTTTTCCCGCACCTACTGAGCAAATATCTTTAAAGCCAATTTACCCCACAGGAAAACTAGGATCTACTCCCCAAATGAACTGGCTTTGGGAGGAGACTTATCCCTCATTTTTAAAGAGTATCTTTAGCCACCCTTTCTTTTTATTTTTTTATTTGAAATGTAATTGATGTACAGTATTGTGCTGGTTTCACGTATACTACATAGCAATTTGACATTTGCATACATTATGAAATGATCACCATGATAAGTCTAGTAACCATCTGTCCCCATACAAAGTTATTACAATATTATTGACCATATTCCTTATGCTGTATATTATATCCACGTGCCTTTGTTTTATAGCTGCAGGCTTGTACTTCTTTATCCCCTTCACTTATTTTCCCCTCTGGGAACCACTCCTTTGTTCTCTGTATCTCTGAGTCTATTTTCATTTTGTTTTGCTTGTTTGCTTATTTTGTTTTTTAGATTCCACATGTAAGATCATACAGTATTTGTCTTTCTCTGTCTGACTTATTTCACTTAGCATAGTACCTTCTAGATTTATCCATGTTGTCACAAATGGCAAGATTTAATTTTTTAGAGCTGAGTAATATTCCATTTTGTGTGTGTGTGTGTGTGTGTGTGTGTGTGTGTGTTTATATGTGTATACCACATTTTCTTCATTCATTTATCGATGGACACTTGGGTTGCTTCCATATCTTGGCTATTGTAAATAATACTGCAATGAACACTGGTATGCATGTATCTTTTCAAATTATTGTTTCTGTTTTCTTCCAGTAAATACACAGAAGTGAAATTGCTGGATCATATGGCAGTTCCATTTTTAATATTTTGAGGAAACTTTGTACTGTTTTCCATAGTTAGCTACCCTTTCTTAATACTATTTCTATTACCCCCACAGAACTCAATCCCATGCAACTTAATTCTAATACTACATACTTATAATGTAGGTATATATATATATATATATATATATATATACACACACACACACACACCTCATACATATCTGTATATAAAACATAGTTACATATATTCTGATAACATTTCTGAAGTATATTTTTGATTACTGTAATGTAGCACTATATATATATATATATATATAAACATTAAATGTCAACATATGTAAAAGTGCTTTGTGAAATATAGATCACAAGGTAGTACTTAGTAAAGATTTTTGAACAGATGACTGAAAGCTTCATTTATAATATCTGTTCGGAGCTAGTTCATAACAGCTGTTCAGCAAATACCGGTTGAATTGAAATACATTTATGTCATTTCTGTTTTATCTTCTATCCCCAATGCCAGTAATTTGTTTTAATAAAGTCTTCTACTGCTAAGTGGCTTTCTCCCCTAAGCTAATTGGGACAGTCTCCTTGAGGTATCCTGACGTGTCAGAAACATTTTAAATTAGATTCTAGAACATACTTTTCAAATTCGGCCTGGCTTATTTACTTCAACAGTGTTTTATTTGTTGGTTACAGCTATCAGTTTATTACTAAGTAATGTGCTAAGTGCTAAAACCACATCCTAGGCATTATTTACTAATTTTTCTGGTTATTGAGGGAAATCAGTGGATATTGCTTTGAGGGCATAAGTAAACACATACACAGTGTCCTCACAAAGCATTCTAACTTGTAGCCTAATTGACAGCAATCTGAACATTGGTCTTTTCCTTTCTCTGCAGATTTTAAATAACTTAAGCATGGTCATTAAATCAGGGGAAATGACAGCTATGGTAGGATCCAGTGGAGCTGGGAAAAGCACGGCACTGCAGCTCATTCAGCGATTCTATGACCCCAGTGAAGGCATGGTGGGTATTTTCTAGAAACTTCTTAATCCACGGGGATAGGAAATTGCAAATGGTTATACATTGGTCAGACACAAAGGCCTAGCATACACAGAGACCGTCCTGACATCTGCATAGTTGACAATGATTTTTGACGGAACCAACTGGACTAATTCCCTCCATGGTGGTTGTGTTCGATAAATAACCGGCCCATATGCTCAGTGATGCAACTGAATGTGCAGATACATTCAAAATGGTATTGCTGCCTCTTCAGTGAGGGAACATTTCCATTTCTTTCTTCTTATTGTAACAAAATTATTATTGTTCCCTAAGGTTCTCCAAACGCTAAGTATAAGAAAGCTTACATGACCAGAATTAACAGAAAACAGCTCTTGATTATTGCTTTGAGAAGTTAGGTTCAAAAACTACTGTTTCTTTCTCCTTGTGTTTGTCTGACTATCAACATAGATTGAAACTAAAAAAAAATATTAATAGTTGCTATTTATCAATATTATATGTCAAGTGCTTTATGAAAATCATCACTTATTTTCACAGTGACCTCCAAAAATAAATATGCCCGTTTCGCAAATGAGGAAGGAGAGAGATTGAGATCTGAACCCAGATCTGTTGGATGCCAAAGGCTATGCTCTTTTCACTCTGCCTCAAAATCATTCTTGTCAACATCTCCGTGATGCCTTTAGATAGGATCATTTGACTGTATATTAAATGACTTCCATGCAATGAGCTCTATATAATGCATGTACTGTCAGAGTGACATGGCAAATGTGATAGGGTTCTCTTTCTTCACAGACACTTTGTTCTCTGATTGGGTATTCTTTGCTACATACCACCATAACTATGTTCTGAATATATAGAAATCATGTTTTCTTGATGTAAAATTTTTACTTTTTTCTAACAGTAATATTTATTTACTTATCACACTTACAGTTTCAATTGCTTTTGAACAGCCAAGTGTCATTTGATGAGTCTGGCCAGAAAGTAAGATTTTGTTCTAAACATATATATACAAGATAGAGATCATTGCTTATTTTCATTGTGTCTTTTGAAGTTCATTTTGGCCTCAAGTCAAAAGATAAAAATATTCAAAGTATGGTGAATAACTGACTCTACTCTTTATTAAGGAATTAAAAACTTTTCTACTCCTGGGCCAATCATGTTAAACTATATCAAGTGAGCTTTATACCAATTGTGTTTCTACAGTGAATTGTCCTACAGCTATACTTGATTTCAATTTATGTTGTCATCCTTATATTAACAGCCACATTGTAAGCGGAAGTGTTTCTTTTACGATCTCGTTGGTCTCTTTTTTTTCTCCCCATAGGTCAAGTACAGCCTAGTAGTATGACTCAGAACTCTGAAGGATTCCAAGAGAAGTGACCTTGTATTCTTGTTCTCTAGGTGACCTTGGATGGCCATGACATTCGCTCTCTTAACATTCAGTGGCTTAGAGCTCAGATCGGGATAGTGGAGCAAGAGCCTGTTTTGTTTTCCACCACCATTGCAGAGAATATTCGCTATGGCAGAGAAGATGCAACAATGGAAGATATAGTCCGAGCTGCCAAGGAAGCCAATGCCTACAGCTTCATCATGGACCTGCCACAGGTATCCCTAGCCTCTCATTCCAGTGGGAAACCCAGAAGTCATAGAAGGCAAAAAAATTACACAGTAATGTGCATTTCTTTTCATTTGATTCCTAAATTATTAAAATCTTAATGTCATGTTTTAATTTTATGCCCAGAAATGTATCTTGAGTTTCTCCCCTTTGTCTGAAAATATATTGTTGTTAATATATTAAAAACCTACCAAACTGGGGTAGCTTTCTTTTAAAAGCTCCTTTGACCCAGATACAATTTCCTTATTCTGTCTGTTAAGCATTTGTCTAAGTGGATGATAAGTTTGTCATGTGGCAGTAACTTTCACAATGCCCTTTTGATGGCTATCATTGTCACTGCTCTTTAATTTTCTTGTGCTTGGGCAGCTAATACTGTGTCTTCAGTACTGTATCTCACATATTCAAAATCTCCTCATTTATCTTCATTTTATACAACACGACAACAAAAACCAACTCCCTAGTAATATACTTGTACGGATTTCGCGGCCAATGGTCTGCTCAATGGAAGAGTTATTATTGCTAGTTTACACATAGTTAGTGCTTACTACATATCAGGCACTGTTCTAAGCACTTTACATCTGTTAATTCATTTAACTCTCACAATCATCCTGTCAGGCAGCTACTATTATTATCCGCATCTACCGATGGAGAATTGAGGTTCCAAGAGATCAAGTCACTTGCTCAAGGCAGGAGAGACAAGGATCTCATCCAGGTGGTCTGGCTCCAGAGTCCGTGCTCTAGAATACTTCCTACTCAGCCTTCTAAAATGTTTGTAGGAATAGGATTTCAGCTGTGAGTATTATATAGTCTAGTGGTTAAAAAGTATAAAGCTTTAGAATCAGTCTGCCTCCGTACAAATCCCAGCTTCTCTACTTGCAAGCCTTATGAACTTGGGCAAGTTACTTTGCCTCCTCAGGCCCCAGTATTTCCTTATGCATCAGTTGAGCAGAATAATAGTACCTACCTCATGTGGCATCTGTGAGGACTAAATATGATGATATGTGTAGAGGGCTCAGATTCATGCTTTCTACATGGTAGGTGCAACTCATGTTGGCTAATAATAAGCAAGATAAAAGTCTGACCACAATGCCCCATTGTGAGATTCCAGTATAACGCTAGACACGCAAGATACTCAGTAACTGTTTGCTATTCATGATAATGATTTTAAAGCTACTTTGATCTTTCATTCATAACATATAGACAGTTTTAGCGTTGTGTTTTCCTGTGTTGTCTAGCTAGAGAAAAGAGACAATGCTTTGATACATGCTCTAATCCTCTAAGATGGATTTTCAGGACCCTGATCCACTTTTATTGTGGTGGAAACATTTTATTTGAAGTTGAGCTGAAGAGAAACATTTTTACATCCCAGAATGAAAGGATAAATCAATATCTTAATTTTATACACAAATATTGATTAGATAATATCCTGTTTCAGGAAAGAGTCTTTTTAAGTGAAAGGCAGACCTGTGAAAATTCATGCTTGAGGAGGAAGCTAGAAAGGACCTTTGTAAAGAATCGGTCAGGATCCTTCAAATTCTTCCTCTTCATTACTGATGTCACCTTCTTCCTAGCAATTTGACACTCTTGTTGGAGAAGGAGGAGGCCAGATGAGTGGCGGCCAGAAACAAAGACTAGCCATTGCTAGAGCCCTTGTCCGAAACCCGAAGATCCTACTTTTGGACATGGCCACCTCGGCACTGGACAATGAGAGTGAAGCCATGGTGCAAGAGGCACTGAGTAAGGTTTGTTGAAAGTCTGAGTTCCTTTCATAAGTCTGTGTGGAAATTCTTGTGTTGCTGTAGGAAAGGCAGCTGTGGAGAGAGGAGAGACAGAAAGAGGGACAGAGAAGGAATACATGGGTCAGTGTATCCATCTGGAACATATTGGCTCCCCACTATGTTCCTTACAGTTGAATGGAAGACATTATGATGTGCTTCTAAAAGCTGCACGTGTAAAATTTTAAATCTTGTTAAGTCTAACATAAAATATGTGATTTAAGAAATTTCCATTTTGGTTTTCAGCTGTTGATTAAGAGCAGCAACCGGACCAGTTGCTGATTGGTGTGATGTGATGTGATGGTGTTTATTAGCCACAAGAAAGCACGCTGGCATTTTCTAATGTCTGTATAGCCTATTTAAGGATCTTCCCAGGAACTGAGGCTCTGCCTTACTTGTGGATTCAGAGACTGCCCAAATGTCAATGTCAGCTCTGTCTTACAGTCTGGCTTAACTGTGCACTGTACACTCTTACAGGTTCAGCATGGGCTCACAATCATTTCTGTCGCTCATCGCCTATCCACGGTTAGAGCTGCAGACGTCATTATTGGTTTTGAACGTGGTACAGCAGTGGAAAGAGGCACCCATGAAGAACTGTTGGAAAGGAAAGGAGTTTACTTCACTCTAATGACTTTGCAAAGTCAAGGAGATCAAGCCTTTAATGAAAAAGACATAAAGGGCAAGTGCCTTTTCCATTATGCTTGTACATTATATTAAATAGTTAGCTATATATAATGTTTTTTGGATTTCTATGCATTTTAATATACAGTATCTTATTTGTTCTCCTCAAAGCCCTGGGAGACATTATATAGATGATAAAGGAAAGAACAATGCTCAGGAGGTTTATTTATTGATCAAGTCATAGAGCTAAAAGACAGGTCTTTTGTGGAAGAACTTTCAATTCCATCCCTTTTTTCCCTCACAGTTTGCAAATAGGAGAGTCTTCCTAGAGTGTCCTGCACTCAGTAGGAGCTCTCCTCTAGTTGGCTGAGTGAATTAACCAATGGCTAAAAAGGTTTATGCTTATTTTCACTAATGTAGATAGATACTTCAGGCCCTAGTGTACCTTCTCTTTTTCAATCTGAATTTTCAGGTTTGGTGGTTTACCTCAACCTACGTTAACCAAACATTCCAAACTTTCTGTACCATATCACGTCTGGATTTGTGAACGCTATTGGGTAAAATGACTGTATACGTTTAACACATGTGATTTATTCTGAAAAGTTTTGGTTTTGTTTTTTAACTTGGTGCGTCTATCTTTTTTTTTTTTTTTGCCACCTCTAGTAGGCTTCTCATAAGTTTTTTTGTGGTTCATATCGGCTATATCTATAGATTTTCTATTTCTGTGGTGATAACACATAGGCTATCATATAGTTCAAAAGATTCAATCTTGCTCAGTATTTTGATTTTTTTGTTGTTGTTTTTGTTAGAATGTGCTGGACAAGTGCTAACTTTCATTTATTGCAATAAAGTTAATAGACTGTTTTAGCATCAGACATAGTAATGATATGCTAGGGAAATATAGTAAATAATAATTTTATTTTGATATGGTTCTGTTTATTGTATACACTAAGGGATCACTTGTGTTGTGTTGAATAGGAAAAGATGAACCTGAAGATACCTTACTTGAGAGAAAACAGACCTTTAGCAGAGGGAGCTACCAAGCTAGCTTAAGGTAAGCTCAAGTCTCGGGGCAGATTTTAAAGTTTTCAGATGTTCTTAGGAGCCCACTGCAGCTAAGATCCTCTGGCAATACCTCAGGTACAACCTGGAGAGCCCTTACTTAAGCACAGCCCCAGGTCTTGTGTAATAATGAACATGCAGATGAATCCTTGCTTGCTATATTGACATTTCTGTCTCCAATTCATAGAGATTTTTTGTTTAAATTTGGCTTCTCATTTTATTGAGGGTAGGGGTCATGATAAAGATAATCTGTAGTTAAAACGTTGTTTATTAAGCTTAGAAAGGGGATTTTAAAAAAATCTCTTCAGACTTGTCTCCCAAAGCTAACTGTGGTATGAAGCACTGTCTTAAATGGAGTTCAAATTGATGCCTTTAGCTTCATTCTTCAACCTGCTGAGCTGTAATTGAATTACAAATATTTCTGCTCCCAGAGTTACCCATCCAAAGTCAAATCATTCTTTAACTAGATGAAATAAGAGAGTCATTGTCTGACGTTTAAAGAGAATTTTCCTAAACATGAATTTTTTTTCCCCTAGATCAATACATGGGCATTGACTTCCAAAGCATATTTTTGGAGCATGCTATATAGCAAGACTATAAATTTAGCTTTTCATTCTGGTTTAAAAGTTTAAAAAAAATAGTTCCTTTAATGTTAAAAGTCTATGTATTAAGAATAATTCTGCTGAGGAGTATTTGTCTATATTTGTGAAAATGTTATTCAAGATCTTTTTTTCTTAAGGTAGGAAACTATTTGTAGGCAACAGACTGACAGCATATTTCTCCACCATGGAGTTTACCATTTCTAGGACATTTAATTCAAGGCTGTGCTCTGAACAAAGACTCAGTTTAGGACTTGCTCATTCAAGGCAGCTAATTGTTTATTGAAAAATGGTTAAAGAAGCTTAAAATATAATATTCAGGTAACAACTCCAAGTAGTTCAAACACAGATTTACTTATTTTTAATATTCGCTGATTTTTATTTTTCCTTTTAAGAACAAGTCTATTCAGAAAAATTCTAAGAAATGCTAGTTTTGTTGAATTTTTTTGAATTTGGAAAGTAATAAAACAATAGCTTCATGTTTCTCTGTAAAATAAAAGATATAAAAATTGCCAAAAATGTTAGGCAATTTTTATAGACATCTGGTATTATGTTTAACCAGCTTTTTTTCTGATTGGAAGAAAAAAAATTATAAAGGTCATCAGAATCACAATCTGAAGATACCAACTAACTTCTTAAACACAGAAAATGACTAGGCAACTCTTTTGATCACTAAATTAAAGGTTGCAAAGAGATGTATCTCATGGTCATGTCAACAAGAAAATTAATATTTTCTTAATTTTTCAGATGAACAAAATTTTTCCCATTCTACTTAGTTTACTTACAGTTTACTATTAGGAACAGATAACCATTTTTAATATAAATATTTCCTATTTAGCTATTAGTTCTCACAAATTCTCCATCTGAGTGACTGGGAAGAGAAACACAGAAATACCACCTATACACAGAAAGTAGCTATTAACCTCCTGCAGAGAAAGATTTATAAGTTTGAGTAAGAAGGTCTGTTAAAAATATCTTATTGTGTATGCTGACAGATCGTTTTTTTTAGATGACTCATTGAAATGTTCATTTGTATCATATTTCCTTTTTTCAGTCCTTCTGATGCCTAAGTCTCTCTTTAGTAACGTATTTTAGGTTCAAGAGCAATTTCATGGATGACAGTAATTTCTTAAATAATAATGTTGACAGAGAGAACATATATTCCCAAATTAGCTGTTTTTATTGTGGTGGGAAGTGGCACTCAGCTTCTGAGGAAGGGAGGGGCAGATGCTGTAGGTTTCTGAAAAGGGGTGTGATAGAATTCTAATGCTGGTGTTTATGGCAGGCCAGAGGGGGCAGGTCAGGCCCCTGTCTCACACCCTTACTGCCCATGGTCTCACTGGGACAGCTTATGCTAGACAGGTGGAATGGTGGGCAACAGGGAATGAGAGAAAGAGAGATTTAAGAAGTATAAGATGAAATAGTAGAAATTTGAGGGGACGAGGATCAAGGTCTTCCATGCTCAGAACTGGGCTGTAGGCAGCTATATTTTGATGCCCTCTTCTTCTGCACATACTCCTACCTTGGCTTCTACTGCTCTGAGTTTCTATTTAGGCCCATAACCTTAAGTCTCAGCCCTGTCATGCACTCTGCTCTCTCTAGCTGACACATACCTATTTCTCACACTTTTGGGAGATGACCTCTCAACCTTAGTTAACCTAACTTAAAGAGATGACTCTATTGCTGCAGAGTTTCAGGCCAAGTGGGAGGGGATTGGGGTGTCCCGGAGGCCAGTGTGGTAGCAGGGAATCGGGGTGAGGTGTGGTTTCATGCCTGATCACAGTGAGACTTGGCAATAGTTTGAGCAAGAGCAAGGAAGATGGAGGACTTGACATAAATGCGCCTGTTGAACCTGGTGACTAAGGGGACGGCGATGCCATCAACAGAACATGGGAACAAATTAGAGTCATGCAGTTGATGCGTTGCTGCCTTCTCAAGAAGGCTAGATGAGCATCAATAATAGGCAGGCACCACCTTGGTATTTGTTTTAGTCTAACTTCACCTGCATACGGATGACAGAGAGAGACTTACGAATAGCTCCATCTAGATCACACTACCACAGCCGATGCAGGTCTCCTCATCTCTAAATCATTGTCTTTATGCCGTACTTCTTCAGATTAAGTGCTTTGATAGTGTAACTTCTATCCTCTCAAGTCTTCAGGATTGCCTCTATCACTTAAGACTCTATTTGCAAATGGCTGAAAACCTAAGCCAACCTGGTTTAACCTTTAAAGGGAAAGAATAAGTTAACATAACTCAATAAATAGTCCAAGGAGGCTTTGGCATCAAGTAAGGCTGGGGCTTCGATGATTTGTCCAAGATACATATGGTTTCTTTCTCTTTCCTTCTCTGCTCTACTTATTTTTCAGTATTCATTTTTCAGGAAGCTTCTTTCCTTGGCATAATTGCCAACAGCTTCCAGTGTCACATACTTTCAAGTTTAATCTAGAGGAGAGCAGGAGTCTCCTTCCCAGAAATCTCAGGGAAAAAACAAAACAATTTGAATCAATTACTTCCTGTATCTGCTCTATACTAAGTATATATAACTAGTAACTCTGTCTCCATGCTTCTCTTTATACTGTTCTGTCACTCAGCAATGCTCTTCCCTCCAGCCTACAGATACCCAGAACCTACTTTAACCACCTCCTCTGTGAAACCTTTTATGGTAACACCTGACATACATTCCTTTTTCCTTTAAATTTCCATACTGTTTATTTAAATCTGCCTTATAGCACTTACCACATTCTCCCTTACATCAGGGTTGGATGCATGCACTGCTCTTCTATAAAGCCCCTTAGGGAGAAGTCTGTAATTGACCAGTCTTTGTATCCCCCAAAGCACCTGGCACTGGTTTGCATGTTGTAGGTGCACGGTAAGCTGCTGTCGAGGGAATGAATGAACACACCAAGTTAAATTATATTTCAATAAGAGATTTGTTAACTGAATCCATCCCTATGGGCAGTATATAGCCTGGAGAAAACCTCACTAGTGGCCCTCTTTCCTCCTACTGGTCCATTTGTATCCAGGTGGCATTATGCTAAAGCAAACATCAGGGTGAAAGAGAAAGAGAGAGAGGGAGAGAAGGAGAGATAACAAAACTACAACCTACAAACAGAAGGGAGGTAACAGTGATGGACCATTGCCATTATAGCAATTAGTAGAACCGTGTGGGTTTGGAATGGATTTGAGTCTTGGACCTTCTTTTGGTGGACTAGTGGAACAACTTTGCCCCCCTTCTCTTTCTCCCTCCTCGGTTATACTCTGAATCAGGGTCTAGCCTGCTGTCCACAGCAACCAAACTGATTAGCTTTGCCTTAAGAATAGCTCTATCAGACTTGATCAGGAAGCTCCCTTATCTGGTTACCATGTAACCTAGCAAACATTTCTGTTCATTTGACACAAGTGATGTAAACTCGGAACCAGCTGAGTCCTGTTCCAACCTGCCCATAATTTATAGGCTAATTCATCTTTCTGTTTACTTACAGAGCTTCCGTCCGGCAACGGTCCAAGTCTCAGCTTTCTTACCTGGGACCTGAACCACCATTAGCACTTGTAGATCATAAGTCTACTTATGAAGAGGACAGAAAGGTCAGGTACCGATTGCTCATGGGGGGATGGAAGAAGTCTCTCCTGGAGACTACTGTATGCCCTTTAAGCGAAGATGAGTTTTCAAGGCCTTTATCTAGTATTATTTCACTAAGTCAAACTAAATGGGAGACTCCATTAAGACCTGATGGAAACTCTAAATTTTACATAATGTTTTACATGATATTTTAAAAGAAACACAAATTAATTAGATACTTTTAAGAATACATGGTAACTAAAACTGAGCTATTAAGGCTTAATTGATAGTTCTTAGATGAACCATTCTAATAAACACAAGCAAATTACAGGTACTTAGCAGATTATTTGATTATGTAGGTATCCTTTAAAAATTTTTAAGGGTATCTGAAAACTATTTTTGTAAAATTTTAAATCTCCTTCTTAAATTATAGTAACCTTGGCAAAAGTGTTTGACAACAGAAATGTTTGATATACAAGTTATCACAAATTTTAAATTAATGGGGACTGATTAGGTTTTATGGGCATTTGTTCAGTTCATACAATTTTATAATAATTGTTTAAGAGTGCATTTAAAATGAACACTATTAATTTTAACATCATTCAAAACAACATAAAAATGAAAGAGATAGGAGAAGAATCAGCACATATAACAATATTAAATTTTCTTCATCAGGATGTCTATTGCTGTGGTGGGTACAGTCTAACTTTCACATAAGGTGACCATCCCTCCTTCTCAAATCCTTGCTTAATCACTGAACTTCATTCTTCAGCCCTGATACTCCCATTTTCGATCCCCCATTACTCTTCATTTGAATCTTTTCATGGCAGTTTTCTTATTGAGGCTTATTTCAGGTCATGTTGTCTTATCCTGTTACTAAATTATAAGCTTCTTAAAGTTGGTGACTATATATTATTTGTGATTGTATCAACTTGGGCACCTTGCCTTGCCCTGAGAATAGCTCTGTCAAACCTAACCGGAAGGTCCTTTATTTGGTAACCATGTGACCTAGCAAACATTTCTGTTTATTTGACACATGTAAACCTAGAATCTGTTGAGTCCCGTTCCAACCTGCCCATGATCTACAGACTCTTTGATCTTTCTGTTTAGTTACAGAGCTGCACGTAGTAGGACATCAAGGGATTTTAAAACTAGGATGAAAAATTAAATTTTTATAGTAAAATAAGGTCCAAACCACAAGATATATAAAGAAAATGAGTCAGAGAATATTTTAATTACAAGCACATCCATTGTACATGATGTAATTTTAAATTGTCTTTAAAGAATTTCAGTATGAGAATCCATTTTGGGAGTAATTATAAACACTGATTCACCATGCCAAATTTGGAATAAAGTACTACTTAACAATCTTATAACTATGATGGAAGGATTATTAAGGCTCTCTTTTGGCTTTAATATATTGATAATAAATAGATAGAGGTCTCAATATCTAATAGAGTTGGTTTAAATAAATTTCATAGAAGAACACCTTGTCTCAGGAGCAGAAGGATGAATCCAGTGAGAGAAAATGTTTAGCAAGCATGGTTGCTTACTGCATCTTGCAATTAAGGACTCAGCATCTCTTCTAGTTCTAGAAACAGGTTCTTCATTTATGTCCATGATGCTGCCACTCATAACTACAAGATGCATTATGTAAGGAGTTTAATAAGCTTCAAGGGAGAAGGAACTAAACACTACCCTGACGTTTCAAACATAGCATAACATTGAATCGTATTCAATTTTTTAAAATAAATTTATTTATTTTATTTATTTATTTTTGGCTGCATTTGGTCTTTTTTTTTAAACATCTTTATTAGAGTATCATTGCTTTAAAATGGTGCATTAGTTTCTGCTTTGTAACAAAGTGAATCAGTTATACATATACATATGTCCCCATATTTCTTCCCTCTTGCATCTCCCTCCCTCCCCCCCTCCCTATCCCAACCCTCTAGGTGGTCACAAAGCACCAAGCTGATCTCCCTCTGCCATGCGGCTGCTTCCCACTAGCTATCTATTTTACATTCAGCAGTGTATATATGTCCATGCCACTCTCTCATTTTGTCCCAGCTTACCCTTCCCCCTCCCTGTATCCTCAAGTCCATTCTCTAGTAGGTCTGCATCTTAATTCCTGTCTTGCCCCTAGGTTCTTTTCATCTTTTTTTTTTTTTTCGGTACGCGGGCCTCTCACTGCTGTGGCCTTTCCCGTCGTGGAGCACAGGCTCTGGACGCGCAGGCTCAGCGGCCATGGCTCACGGGCCCAGCCGCTCCGCGGCATGTGGATCTTCCCGGACCAGGGCACGAACCCGTGTCCCCTGCATTGGCAGGAAGACTCTCAACCACTGCGCCACCAGGGAAGCCCCTGACCATTTCTTTTCTTTTTTTAGATTCCATATATATGTGTTAGCATACGGTATTTATTTTTCTCTTTCTGACTTACTTCACTCTGTATTACAGTCTCTAGGTCCATCCACCTCACTACAAATAACTCAGTTTCATTCCTTTTTATGGCTGAGTAATATTCCATTGTTTATATGTGCCACATCTTCTTTATCCATTCATCTGTCGATGGATACTTAGGTTGCTTCCATGTCCTGGCTATTGTAAATAGAGCTGCAATGAACATTGTGGTACATGACTCTTTTTGAATTATGGTTTTCTCAGGGTATATGCCCAGTAGTGGGATAGCTGGGTCATATGGTAGTTCTATTTTTAGTTTTTTAAGGAACCTCCATACTGTTCTCCATAGTGGCTGTATCAATTTACATTCCCACCAACAGTGCAAGAGGGTTCCCTTTTCTCCACACCCTCTCCATCATTTACTGTTTGTAGATATTTTGATGATGGCCATTCTGACCGGTTTGAGATGATATCTCATTGTAGTTTTGATTTGCATTTCTCTCATGATTAATGATGTTGACCATTCTTTCATGTGTTTGTTGGCAATCTGTATATCTTCTTTGGAGAAATATCTATTTAGATCTTCTGCCCATTTTTGGATTGGGTTGTTTGTTTTTTTGATACTGAGCTGCATGAGCTGCCTGTATATTTTGGAGATGAATCCTTTGTCAGTTGCTTCATTTGCAAATATTTTCTCCCATTCTGAGGGTTGTCTTTTCATCTTGTTTATGGTTTCCTTTGCTGTGTAAAAGCTTTGAAGTTTCATTAGGTCCCATTTGTTTATTTTTGTTTTTATTTCCATTTCTCTAGGAGGTGTGTCAAAAAGGATCTTGCTGTGATTTATGTCACAGAGTGTTCTGCCTATGTTTTCCACTAAGAGTTTGATAGTGTCTGGCCTTACATTTAGGTCTTTAATCCATTTTGAGTTTATTTTTGTGTATGGTGTTAGGGAATGTTCTAATTTCATTCTTTTACATGTAGCTCTCTAGTTTTCCCAGCACCACTTATTGAAGAGGCTGTCTTTTCTCCACTGTATATTCTTGCCTCCTGTATCAAAGATAAGGTGACCATATGTGTGTAGGTTTATCTCTGGGCTTTCTATCCTGTTCCATTGATCTATATTTCTTTTTATGTGCCAGTACCATACTGTCTTGATTACTGTAGCTTTGCAGTATAGTCTGAAATCAGGGAGCATGATTCCTCCAGCTCTGTTTTTCTTTCTCAAGATTGCTTTGGCTATTTGGGGTGTTTTGTGTTTCCGTACAAATTGTGAAATTTTTTGTTCTAGTTCTGTGAAAAATGCCGGTGATAGTTTGATAGGTATTGCATTGAATCTGTAGATTGCTTTGGGTAGTAGAGTCATTTTCACATTGTTGATTCTTCCAATCCAAGAACATGGTATATCTTTCCATCTATTTTTATCACCTTTAATTTCTTTCATCAGTGTCTTATCATTTTCTGTATACAGGTCTTTTGTCTCCTTAGGTAGGTTTATTCCTAGATATTTTATTCTCTTTGTTGCAATGGTAAATGGGAGTGTTTCCTTAATTTCTCTTTCAGATTTTTCATCATTAGTGTATAGGAATGCAAGAAATTTCTGTACATTAATTTTGTATCCTGCTACTTTACCAAATTCATTGATTAGCTCTAGTAGTTTTCTGGTAGCATCTTTAGGATTCTCTATGTATAGTATCATGTCATCTACAAACAGTGACAGCTTTACTTCTTCTTTTCCGATTTGGATTCCTTTTATTTCTTTTTCTTCTCTAATTGCTTTGGCTAAAACTTCCAAAACTATGTTGAATAATAGTGGTGAGAGTGGGCAACCTTGTCTTGTTCCTGATCTTAGTGCAAATGCTTTCAGTTTTTCACCATTGAGGACGATGTTGGCTATGGGTTTGTCATATATGACCTTTATTATGTTGAGGAAAGTTCCCTCTATGCCTACTTTCTGCAGGGTTTTTATCATAAATCGGTGTTGAATTTTGTCAAAAGCTTTCTCTGCATCTATTGAGCAACATGTATTACGTTGATTGATTTGCGTATATTGAAGAATCCTTGCATTCCTGGAATAAACCCCACTTGATCATGGTGTATGATCCTTTTAATGTGCTGTTGGATTCTGTTTGCTAGTATTTTGTTGAGGATTTTTGCATCTATGTTCATCAGTGATATTGGCCTGTAGTTTCCTTTCTTTGTGACCTCTTTGTCTGGTTTTGGCATCAGAGTGATGGTGGCCTCGTAGACTGAGTTTGGGAGTGTTCCTCCCTCTGCTATATTTTGGAAGAGTTTGAGAAGGATAGGTGTTAGCTCTTCTCTAAATGTTTGATAGAATTCACTTGTGAAGCCACCTGGTCCTGGGCTTTTGTTTGTTGGAAGATTTTTAATCACAGTTTCAATTTCAGTGCTTGTGATTGGTCTGTTCATATTTTCTATTTCTTCCTGGTTCAGTCTCGGAAGGTTGTGCATTTCTAAGAATTTGTCCATTTCTTCCAGGTTGTCCATTTTATTGGCATAGAGTTGCTTGTAGTTATCTCTCATGATCCTTTGTATTTCTGCAGCGTCAGTTGTTACTTCTCCTTTTTCATGTCTAATTCTATTGATTTGAATATTCTCCCTTTTTTCTTGATGAGTCTGGCTAATGGTTTATCAATTTTGTTTATCTTCTCAAAAACCAGCTTTTAGTTTTATTGATCTTTGCTATTGTTTCCTTAATTTCTTTTTCATTTTTTTCTGATCTAATCTTTATGATTTCTTTCCTTCTTCTAACTTTGGAGGTTTTTGTTCTTCTTTCTCTAATTGCTTTAGGTGTACGGTTAGGTTGTTTATTTGAGATGTTTCTTGTTTCTTAAGGTAGGATTGTATTGCTATAAACTTCCCTCTTAGAACTGCTTTTGCTTCATCCCACAGGTTTTGGGTCATCGTGTTTTCATTATCATTTGTTTCTAGGTATTTTTTGATTTCTTCTTTGATTTCTTCAGTGATGTCTTGGTTATTAAGGTGTGTGTTATTTAGCCTCCATGTGTTTGTATTTCTTACAGATTTTTTCCTGTAATTGATATCTAGTCTCATAGCGTTGTGGTCGGAAAAGATACTTGATACAATTTCAATTTTCTTAAATTTACCAAGGCTTGATTTGTGACCCAAGATACAATCTGTCTTGGAGAATGTTCCATGAGCACTTGATAAGAATGTGTATTCTGTTGTTTTGGGGTGGAATGTCCTATATATATATCAATTAAGTTCATCATTTTTAATGTATCATTTAAAGCTTGTGTTTCCTTTTTTATTTTCATTTTGGATGATCTGTCCATTGGTGAAAGTGGGGTGTTAAATTCCCCTACTATGATTGTGTTACTGTTGATTTCCCCTTTTATGGCTGTTAGTATTTGTCTTATGTATTGAGATGCTCCTATGTTGGGTGCATAAATATTTACAATTGTTATAACTTCTTCTTGGATTGATCCCTTGATGATTATGTAGTGTCCTTCTTTGTCTCTTGTAATAGTCTTTATTTAAAGTCTATTTTTTCTGCTGTGAGAATTGCTACTCCAGCTTTCTTTTGATTTCCGTTTGCATGGAATATCTTTCTCCATACCCTCACTTTCAGTCGGTATGTGTCCCTAGGTCTGAAGTGGGTCACTTGCAGACAGCATATATACAGGTCTTGTTTTTGTATCCATTCAGCCAATCTGTGACTTTTGGTGGGAGCATTTAGTCCATTTACATTTAAGGTAATTATCGATATGTATGTTCCCATTCCCATTTCCTTAATTGTTTTGGGTTTGTTATTGTAGGTCTTTTCCTTGTCTTGTGTTTCCTGTCTAGAGAAGTTCCTTTAGCATTTGTTGTAAAGCTGGTTTGGTGGTGCTGAGTTCTCTTAGCTTTTGCTTGTCTGTAAAGGTTTTAATTTCTCCGTCAAATCTGAATGAAATCCTTGCTGGGTAGAGTAATCTTGGTTTAGGTTTTTCTCCTTCATCACTTTAAATATGTCCTGCCACTCCCTTCTGGCTTGCAGGGTTTCTGCTGAAAGATCAGCTGTTCACCTTATGGGGATTCCCTTTTGTGTTATTTGTTGTTTTTCCCTTGCTGCTTTTAATATTTGTTATTCATATTTAATTTTTGATAGTTTGATTAATATATGTCTTCGCATGTTTCTCCTTGCATTTATCCTGTATGGGACTCTCTGGGCTTCCTGGGCTTGATTAACTATTTCCTTTCCCATATTAGGGAAGTTTTCAACTATAATCTCTTCAAATATTTTCTCAGCCCCTTTCTTTTTCTCTTCTTCTTCTGGAACCCCTGTAATTCGAATGTTGGTGCGTTTAATGTTGTCCCAGAGGTCTCTGAGACTGTCCTCAGTTCTTTTCATTCTTTTTTCTTTATTCTGCTCTGCAGTAGTTATTTCCACTATTTTATCTTCCAGGTCACTTATCCATTCTTCTGCCTCAGTTATTCTGCTATTGATCCCATCTAGAGTATTTTTAATTTCATTTATTGTGTTGTTCATCGTTGTTTGTTTCATCTTTAATTCTTCTAGGTCCTTGTTAAATGTTTCTTGCATTTTGTCCATTCTATTTCCAAGATTTTGGATCATCTTTGCTATCATTATTCTGAATTCTTTTTCAGGTAGACTGCCTATTTCCTCTTCATTTGTTAGGTCTGGTGGCGTTTTGCCTTGCTCCTTCATCTGCTGTGTGTTTCTCTGTCTTCTCATTTTGCTTAACTTACTGTGTTTGGGTTCACCTTTTCGCAGGCTGCATGTTTGTAGTTTCCGTTGTTTTGGGTGTCTGTCCCCAGTGGCTAAGGTTGGTTCAGTGGGTTGTGTAGGCTTCTTGGTGGAGGGGACTAGTGCCTATGTTCTGGTGGATGAGGCTGGATCTTGTCTTTCTGGTGGGCAGGTCCACGTCTGGTGGTGTGTTTTGGGGTGTCTGTGGCCTTATTATGGTTTTAGGCAGCCTCTGTGCTAATGGATGGGGTTGTGTTCCTGTCTTGCTAGTTGTTTGGCATAGGGTGTCCAGCACTGTAGCTTGCTGGTCATTGAGTGGAGCTGGGTCTTGGCGTTGAGATGGAGATCTCTGGGAGATTTTCGCCATTTGATATTATGTGGAACTGGGAGGTCTCTTGTGGACCAGTGTCCTGAACTTGGCTCTCCCACCTCAGAGTCACAGCCCTGATGCCTGGCTGTAGCACCAAGACCCTTTCTTCCACATGGCTCAGAATAAAGGGAGAAGAAAAAGAAAGAAAGAAAGAAGAAGATAAAATAAAATAAAGTAAAATAAGATAGAGTTTTTAAAATAAAAAATAATTATTAAGAAAAAAAATTTTTAAGTGATTAAAAAAACGGACCGACAGGACCCTAGGACAAATGGTAAAAGCAAAGCTATAAAGACAAAATCACACACAGAAGCATACACATACACACTCACAAAAAGAGAAAAAGGTAAAAAAAAATATATATATATCGTTGCTTCCAAAGTCCACCTCCTCAATATGGGATGATTCGTTGTCTATTCATGTATTCCACAGATGGAGGGTACATCAAGTTGATTGTGGAGATTTAATCTGCTGCCCCTGAGGCTGCTGGGAGAAATTTCCCTTTCTCTTCTTTGTTTGCACAGCTCCCAGGATTCAGCTTTGGATTTGGCCCCGCCTCTGTGTGTAGGTCGCCTGAGGGCGTCTGTTCTTCGCTCAGACAGGACGAGGTTAAAGGAGCAGCTGATTCGGGGGCTCTAGGTCACTCAGGCCGGGGGGAGGGAGGGGCACGGAAGCGGGGCTAGCCTGCAGCAGCAGAGGCCGGCATGACGTTGCACCAGCCTGAGGTGTGCTGTGCGTTCTCCCGGGGAAGTTGTCCCTGGATCCTGGGACCCTGGCAGTGTCGGGCTGCACAGGCTCCCGGGAGGGGAGGTGTGGATAGTGACCTGTGCTCGCACACAGGCTTCTTGGTGGTGGCAGCAGCAGCCTTAGCGTCTCATGCCCGTCTCTGGGGTTCACACTGATAGCCGTGGCTCACGCCAGTCTCTGGAGCTCCTTTAGGCGGCGCTCTTAATCCCCTCTCCTTGCGCACCAGGAAACAAAGAGGCAAGAAAAAGTCTCTTGCCTCTTAGGCAGGTCCAGACTTTTCCCCAGACTCCCTCCCGGCTAGCAGTGGCGCACTAGCCCCTTCAGGCTGTGTTCACGCAGCCAACCCCAGTCCTCTCCCGGCGCTGCGACCAAAGCCCGAGCCTCAGCTCCCAGCCCCGCCCGCCCCGGCAGGTGAGCAGACAAGCCTCTCGGGCTGGTGAGTGCCGGTCAGCACTGATCCTCTGTGCGGCTATCTCCCCGCTTTGCCCTCCGCACCCCTGTTGCTGTGTTTTCCTCCGCGGCTCCGAAGCTTCTTCCCCCCTCCGCCACCCGCAGTCTCCGCCCGCGAAGGGGCTTCCTAGTGTGTGGAAAGCTTTCCTCCTTCACAGCTCCCTCCCACTGGTGCAGATCCCGCCCCTATTCTTTTGTCCTACCCAGGTACCTGGGGAGTTTCTTGCCTTTTGGTAGGTCTGAGGTCTTCTACCAGCGTTCAGTAGGTGTTCTGTAGGAGTTGTTCCACATGTAGATGTATTTCTGATGTATTTGTGGAGAGGAGGGTGATTTCTGCGTCTTACTCTTCTGCCATCTTGAAGCTTCTTCATTTGGTCTTTGTTGCTGTGCACGGGCTTTCTCTAGCTGCGGGAAGCAGGGGCTACTCTTCGTTGTGGTGCTTGGGCTTCTCACTGCAGTGGCTTCTCTTGTTGCGGAGCACGGGCTCTAGGCACGCAGGCTTCAGTAGTTGTGGCACGTGGGCTCAGTAGTTGTGGCACGTGGGCTATAGAGCGCAGGCTCACTAGTTGTGGCACACAGGCTTAGTTGCTCCGCAGCATGTGGGATCTTCCCGGACCAGAGCTCGAACCCGTGTCCCCTGCATTAGCAGGCAGAGTCTTAACCACTGTGCCACCAGGGAAGTCCCAATCATATTCAATTTTTGCATTTTAATTTTTCCCCCTAGTTTCTGGGTAAATATTCGACAATAAAAGCAAGAGCGTTAGGAACGAAGGAAAAGAAAATTCAATTTTGTTGTTTTTGTTGAAGCTGGTAGATGGCTCAGCATTGTTACAGAGAACAATCAGATTTCCAGGAGGTCTGAAGATCATGTTCCCAGAGTTCTCATGAGGCAGGGAAAACTCAGAAGGGAGATATTTAAATAAATGGAAACCTAAATCAAATATAGAGATTAGTTTTAGAGAAACAAAAATGTTCCATAACCCAGTGTAATTTTATTAAGTTGACACTCTGATTTCTCTCTCTAGTTAAGGAAGGAAAATGAAGAAAGGAAGAGAGTGACAGGGACACCAATGCGATTTTGCTAAAGCTTGAAGCGAATAAAGGTCTTATGCTTATATTAATGCTGCTCATTTGTAGGATAATTATATTAGAATCTTTTTGATTTAAAAATTAAGTATCTTTTAAAAGTAAACAACAGAATCAGGGTTAATAAAATTTAATCCTGTTTGGTTAAAGTATGGACTTTCTCATCCAAGTACATTTTAAAGTTTTTTAATAGTTAACTAAATTCTGTAAGATTAAGCACTGGCAAATTTTTTTTTTTTTTCTTATTTTGATGAAGAAGCTCTAACCTGACCTTCTGTTAATTGGGAGATGTTCTACCTTCTGTGGCAGTGCAAAAGTTTTACTTATATAAAGGAGTTATCTCCACCTTGTGGTCTCTTAGAGTTTTGACTCCAAAAACTTCAGGAAATGGTTTTAAAAGTCTGTCCTTCCAAACTCTAAGTGGGGTGTCTGACCTAACATCTCATAGTTAGCTGGTGACAGAGCCATGACTACAGCCTGTTTTCTCTTCCTCTCCAAGCTATACTCTTGGCTCTCATAAATGGAGTCAGATCTTAGTTACAATGCTGACAACATTAAGAGTAGGATTAGGGGAAACCTGCAGGCTAGAGGTTCCAGTCTCTGATATCTAGGCATCTCTTTTAGGGAAACTAAAAAGGTAGAATATATAGGAGATTGAGTCAAGGTCAAATATTAGAAATCCATAGCTTCATCACAGCTAACTTGGAGACAGGGTTTAGGCAATGGTTGAGAGATAGGGCAGAGGATGTATAAAAATGACTATCAGTTTTTGGTTATTTGGAGAGTCCCTGCTTCTTGGTCATAGTTACCATTTCCTATCATATCTTAAAGTCGTTATCGAGGCAGGAGACCCCTATGGATTGGCATGACAAAGTCAATGTAACAAATTATAGAAATCGGGACATAAGGTTTAAGTAGGAAGTTATATTTTCACCTGACCTACACAAGGAGATGGAAGGAAGGAAGCTGGAAAAAGCTCATTGTCTAGCATTGTACCATCTACATTGTAAGTGAGTGATCAGTGTTTTTTAAATAAATGTTTTGTTGCATGTATGAGCCACGGGCATAAAAGCTTCATTCATTCTTTCATCCAATAAACACTGATTGCACACCTATCACATGCCAGGTATTGTGTTAGGGATGCAAAGATGAACAAGAGCCACTGTCCTTCTCCCTGCACTGGAGCTGCTAGCAGGATCCTTCATGACATATGATAAATAAAGGAGCACTGTGCAACTTGACATTGACACAATAGAGGCAGGAACCCTGCAGTGAGGAGGCATATATAAACTTTTATAATTGTATTTTTCTGTGAGTTACTGGTTTGCTATATATATATATATATATATATATATATATATATATATATATAAATATATAAAATCTTTAGCTTTTTAGCTTTTTTTAGATGAGTAAATTCATCTTTAGCTTTGCAAAATCCCAGAGGTAAAAACCCTTCTGTACATAGTGACTTTAATTTTCTTTTATTCTTCTACTGTCTTTTAGCAATATTAAATAAAAGTCAATCAAAAGTCAATTACTCAGGGACAGATTTCCTAGTTTTTGCATCATTCAGTCTTAATAGCCTCATCTTTTTGGGGGTTGGGGCATAGTTTCCTTTAAAGTCAAATTTTTAATGAAAGGGGAAAAAAGAAAATTATTCAAATTAATTAAATTTTGCTTCCTGTTAGCCTATCTTGGAATGTTAACTACTGGACAAAAGGTACTTCATACTGCTTTTAGATGTCTTTGATTTTGTTGTTAAGGTTTAGGGATACCTTCAGATATCAGAAGACCAGGGAGATTTGTATCATGTCAGACTGTGGGTGGACCATCCTGTGGGACAGTGGTTCCAGGAAATGTTGGAGTTTAATGTCCCTAGATGGTATAGCACAGCTGACACTTTCAAAATGTTCAAACATGGCACCGCAAACATTTAGTTCTGGAAGGAGTTTTGGAGATTGTGTACTGCTGAGGACCTCAAAAAATGGGCTTTGTCATCAGAATTACCTGAGGATTATTTTTTAAAACACAAATTCACACTTAGGCTTCCTAAAATAGAAGTGCTGTTGGTGGGACCCAGGTGTCTGTAATTTTAATCTTCGACCCACATGAGTCTGGTAAGCATCCAGAACTGGACACCAACCACTGTTTAGAACTGTAAAGGGTCTGATATTTTGCTCTATTGCAAGCTATAGCCTGACCCAATTTCATGGATGCTGGCAGAATACACAAGAGCCCTGCGTCAGAGACAAACGACCTTTTACTCAGAGCACAAGCAGGAGCCAGAGTAGAGCATTTGCACTAGTTCCCCAGCCCAACCCCACTTCCCGTTAAGTTGATGCAAAGAGAGCCAGATGATACCAGCAAATGAACGGGGAGAGGAATCCTGGGCTTGAGGAACCTGATGTTTTTATAATGGGCAAATTTTTATAATGTCCTTTTCTTGGGATGGAGAACACTACCTCTGTCCTCCAAGGCTATTTGCTGTACAAATATCCTTGAAGAAATAGCCTGAACAAAGGAAGTCAGTGCCTCTTTTCACAAGATGTGCAGAAACATGAGAGACCCATAGAGAATTGTCTTCCCCACACAACTTTCCTTTTGAGGAGGAGGTAACTGAGCCTCAGAGAGTTAAAGAACTCAGTGATATATTCCATTAGTGGCCATATGAGGCTCATCCAAGAACCCCATTCTTTCTACACCTGTTTCCCTCATGCTTTCCCAGCCACCTGTCTTCCTCTCTGCATTGATTTCCTAGAGTTTAGTAAGATGTCAGAGGTGAAATCATCGAAGGATCTGCTGCATGAGTGAGTAGTAATGACAAGTGCAACTGTTGAGGGCAGGCCAAGAGAGAACTTGAGACAGAGGCGTTGACAAATCTATCACCAGCTGAGCTGCCTTCGTCCATCCCATTTGGCTTGCAACTAGAATGAGAGGGACACCAGCCTTTTATTTCAATTGACTTGGTAATGTAGACTTTGACTTTGGAAGCAAAAGGATAGTATTAAGTTCCTTGCTGTCTTCTTTTCCTGGCATTCAGCTCCCTAAGGGGTAAATGCGTATTAATGAAAGAGAGCACTAATAGTTTTGTAGTCAATTTGCTGTAGACATTTTTAGTATATTTTAATAGGAAAAGTAAAAAATAAACCAATACAGATCTATATACGTCACCTAAAAGCCTTTCTCAAACAAAGTGGGCAATAAATTTAACAGATTATTGAATAATGGGCCTAAAGACCACGCACTGAACAATATCTATAACAAGGAAAAATGATGGTAAAAACGATGATGTTCTGAATATATTTGCCTTTAAGAGGATAAAAATTTGCTAGCTCTGACACTTTAATGGCAACTAAAGAAATTGGAGGGGCTTCCCTGGTGGCGCAGTGGTTGAGAGTCTGCCTGCCAATGCAGGGGACACGGGTTCGTGTCCTGGTCCGGGAAGATCCCACATGCCGCGGAGCGGCTGGACCCGTGAGCCATGGCCGCTGAGCCTGCGCGTCCAGAGCCTGTGCTCCGCAACGGGAGAGGCCACAACAGTGAGAGGCCCGCGTACCGAAAAAAAAAAAAAGAAATTGGAATAGGGAAATTTTGAAATAGTTTTTACTCCTTGTGAAGAAAATGCAGAATTTAGAAATCCAAATTGATTACCATTTACTTCTGGGCATTAATTAAGGAAAACCTTAGAGAAAACATGCAATTGATAACCGTCGACACCACTTAATACATTTTTAAAATTATTTTGCCTTGTTTAGATACACTGGCCTGCCTTAGAGCTTTAGCCAGTTACAAGATTTTAGAGCTTTGACATTTATGAAGGACATATCTTGAAAATTTCACAAGTCCTCAAATATGTAAATACCACTATAGCACAAAAACTTTTTAAAACTGGGGGGTTATTTTTCTTACAGATCCAACGTATTTATTACTCCCCAAGAGTTAATACCTATGCAATTGTGAAATGAGAACTACGAGCTCACCTTCAGATGAGCAGACACTCTAAGATCGATCCCATCCAAGTCACAGCATGGTGGCAAGCAATTCAGAAAGATTTTTCACAAAATAACGAATCACTTCGTCTCATAGATCTTTAAGGCCACTCATAACCAATCAAACCATGACTCAAATCTGTGAATGCCAAAGGGTCTGCTGTATAACAAAAGAGTATATGCAGAAATTTAGATGATTAATGTAACTCCCTCTTCCCTCAAGGACAAGAACATTCCTGTGGAAGAAGAAATTGAACCTGCCCCAGTTAGGAGGATTCTGAAAGTTAACGCTCCAGAATGGCCCTACATGCTCGTAGGGGCTATGGGCGCAGCTGTCAATGGGACAGTCACACCCTTCTATGCCTTCTTCTTCAGCCAGATTCTTGGGGTAAGCAAACAGCTGGACCAGCTTTATTCTCCTCCCGCCTTTGGTTTGTCTATCAGTGGATATTGTCATTTTTGATAGGTTGGCTCTTTGTTGTAATGGACTTAGCTCTTTTTTATTTTTAAGCTTTTTTTTTTAGCTCTTTTTTCTCATCTCTAAAGGATTAAAAATGTCTCGAGTCTCCATCATACAGGAGGCAAGAAGGTGAAGCGGTATTTCATTTGGGCTGGCAGCACCCTCCAACAGGCATCGTGTCTGTAAAAAAAACAGCACTATGGCTGCAAATTTAGTGTCAAAAGAGGACAGTTTACCTATATGCAAACCAAATCAGAATGCAAAGCAGGTTGGTTGAATAATACAAAAGGATTGGGGGGCCATTTTGATCTTGCTGAACAGCTGAGGTACAAAGTTTGACTTGTAATAGCAGGTGTTCATGCATGTTGTATAATGCTCTTCTCTTCCGCTGGTTGCACCATTGAAATGGGGAGGTGGGGAGAAAACAGGAAAAGGAAGAGAGAAGTAAAATAAGGCATGGATAAAGGATAAGCTTATTTCAGTTTCTCACCTCCTAGGAGTTTTGATATTCTCCATCTGACTTCATTGTTATAATACAATAATAATAATGACTACAAACAATAACCAGGTGCTATCTAAGAACTTGGTATACGATAGTTCACTAAACTTTTCTAATAACCACCTGTGGTAGGTATCCTTATTGTTCCCATTTGACAAAGGAGCAAACCAAGGCGTAAAGAACTTAGGGGGGTGACTGGTGGATCTGGGATTTAAATCCAGGCAGTGTGACTGCAGAGCCAAGTTCCAATAAAACCTTATCATTGCAAAATTAGTTCTCAATAATGCTATCACATTTTCTTAGTTGAAATTTACACACACACAAATCCTGTGAGATCAACAAGGAGGCAAACCTAGAATCTAGAGAACTGTAACAACTTGTTCAAGGTGACACAGGGTCATATTGGGTGATGGGACCAGGACTAGCACCAGCTTTTTTGAAGGATTTGTGAGAGTCCTAAGTTTTAGTTTCCTCCTCTGCTGTTCTTTCTCTCTTGCGGTCTCTCTGGCAGAGTTCCTGACCAGAAATTAAGTCCCCTCAGGCATGAGGTGTATAGAAAGACTTGTATAGTCCACAAGCAAGATCAAATCAATCCTATAGGGATTCCCTGGTGGCACAGTGGTTGAGAGTCCGCCTGCCGATGCGGGGGACGTGGGTTCGTGCCCCGGTCCGGGAAGATCCCACATGCCGCGAAGCGGCTGGGCCCGTGAGCCATGGCCGCTGAGCCTGCGCGTCCAGAGCCTGTGCTCTGCAACGGGAGAGGCCACAACAGTGAGAGGCCCGCGTACCGCAAAAAAAAAAAAAAAAAATCAATTCTATAGGGATGGCCTCAGCCACCGCTTCAATGTTCACACTGCCCCCTTGTGTTAAGTGAGGAAATCATCAGAAAAGTAGGAAATTGGAAACACAGGGGCCAACTCTGGTAAACTGAATTTCTGGTTATGCTGAAAATATTTTAATAATTAATTTATATTCATTAATATCTAGTAAATACCATACCCTAAACATAATAGAAATGTTCTTTTATTCACTCAATAGGTGTTTGTTGGTTATCTCCCCTAGATTAGGGACTTGGGAACACAGTGTCAGTCAGGGTGCCTTCCCTAATGCAGTTTCCAGTCTATGAGGAAGACAGACATTAAACCAAAAAATCCACTCATCAGGGCTTCCCTGTTGGCGCAGTGGTTGGGAGTCCGCCTGCCGATGCAGGGGATACGGGTTCGTGCCCCGGTCCGAGAAGATCCCACATGTCGCGGAGCGGCTAGGCCCGTAAGCCATGGCCGCTGAGCCTGCGCGTCCGGAGCCTGTGCTCTGCAACGGGAGAGGCCACAACAGTAAGAGGCCCGCGTACCGCAAAAAAAAAATCCACTCATCATTCATCAAATATTTACACATCACTTACTGTTTGCCAGACACTGTTGCTGGTATCAGGAGGAGCAAGAAAACCAGAGCCCTCCTGCTCTCATAAAGCTGACATTCTACCAGGGACAGGCTCTGGAAATGCATGCCACTGAGCAGTGATGCAGATGTAGAGCGTGTAGGGGGTGGCACTGAATCTGTTAAGACCCAAGACTATGCCCTAGATGTTCACTTTTAAAATAATTCCAGGATGCCAACTTCTTTGTTGATCATCTCTTTCTCTCTTATAAATGCAGAGTATGGAATGCATTCACTCAACTTCACCCAAACCCTGTGTATGAACTGCTTTGGGAAGAGTCCTGGGTTCCCTGCCAGGAGACTATTTTTCTGCCCTGGGGTCACATCATGCCACTTCTCTGGGTCTCAGTTTCCTTAACTATAAAAGGAAGGATTGACAAAGATGATCTGTAAGATAACTTCCAGCTCTAGTGGTCTATGAAATGGCCAAGTCATAAAAAATTTGATGATCCAGTTATAACCCCTGCCCTTGGTTATTGGTGGTGAGAATATTCTCTGTGATTCTTCTGGTCACAACCAGAAAATCCTAGCCTGAGCAATTCAGCTTTTCACTTAAGGACCGAAGGATCAGAGTAGCAGGATCTAGTTGGTTAAATCCAAAACCTGCTCATCGTTAAGGCTCTCACAGGGTTATATTTGCTAAGAGGATGAAGCTTTACTATTTTTCTTCTTTGATAAAGAAGGTTGTTTTTGTGTGCCTCTTAGCATAATTATCACATATTCATCAGTGGGTTCATGATGCTTTCTTTCATCTCGTAGGGTATAATCATGAGTCAGATAATAGTCTGGTTTTAATTGCACTGTTTTCATTCTGACATATCTAAAGGGCACAATATTCACAGTTGGTACTGAGACCACAGTTTGGAACGAGGACCCAGCAAATGATTGGGCGTTAGGGGCCTGGTTGCTAATCTAGCGAAGCCTCAATGTACACATAAAGCATAATTTCTCTGGTGCACTTTCCCTGGGTTTATTTGACTTGGAAAAGGTGCCAAGTGTTCCAAGCACTGCAGTTTGGACATAGCATGCTGGGGAAAAGCATGAACGCTGGAGTCAGCCAGCCCTGGGCTTGCCGCAGGTCTCTGCTCTGTGCTGTCTGCATGCATCTGGGCAAGTGGTTTCCCCTTGATGAGTCTTAGCTTCCTTATCTATAATATAGGGCGAGAAAATCTACCTCACTGGGTTGTTTTAAGAATCCTAATTTAAGGAAATCCTCATTTAAGTTAAAGTAGGTTAAGTAACACATTTGCATCTGGTAAATAGCAAGAGTCTAGAGAATGTTCATTTTCTCCTTAAACAAACTTACCTTTACAAACTGATGTAGATGTGTGCTTGAACTACAGCTAGTCTAAAAACAGAAGAACCGGGGGATGGGCAGCCCTTTGGGTTACAATTTCAGTAAGAATGTACAAAGAACTCATGCAGTAGAATTTGTCAGCGGGGGTGGGGGTGGGGGGGAGGTTACAGACAGCTGATGCCCAATCTTGAATTTAATATTAGCCAAACATTCTTTTTTAACCCTGAGAAGACGGGTAATATCAAGAGCCAAGAGAGTGTGCCCAGAAGAAAACCACTGCACTGGAATCTGGAAACCAGGCATTTCCTTATCTAATAATAACCACCAGCTAAATGAACTTGGACAAAGGACTCGATCTTGTGGGCTTTAGTTTCCCATCTATAAAATAAGAGTTAAACTGGCTAATATGCAGTACGATAGTCCGTGATTATAATAGGTGACCTTAGAGAGGAATGAGAATTGTGGCATCACCGTGTGGGGTTTGTGGGGATTTGTATAGTGATTTTTAAAACCAAACTGAAATATATCTTTAAGTCCTTGTGTTTGTAAACTGTAAAGTAAACTTACATGAGTTATTCCATGGTGGGGTGAATGACTGTGGCATCTTTTGAACCCACTTCATTCATTAAGAATGAATGTATTCTTTATTGCTAAGAACCATAACGGGCCCAAAAGCTCTGTCCTAGAAAGAGTACATCTCATTAATTTAGAACCCCTCCCCCTACTTTGGAATTTGTGATAATTTCAACGGGTTACTTCTGCTTTACAAAAAAGGATTTGTTAATGGAGTAGTTTGCATTGTTTACAGGAGATTTATTTGGCATATAGCAGGCATTCGGTAAATATTTGTTGAATAAATGGTTTCCTTTGAGCAACTGCTTTCTGGCATTGTTCTAGTTACTCAAATTAATGCAGAGCAATAAGTAAGGATTTATTGTGCAGCTCTCTAATAAATAGCTTTTCTGAACTGTCACAGTTCCCTCACTTAGTCTGAATTAGGAGGGTTTTGATGCACCTAAGATCTATTTCACTGTAGGGCGACGTCATTAGAATATGCAGCTATTCTTTCCATTTTCTTATTGCAACAGCGTGGGTCCCAGTCAGTTACTTGAGCATGTGCCTGTAAGTTCAGAATATACTTATGAGTATAGTTTACCACTTATTATAGACTGAAAAAAAAACCCCACTCATAATTTCCATAGTTTTTTGAGGGGAATGTTTTCAGCTTCTGGTGATTTAGAAGCAACAATTTCAGCCTCTGATAGATGGAAGCTTTTCTGTCCTAAGACAATTCCAGTCAGTGCCTTGATAGCTAGTTGCTTTTTTGTGTGTGTGTGCCAGCTGCTTTTATAATGATGCTATTATTTGTATATATATATATATATATATATAAGTAATCTACAAAACTAATAATAGGCGAGGTACCTGAGTGTGAAAGCCATCTTTATTATTGGGGAAAGACATAGGTCATATTACTTTGAGTTTTGTCCCAGAATAATATTCTCAGATTCTCAAGTAACTTCCCCACTTCTTTCCTTCCTCCTTTCCTTCTTCTTTTCTTCCTTCCTTTCTTTTTTTCCTTGCCTTATTATGTAAAGAATTTGAGGCATTTCATCATATTTTTCATCTGTATCAAAGAAAAGCCAATAAAATTGCCTACATCAAGCAAAGAAACGAGACAAAAATTCTGTCAGTCATAACCACTGGGTTTCGCTCACCAGCCTTCCTTCCCCACAGAGAATTAAGTGCACATGTTCATAGTTAACTTTGGTTTAACACTAGTATGTTTAAAGTGAACTGGTTTTTAACCCAAAGCCTAAGAGAAATTTCTCTTAAACATATTTGAATTGATTTCTTTTGCTATTGTTTGTTAATACTAAAGTTACTTCCTTGCTTACTGTCTTGTAAAGATTTTTTCAATTCCTGATAAAGAAGAACAAAGGTCACAGATCCATGGTGTGTGCCTGCTTTTTGTAGCAATAGGCTGTGTATCTTTTTGCACTCAATTTCTGCAGGTAAGGAATTTTATTTTTCAGTAAGCGATTTAGTTATTTTCCCCCTTTTCCTGTTAAAATATCACTAAAGACTCCTTTATGTTTCAGGGATATGCTTTTGCTAAATCCGGGGAACTCCTCACAAAAAGGCTACGTAAATTGGGTTTCAGAGCAATGTTAGGGCAAGACATTGGCTGGTTTGATGACCTCAGAAATAGCCCTGGAGCACTGACAACAAGGCTTGCTACAGATGCTTCTCAAGTTCAAGGGGTAAGTGTGGTGGAAACCAGGCACATAGTAACTGGAGTAGACTTTCTTTCCTTTATGTATTCCAATAATCACGTAATTCCAATAACCACGTACATATTTCCTATAAAGCAGGAACTCGAGGGAGGATACCCCAGAGCTACACTTTTGCCCATTTCCAAAGTTGACAAACAGCAGCTAAAGCATACTGTCTCCTAGGTAATGCCCAGAATCAGTGTTATGGCATGAATCAAAATCTGTCAGTTTTGCATTTCCTCTGAGTCTAGCAATTGAGAAGAACTTTCCCTCCTTTCTCAGATCGGTTTTTTTTTTAGGCCCAGAGGCTCAGATTCCACAAGACTTAATGGCACCCCCAGAGGGTGTGTGTGGAAAAAAGCCTCCTTCCACAGGGGCCTGGCTTGTAAGTTAGTCTTAGGAAAAGAAGCTGTTCTAAGCAGCCCAGCCGGGAACCTGAGGGAAAGACGGGAGATGGTTGCTATCTAGAATCCTGACACATTCCAAGGGCTGTCTTTTCTGACTAAGGGAGACTAAGCTGTGGTTTCTAAACCCCGGAACCTGTAGCCTTGTTCAGGAGATTTAAACATGTGTACAAGATGAGGCTACACCTTTATAAAACCAGGCATTTGGGTTAAAGGGATGAAAGTTCAGTTTGCCTCTCAACACCACTGCTCACTTTCCATGAAAATCAGAAAAAGAGGAAAAAGAAAAGTCATGGTTTGCCTGTGAGGCTCTTGGAAGAAAAAACTCACTGGATTGGTAGTGCTGTACTGTATATCTCGACTTCTACCAGTTCAACCAACAATATGAACCATGATATGGAGGATTTCAAAGGAACATGGCATCCTCTTTAGAGGAAAATCCCCGTAAATTTTTCATTTTGATCATTCTATGCTTTTTCTATTGTATAAATAGAAAATGTGTTTCCCACAGTCATTGGGTCACACCGTACATATTATTTTGTAATCTTTCTTTTTTCTCCTGAAACAATGTGATGTGAGCATTATATATCCTTCTACAATGAATTTTTAATGAATGCTTAATTCATCATTTTAATATATCATCATTTCTTAAAGAATTCCCCGTTTAGGTCCTCCCTCCCCACATAAGCAATTTATATCATTTTGAATCAAGCTTGTGGCATACCCTTGATTATTTTTTTAGTTCTCAAAATATAATCACTGGATCAAAATGTGTAATCATTTTGAAAGGTTTTAATATACATTGTCTTACTGCTTAAAGTTTTTACTAATTTTACTCTCAACATTTGAGTATTCTAGTGTCTAGTTCACCTTATTCTTGACCTTAGATTAAATAAATAAGCCATAATCTCATCTCTTCTATTTTTGCAATCTTCAATCTGCAAGGAGCTTTTATAGGTTATTCATTATCACTAGAATTAATCTCACGCTGACTGGTCTAGCTCTGATACCCATGAAATGAGATTAGTCAATACATGAGCTCCCAAGAAGGTGTGAATAAGATGTACTTTTATTAATCCAGCCTTCAAGTGCATTGTGGGGGGGGGGCTCTTTAATTAAAAGACCCTCCCTTTTTAAAGCATAGAACTACCATATGATCAGTAATTCCACTCCTAGGTACATATCCAAAAGAGTTGAAAGCAGTGACCAAACAGATACTTATATACCCATATTCATAGCACCATTGTTCATTATGGCCAAAAGGTGAAAACAACCCAAGTTTTCATCAACAGATCAATGGATAAACAAAATATGGTATATACACACAATGGAATGTTATTCGGCTTTAAAGTACATGAAATCCTGATACCTGCGGTAACATGGATGGATCTTGAAAATATTATGCTTGATAAAATAAGCTAGACACAGAGGGATAAATATTGTATGATTCCACTTATATGTGGTACCTAGAATCGGCAAAGTCATAGAGATAGAAAATAGAATAGAGGTTAACAGGCGCTGGCTGGAGAGAGGGAGGAAGGGGATGTTAAATTGAATGGGTATAGTTTTTGTTAGGAATGATGAAAAACTTTTGGGAATAAATGTGGTGATAGTTCCCATTTTGAAGGTATTTGATGCCACTGTCTTGTACATTTAGGAATGGCTAAAATGGTAAACATTGTTATGTATATTTCATCAAAATAATTTTTTAAAACCTATCTGTTTGCTACAAAATAGCTTTTTCATGATATTTAGTTAGAGACTGTGTGTCTGAAATTGGTTGATCACGTTTGGTTTGCAGGCTGCCGGCTCTCAGATTGGGATGATGGTCAATTCCTTCACTAACATCACCGTGGCCATGATCATCGCCTTCTTCTTTAGCTGGAAGCTAAGCCTGGTCATAGTGTGCTTCTTCCCCTTCCTGGCTTTATCGGGAGCCATACAGACCAAAATGTTGATGGGATTTGCCACTCATGACAAGCAGGCTCTGGAGGTCGCAGGACAGGTAATCTCCCAGACCCACTTTTCAGACTGCTTATGGCTGAGTGGCTGTCAGACTGCTAAGAATGAGGGGTGCAAACAGACTTAAGGAAACTGTCAGCCTACAAACATTCATGGTTAGGAACTTCCCATTAGCCTTTTTCATATACGCCTCTGATGATATGAGATTGAGCAGGTGTGGAGAAATAGTGGGGAAAACACAGAGGGTTACATGTTCAGTTTCCTGTCAAACAGTTATTTTTTATACATCCCAGTTAGGTGTAGTATTCTCCTTTGCAAGAGAGGATAGTTCATTTTCCTCTTTATTTGGTTTTTTCAGCTTAATGGTTTCTCCAGGTCATGCCAACCACACAGAGAGGAGTTACTATCTTTTTAATGGCACATGCTTTTAACTTTCACACTTCAGTGTCTGCCTGACTTGTGGCAAATGTCTTTCCCAAAGAGAACCATGAGATATACACAGTTTAGGTCTTGAATACACTTAGGTTTTAGATATGCACTTTTTTTTTTTTTTTTTTTTTGTGGTATGCGGGCCTCTCACTGTTGTGGCCTCTCCCGTTGAGGAGCACAGGCTCCGGACACGCAGGCTCAGCAGCCATGGCTCACGGGCCCAGCCGCTCCGCGGCATGTAGGATCTTCCCGGACCGGGGCACGAACCCGTGTCCCCTGCATCGGCAGGCGGACTCTCAACCACTGTGCCACCAGGGAAGCCCAGCTATGCACTTTTAAGAGTATGTTCTAATTAAATCTGGTTATCAGAGGTAAATGAAGATATGGTGGCATGGACAGATATCAGGGATAAAGAATCATGCACACACACATATACACACCCTCACCTTTTAACAAATTTACTCTAAACTAGGTTTTTTCTCTTTAAAGAGGGAATGTGAACATCGCCCAAGTAGGCAGAAGCCAAAATAATTTCGTATGCCAGTAGTAGGAAGTAGCCCACTTTTGTACCTTTTTTAGGATAGGACCGTAATTCAGAAACAGTGGTTATTTACCTTAGAGTAGGGATTGAAGCAAATACAAATTTGTAGTATAGACTAAAAGATAAACTTCATACTCAGTTTTAATCTATCTTATATAGTATTTGGTCATAATTTTTTAAGAAATAGAATCTAATATTTTAGGTTTCTATTATTAAACAATCTTTTTCTCTCAGACACATTTAAAGATACCATTTTGAACATTTCAAATGAATTCACAAAGATAGCCTTGTGTACCGTTTTTCCCCCTCTTCTCTCTTCCTCAACAAGTAGAGGCAACAAAGCCATGTTAGGATCAAGTAGAACTTGTGTTGAACTGATAGAATGTCTCAGGGTCCAGTCAAATTGATCTCCAGCAACTTCTCTATGTTCCCAGATGATGCCCCCGTCTGTGCTGTATACTGCCTTCTGTCATTTGCAGCAGGTCTAATCCATGTAACGGTTGAAAATGTCATGAAAGCAGTTATCTCTGCTCTTTTATTTCTAAAACTCTTTTTCATTCTTCAGATTACAAACGAAGCCCTCAGTAATATTCGCACTGTGGCTGGGATTGGAAAGGAGAGGCAGTTTATAGAAGTGTTTGAGACTGAACTGGAGAAGCCATACAAGACAGCCATCCGAAAAGCAAATGTTTACGGATTCTGCTTTGGTTTTTCCCAGTGCATTGTGTTCGTTGCTAATTCTGCTTCCTACAGATATGGAGGTTACTTAATTCCCAATGAGGGGCTCCATTTCAGCTATGTGTTCAGGTGAGGACTACCTGGCCAGAGTCATAAAAGATCAGCGCTCCAGGGAGGAATGGTCTGGTTCTATCCGTTAGCTTCTGCTGCTTAAACCGTCCCAAGCATGGCGTCTTAAACAGCTCAGATTAATATTTCTTAAAGATTCTGTGTGCTGTCAGGGTGGTTCTTCTGGACTGGGCTGACTCAGTCAGGCTTCTGAGTGCCCTTCTTTCTCCACATGGCCTCTTAGCAGCTGAGCTTGTTTTCTTCACATTGTGCTCTCGGAGTTCCAAGTGCAACAGAAGATTGCAAGACCCAACATGCAAGCACTTGCCAACTCTGCATGCATCACATTTTCTAATATCTTCTTTGGCCAAAGAAAGTCATATGACCAAGTCCAGATTCAGAGAAAAGAGGAACGGACCCCATCTTTTGATGAGAGGATCTGATAAGTGTTTCTCCTTTACTCTCACATGGCTATCGCATGGCACTGACACCTGATGGCTGTCCTACAGTTCAATTTATCCTGACACTATTTACCTGGAGATAGCGTTGGGTCCTCCCACAGGTTAAGGGCTCAGTCCTACAAGACTGCCCCTCCCTCCCCCAACCCTCCACACCAAAGCAAGTCCAAGTCATCACCTGTGCTTCTGACCAACAAGCTGTAGACCCAAGGTTCCCATGACCTCATCCTCAGCTTTGATTAATATGCTAGAGCGGCTCACAGAACTCAGAGGAACATGTACTTACTAGATTACCAGTTTATTACAAAAGGATACAACTCAGGAACAGCCAGATGGAAGAGATGCATAGAGTGTGGTATGTGGGAAGGGCTTGGAGTTTTCATACCCTCCCCAAGAATGCCACTCTCCTCAAATCTCCACGTGTTCACCAGCCCAGAAGCTCTCTGCACCCTGTCTTTCGGGTTTTTATGGAGACTCCATCACGTAGACCTGACTAATTAAATCATTAACCATTGTCGATTGAACTCAATCTCCAGCCTCTTCCCTCCCCTGAGGTTGGGGAAGGGACTGAAGTTCCACCCCTCTAATCGCATGGTTGGCTCTCCAGGCAACCAGGCCCCATCCTTAGGTTATCTAGAGTTTTTACCAAAGTCACTTCATTAACAAAAGACACCTCGGTCCTCTGAAAACTTGGGAAATTCCAAGGGTTTAGGAGTCTGTGCCAGGAACTGACAAAAGACCAATATAGTTTTCTTATCATAAGTCACAATATCGCAGAGGAATAAAAAATCATATTGCAAAAGGGTGTGTACAGAGTAATAGGACAAATTAAGCATTTTCACAATCTACCATACTGGTTAATGCTGAGAAAATCTAAAGTCCTTGAATAAGATGGTTCCTAGAACTACCTTATTTGAGCTCTACTTCTTGTAAAGAAGGCACATGTCTAGCTGACTCTTCCTAGGTAGAGACAGCAAAGACTAGTCAGGGGAATTTTGTTCTTTTGTTTATAGCTGGAGTCTGCTCTTCTAATAAGTTTAGCTTTGAGTCCAGTTTCTCACATTTCCAGACACCTAAGTGTGTCAAGGTACCAAGGGACTGGGTGCACATGCATATGGGTGTGGCGTGATGGGGCAGGGAACCTTGAAAAATGCGGGGGAGACGGTCTGAGAAAGCCTTGGAGGGCATTAGGAAAATCAGCCCTAAAAGAAATCTCTTCTCCAGCCACGAGTTCTGTCTGCTCGCACTCTATCTTCTTCTAGAAATATAGAAGAAATTCTTTTCTCCTGCCCCACTATGCCCACCTCAAACAGTAAAGTCTCCTTTCTAAATTTTTGCATATGTAGAGCTACTAACCCCAAATCAGAAATCACAAACTCTTGACTTGTTTAGTTTATGTAAGACTTTTGAATAGTTATTTGCCAACGTGTAAAAATTGGGACACTGCAGAAAGCTCCCAATTTCTGGCTTCTCTTTAAAAAATGAAAGATGACCTTCCATCATTTCCTATTTTATTCCGGGTGCTTGTCATAGCTTTAAGTTTTGGACTGGGCTCCTAGAGATGTCTGGCTTTGCCAGTCTGGCCTAAAACAATTTCTGCTTATGAACTGAGCAGTAAAACACACAGAGACACCCCACACCACCCCACCCGCACTGAGGCAGGCCCCATGGTGCATTGCAGTGCAGGTGGACAACTTCGGGGGGCGCCCCTCGCAGCATGGTCTACAGAGCAAAAGGGCTACCTCTTATCATGTTTATCATTCATTTATTTATTCACTTATTTGCTCGTTAATTATGCACACATTGAGGCTGGGACAAGTAGAAGGATACAGGCAATTGCATCATGTTGTCTGAAGCATGAATCACATGCTTGCTTGGTACAGAATTGATGCTTATATCGCCAATAATTGTCTTTTACACATTAATCATAGATTCATAGAATGTTAACATTGTAAAAATGCAACCCAATCCAGTGATCTTTCAACCTCCCTCTTTTTTTTTTTTTTTTTTCCTAAGAAGTCTTTTTTCCTCAAACAAATTTTTTTAAAAATGCTGTTGTAGTTGAAGCAGGGTTTGGAGATCTGAGCCCCCTTTGTTCAATCCTCCCCTCACCCTTTCTTCTTAGAACACAATTTGAAAAAGGCTAATCTCTCCAATCTCCCATTCCCAGACAAGTCTAAAGAGACCTGCTCAAGGCTGCTCAGTCCTTTCCAGGGCTAGACCCCCAAACTCCTGCCTCTTAGGCCGTGACACCAACCACACCGCGCCCTTTCTACCTGGGTGTCTGTCCAACTACAGGGTGATCTCTTCAGTTGTACTGAGTGCGACAGCTCTTGGGAGAGCCTTCTCTTATACCCCAAGTTATGCCAAAGCTAAAATCTCAGCTGCACGCTTTTTCCAACTGCTGGACCGACAACCCACAATCAAGGTGTATAGTAGTGCGGGTGAAAGATGGGTAAGTATAGAGGGGTAAGAGGGTAGTGGGGGAGGCTTGTGCTTCTGTGTGTGTGCAGAGCAGCCATTGGGGCTGGTTATTCAAGACCACTTATCTTCTAAATTCTGCAGTGTTTGGGTGAACTCATATGCCCTCGGAATGGACAGACAGTAGATTTACAAATGTAAAGGAATGAAGTACCTTAGCATTAAAAGTTCTTCATAAAGCTGGAACTTGAATAAGGCAATGATATCCAGTGAATACTTGTTTTATAGTACACAGGTACTATAAAACACACTTAGTTCCGGAATGAATGAAGCTACGTGTCTTTTGAGACCTACCCAACCACCAGGATTTCTACTGATATCCTGGTACGGAATGTAGAAAAACCAGTTTCTCCTGTCCAATAATACTGATTTAATTCATGTTTATCTGTGTTCCACATGAGTTCATGTGGACTCCCAGAAAATTATTTTGATCTCAATGAAATATCACTTTTTCTAATTGATAGTCCCTACAGGTGTTTTTTAATCTTCCCTGCCTAATTTTTAATATCCCAGTATGTTCAAGAGAGCCAAAAACCCCTAAACCCCAGTAAAGTCAACTAAATTTAGAAATCTTTTAAAATTGGTCAAATGCCCTATTTCTCCTTCAGCTCAATAAAAGGTAAGTCTCTGTGTGGTTTATTAAATGTCTATCCATTTCTAGAGTTGACACGTCAGAGGGTACAACTCAAGGTATTTCACCTTTGCAATTCAGGGCTCAAGTAACTTTCTGTGTAAGTCATTTCAAGTGTAATGCTATTATTTTAAATCTCTGGGGGAACAGAGCTGTAGGAATTTGCACAGTTACTGGCTTCTGTGATGTAATCATATCCTCTATTTTCTTCCATGCAGAATGTCAAAGAATGGGTGACAAGGAAATCCCCTTAGGTTAGAATGGGAATAAGAGATCAAATATCTTTAAATTCAATGCTCAAGCCTCCTTTTATTCTACATCTGCTGGAATAGAATGCCATTTCATTAAGTTGCTGTCTTTGTACTTTGCACTTCAGCAGCTTGGTGTTGAAGGTATCTTAAGCAAGGATTTAAAACTCAGGCTTATGTGCATTTTCAATAGTCTAGATTCTAGTAGAGCATATATAATTCTAATCTTCCCGTCCACAGGACAACTTCCAGGGGCAGATTGACTTTGTTGACTGTAAATTTACATATCCTTCCCGACCTGATATACAAGTTCTGAATGGTCTCTCAGTGTCTGTGGGTCCAGGGCAAACCCTGGCATTTGTTGGAAGCAGTGGATGTGGTAAAAGCACCAGTATTCAGCTGTTGGAACGTTTCTATGATCCTGACCAAGGGAAGGTGGTAAGCAATGCAAAATTCTCAATGCATTTGAGAATTTGGCTTTCTGCAGAGTATCTCCAACCCCTAAAAGTCATCTTCAAGGTTGTGTCTTGCCAGACTCATTCCAAAGCGCTTGCCTTGGACAGTATTTTCCAGTTCCAGTCATTTGCTGGTTGACCTGATTCCACCTCACAATTTCTAACATTATAGTCTTCCCAGTTCCAGATGGTCTGCTGCCCAGTTAGGCAAAGAAAACTGCAAAGCTGGAGATGAGTGTACTTAACAGAAGCATTCACTTACCTGTAAATGGGGCAGAAAGTGCAGACTAATCAGGAAACTAATGACTGGGAATGGAAAAAGTGGGGGTGATAAGAAACACAATGATAAATGAGTAAGAAAGGGAATTTAGTATGAAAAATCCGAGACAATCCTGGTTCAAGAAGCTAAAGCCTAAATAATATAAGGACCTCACATTGGTAGTCATATGCCATAAATCTTTGGTTAGGATGTTTGAAAAATTGGTGGTTTGCTTTGTTGCTTATTTTCCACAGAATTTCTTCCTCTTTTCTCTTCTTTTCTTTTTCCTTTCTATTTTTTCCAAATAATATATGCAAAGGAGCACAAAGTAGAATAAGAAAGATTTGTTAAAAAAACCAAAACAAAACCAACCCCTTATTCCACCCTTTCCACCCCCCATTCTCCATTTTCCTGCTCAAAGGCAACTATCTTTAACCACTTTATGTTTTTAGATCTCCCAATGATTACCTCAAAGTCCCTAAATAATATGCTTATGCTGCTGTTTCACGATTTAACGAATTTAGACCCTCTGTTGATTTATTCTCAAGAGATGGAAATTTAGCTTACCCTCACTTCTCCCCCTCCCTTTACCCACCTCCTCCCAATATGGTTACATTACTTTTAAAAGTTCTTTTATTTGTAAATATAATCAATACAATTCTGTTTCTTTTCCATCACCTATAGATAACATCTCTTGAATTCTCATTTTCTAAGATGAGAATATTAGCAATTCTACCTCTATTTTCACCTCTTCCTCCCTCTTTTTACCTCTCAAGTCCTAATAACTATACTTTTATATTATCTTTTTTTTCTTTAATTGGAGTATAATTGCTTTACAATGTTGTGTTAGTTTCTGCTGTACAGTGAAGTGAATCAGCTGTATGTATACATATATCCCCTCCCTCTCGGACCTCCCTCCCTCCCCCTCCCCCACCCCAACCCCCGATCTGGGTCGTCACAGAGCACCAAGCTGAGCTCCCTCTGCTATACAGCAGGTTCCCACTAGCTATCCGTTTTACACATGGTAGTGTATTTATGTCAAACCTAATCTCCCAATTTGTCCCACCCTCCCCTTCTCCCACTGTGTCCACATGTGTCTGTTCTCTACATCTATGTCTCTATTCCTGCCCTACAAATATGTTCACTATTTTTCTAGATTCTACATATATACGTTGATATACGATATTTGTTTCTCTCTTTCTGCCTTACTTTACTCTGTATGACAGACTCTAGGTCCATCCACATCTCTACAAATGACCCAGTTTCATTCCTTCTTATGGCTGAGTAATATTCCATTGTATATATGTACCACATTTAAAAAATATATATAAAATGCTTACCTTTTGTTTATAACATTTATTATCTTTCACACTTTTACTCTAGGTTGATTCTAAAAGTTGAAAATCTACTAACAACTTTTATTATGGCTAAGTAAATATTGTTCATCTCATAGTTAAGTAGTGAGGTACATTAGCATTACATTTTTCTTTCTTGATTGTTTTTCTGAAAGACTTTCTTTTTTCTTGCATTCTCTGCCTTTATAAAATCTTTAGTTTCTTCCAATGTATCTCTCCTGATACCTATTCAGAGGAACCTGCTTCTTTCCCTTATTTCTGCCACTGCCTGGACTAATTACATCCTACACCTGCTGAACAACTGTCAGCCTATGAGTTTCCTGCAGTATCTTTTGCATTAGATCCATTATTTCCTAGTTCCCGTATCTTCCTCTTTCTTCAGTTTTCCGTCTCATTTTGTTGGAGTGCATCTGCAAGTAGTTTTCTAAGAAATGATTCAGAGGTGTGGGTCTGATTGATTACTTAATCCTTCGTTTTGAAAAAGGACTTTCTGATATCCCTGAATAGTATAATCTTCATTGCAATGAGGATAGATAACATGATGAGAAATGCTGAAAGAAACTTGAAAGAGGCAACTAAAGTTTCCCTTGCATAAAGCAAAACAAGAAAGCAAGCAAACACATAGTGGTAAAATCCAGGAAGTTATGAAAATAAGGAGTAAGAGTTGATTATCTGTAGTTTATAATCACTTTTATTAATTTTAGGTATAGAGATTTTAATTTGTTTGAAAGTATTTGGTGATTGATGAATCTAGAAAGTACGTTGCACTGGGAGTCTGATCTCTACAAAGGAGAGGATCCAGTTTCCCCAAATGTCAGATCTTTCATGTCTATCACCCAGGTAGACTGTGAACTACATGACATGCAGGGACCTGAATCCTTCATGTTTGACTTCTTCAACACTAACATGTATATTAAGTATATTTCTCTGAATGTACTCAGTGAATGTTCTGGTCACAGGTAGAAAGCAATGCCCGTGAAGAAATCAGTATGATTCCTTGCACTTCATAGACACAATATATTTTGTTACATCATCGTAAAATGTTTCTACAAACATTTTTCAGTAGGAAAAATACCACCGTTAATGCAATTTTTAAAAATCCTCTTTGCTTTTAAGGAAGCTAACAAACGCAAACATTCAACGTTTTCAATGTTTAATTGGGTACCTGTGATGTGCCCAGCACTGCATTAGGCCCTGTGAGAAATTCTAAGGAGCATGAAGCATGTCTTATGTCTTCTAGGAGCTTACAATACTAGCATATAGACAACAATTAGCAAACAGCTCCAGTATTTAATTGTTAAATCGTGCTTTGCAGTCTATCAGTACTATGGAAAACGCATAGAGGAAGATGAGCGAGGGCTAATTGTTGAAGAATGCCTTATATTTTTTCTAGTAGTGTTTGTTTTTTACACTGTGAAAAAATTATCGAAAACATCATATATTTACACCATTTAATATAATCTTTTTCTGAAATCATGGGGCCAAATACTTTACAGTATTACAGTATGTGAGACATACTGTACCTTTACTATTCTAAGCCTGTTAAGTGAAAGAGCTCAAATGGTAGACATATGAGTTCCTGTAATTAACTGCCTAGATAGATTATGAATTCCTAAAAAACAGAGATTTTTTCTTTCTTTCTTTATTATTGTTTTAACATTTTTATTGGAGTATAATTGCTTTACAATGTTGCGTTAGTTTCTGCTTCATAACAAAGTCAATCAGCTATATGTATACATATATCCCCATATCTCCTCCCTCTTGCATCTCCCTCCCACCCTCCCTATCCCACCCCTCTAGGTGGTCACAAAGCACCGAGCTGATCTCCCTGTGCTATGTGGCTGCTTCCCACTAGCTATCTGTTTCACATTTCGTAGTGTATATAAGTTCATGCCACTCTCTCACTTCATCCCAGCTTACCCTTCCCACTCCCCGTGTCCTCAAGTCCATTCCCTACATCTGGCGTCTTTATTCCTGTCCTGCCCCTAAGTTCTTCAGAACCACTTTTTTTTTTTTTTAGATTCCATATATATGTGTTAGCATATGGTATTAGTTTTTCTCTTTCTGACTTACTTCACTCTGTATGACAGACTCTAGGTCCATCCACCTCACTACAAATTATTTTTTCTTTATATAGCATACAAAAGACTGTCCAGCATGGTGCCTTTGTGGCAGGTAATTCAATATATGTTTGTTGGTTGACTAAGTGAATAAATGTACTCCTTTCTTACTGGGGTCTGTTATCTCAATTATTCAGAGGTTAGTATCAGTGAAATCAAGGAAACAGGTTTGATTCTTACATTGTCCAACAGCTTTTCATAGGAAACCCCATTTCATAACCCATGGAGTCTCAAAATTGAGCAATTCTGTGTACTTGGAGAGGATGTGCTGCACCAAAGGATAAGGGGAAGTTGTTTTTTTTCTTAACTAGATACTGTCTGGAGTGCCTTTCCTGTTTGTATAATGCTACCCGTAGAACTAGAATTTGGGAAACAAACAACCATGTCTGATCACAACTTTGACACCACTTCTGGCAGACACCACCTCCAGAGGTCAAAGGCAACATAATTTATTTCCAAGAATCCTTAGATTGTTGTCTGTTAGGCAAAGCAAATATCTTGCATAACACTAACTCTAGGATACAAACTTTCCTCACTGCTGGAATTCTAAAACTCAGTGCGCTGGCTGTCACCTCTATTTGGCAGATGATAGATGGGCATGACAGCAAAAATGTAAACGTCCAGTTTCTCCGCTCGAAGATTGGAATCGTTTCCCAGGAACCAGTGTTGTTTGCCTGTAGCATAGTGGACAATATCAAGTATGGAGACAACACCAAAGAAATCCCCACGGAAAAAGTCATAGAAGCCGCAAAGCAGGCTCAGCTGCATGACTTTGTCATGTCCCTTCCAGAGGTGGGTACCAAGTCAGAGTCATTCCCTGTGGCAGACAGGGAGGAAGAGAGGTAGAATGACTAAAAAGTATTATGACTGTGGCTCACGGAGAAGGTCAAAGGCAACACAGCTTATTTCCCAGTGCCCCGAGATCGTCTCAGTCTTTTACGCAAAATGAATGTCCTTCATCAACATAATCTTTAGTTTTGGAAAGTAGTATATTATCCAACGCAAAGGATGCTCTGTTACTTGTTGTAAGTGAAGCAGTACCACACTGAGCATCAGCTTAGCATAACGGAAAAACATCCTGAGATTTGGAACAGACATTGATTTGAATCCAAGCTTGGCCACTTTCTAGTGTAAAGTTACTTCTGTAACAATTACTTTTCTGAGACTCAGTCGTCTACAAAATGCAAAAAATAACAGAATGAGAGAGCACACATAATAGCCTCAGAAAGAAAGCTGCTGCTGTTACTATTATCACCATGATCATTTCATTACTTGGCAGCAACTCCTGTGCGTGGTGGGTAAGTTGCATTTGCCTTGGAGTTCCTCACTTTCCCAGAGCCAAGTTTGAATGTAGTGTGATATTGACTCTGCATTTTTCCATCCACCAAGGGTCTTTCTTGGTGGTTGATCACTAAGAAAATTAAGACATGGAAACTGAAAAATAGTAATCGGGAGGAAGTGATTTCTGTAAACATTAAATGATAAGCTGGCTAGAATAGTTAGTACAGCACCTGATGCATGGTAAATACTCTGTGAATGTAACTGTTTTCTACGTAGGCGTCAGGTAGGGATTTTCCTTCATAATTTCATCTAAAACAACAAATATGTTAACTAGTTATGAAGCTCACAGAAATTTAAATAATTTGTTCATGATCACAGAGCTGGTATGCAGCAAGGGTGAAGATTGAAAGTTAGGCTTGTGTTCCAGAATGAGGCTACCTCAACAAGGGAATGGACCAGGAGATCTCTTGAAGGCCCTTATATGCCTAGGATCATTCTGTCTTGGAAAGATCTTCCAGACAGGAGTTGGGAAATCAGGGAATCTTAAATCAGGGAGGATCTCATACGCAAGGAGACAGAGATCAAAAATACAAACCTAAAAGGAATGCAGAGAAAGGGATACAAAGTCCCCGTGTTTCCCAACACGAAAGGTCATAAAACGCCATATTTTTTTAATATGCCTAAATGGATTTGACATCCTTTATACAAATTATTCCCAATTTCAAAAAAAACAAATTGTTTAAATCCTCAGAGGGGTCATTGATGTGGGCTCCCTACAGCACAGGAACAATGGCTGTTTCTGGTTCTCAAACTTACCATATTTTTTTCCAGAAATATGAAACTAATGTTGGGTCCCAGGGGTCTCAACTCTCTCGAGGGGAGAAACAACGCATTGCTATTGCTCGGGCCATCATACGAGATCCTAAAATCTTGCTACTAGATGAAGCTACTTCTGCCTTGGACACAGAAAGTGAAAAGGTAGGTACTGACTTTCTAAAGTCTTAGATCATTATAAATGAGTTTTTTGCTGTAATATTTGTCCTTATAAAATGGCAGTATTGTTAACTTTCTGATTCATTAGGAGGAGAAATTACCACTCCTTTGTAGCGCCCAAAGACAATAGTCTAGAGAAAGTGATTTGAAATAGGATTGCTTCAAATAAAAAAATTATTTTCACTTTAAAATAAGAATTGTTTTTAAGATTGTTTAGGCTAGGTGACACTTTTTTCATGGGCAAATAATGAGCTTTCTTAAATAAAATAAAAGAATCCAGGCCATCTGATAGGCGTTTCATATTTTATAGTTCTAAAGTTCCATGGCAGAGCAGGTGGGAAGCATACAACGCAAAGTTAGAGGCGGTATCTGATGTGCAGTTTGCATGAAAGGAAATGTAATTGGGCGAAACACAATTATGAAATTTACCATTTAGAATTAACTCCTTAAAAGTCAGGATTCTGTTTTGGAGAGAGCTAAAATGTCCTCAGTGAGGAACAGTATCAGGAGTGACCTTTTTTTTTTTTTTCCTGCGGTACGCGGGCCTCTCACTGCTGTGGCCTCTCCCGTTGCGGAGCACAGGCTCCAGACGCGCAGGCTCAGCGGCCATGGCTCACGGGCCCAGCCGCTCCGCGGCATGTGGGATCTTCCAGGACCGGGGCACAAACCCGTGTCCCCTGCATCGGCAGGCGGACTCTCAACCACTGCGCCACCAGGGAAGCCCAGGAGTGACCATCTAACTGTTACCTTACATTGTTTCCTTGGTTTCATTTTAGCAATCTAGACCCTCAAGTATTGTAAAATTACTTTGTGATCTTGTAGTTTGGTTCATTCTGGCTTCACTGAAATTTTTCAGCTTATAGACTGCAATTTAAGTCACTGATGCATTGCATTCAGCAAATATTTATTTAATCCTCTCTCTCCTGTCAAGCCTTTGGGTTTAACCCCCAAATATAGAGATGTTAATCAAGTGGTATGAAACAGAACTCTCGCGATGGTGGGCCAGGGAACAAGCATGCGTCTTTGCATCAACTTTCCATCTTCCCTTTGCAGACGGTGCAGGTTGCCTTGGACAAAGCCAGAGAAGGTCGGACCTGCATTGTCATTGCCCATCGTTTGTCCACCATCCGGAACTCGGATATCATTGCTGTCATGTCACAGGGGATAGTGATTGAAAAGGGGACCCATGAAGAACTGATGGCCCAGAAAGGAGCCTACTACAAACTAGTCACCACAGGAGCCCCCATCAGTTGACCTGACTTGAGAACTTCATGCACAGTTGGTGCACCAATTACAGAAGTGCTGTGGGTTTTTTTTTTGTTTTTCTTTAAGCAGAAATAATGATATTTTACTTTTACAGACGTGGTCATACATTGGCATCCGAGCTGATTTCTAATGACTTTCAATAGTAATTTAGTTTTAAATGTCTGTATATAGAAAATGAAAGAAACTAGGGTCAGTGGCAGTGAGAATCCAGTGTCAAGCAGCTACTCAGCCATCACCCAGTGCTTTCTCCATGCAGGAGCCAGTCCCAGTTACTACGTGGGTATTAGCAAGACTTGGAAGAAATAAGGCTTTGAATTTCTCAGGGACAGAGAACCATCCTTTGCATTTTTGAACCCTCAGTGTACACAAAGCCTGGTCGAGAATAGGCACTCGACAAATGTTTACTGAGCTGGGCCAAGATCATATGGAGAAGAACAGAAGGACTGAAGACCAACTGTATTTTTTGACTGAAGTTTTCTTGCATGTGAAAGCAGATTCATTTATGTCTAAGGATGAAGATGGGGAAAGGAGGACTTTGATACTCTGGATGCTCTCAGGCTGAAAGGGGCAGAAAAAGGCAAGTATTAGCAGGAGCTTACCAGTCAGGGATGTTGATTTATAGATTCAAGGTGTAGTATGTGGGTGGTGAAGTCCCCATTTACTGGACTAGATTCTGCCGGTGTGCCTGGAGCAGGGGGCTCTATCCCAAGCCTTGTCCCCCTCCACATTGGTTGCTGTCCTTTGTTTCTTCAAATCCCAGCGTGAAATGAAAATAGTGAATTTTACCTTGTATAAGTGTTTTCTTCCTATGGCCAACAAATGAAATTCTGCCTACAAATTAAGCCTGAGCTATTGTATATTGAGGTATATTATTTGTTTCTGGTCCAGTGTTTCCTGGTAAATAACCACACAGGTGGTTTAACAGGTTAACTAGTTAGGTCAGGAGCATTGATGGTTGCAAAGTCAGGGAGGGAGAGGGTGGAGGACAGCATTCTAGTTAAGTTATGACAAATGGCAGTGACAAGTAAGTTGCAGAATAAAAATGCCATGAGAAGGAATTAAGCTTTGCAGTAAGCATGTGCTCATCTTGTAATATTGAAGAAAGAAGACCAGAATCTGTTTAAGTTTGCATTTCAAAGAGGAGGAACATAAGCTCTGTGCTGGGAGGCTGCCAGTTTCCTGGAATAGAATGTGTGGGGTGAGAAAAACGGATGATTAAGAGTTATTTTTTAGGGGTTTCCCTGGTGGCGCAGTGGTTAAGAATCTGCCTGCCAATGCAGGGGACATGGGTTCAAGCCCTGGTCCGGGAAGATCCCACATGCCACGCAGCAGCTAAGCCCATGAGCCACAACTATTCAGCCTGTGCTCTAGAGCCCACGAGCCACAACTACTGAGCCCATGTGCCACAACTACTGAAGCCTACATGTGCCACAACTACTGAAGCCCGTGCACTGCAATGAAGAGTGGCCCCCGCTCGCTGCAACTAGAGAAAGCCCACAGGCAGAAACGAAGACCCAACACAGTCAAAAATAAATTAATTAAATAAATAAAAATTTTAAAGAAAGAGTTATTTTTTAAATAAGGTCCTTGGAAGTTATTGATGAGAGGGAAAATGTTGACTGGAGAAGGCTTGAAATGATTTGGGAAAAACATTGAATTACAACTTCAAAAATATAGAAATGAAGTTGCAAGTTTATTTTGCAACACCAGGAGTTCCAATGTCTTCATTTTTGTTCCGTATCCTATATCACTCACAAAGATTTGGTTTCTACAGTTTTATATTATTGTTTCTCAGGTGATGGAGGGACTTGCTTAATCTGTTGTGTCTGACACTTATCTCGTCTTTCTGTAATTTCTAATGCTTTCAGGATGGGTTCTGCTGTGATCAAACTCTCCCTGTTACCCCAGTTAATAAAAGTTTACAGAAGAAAAAAATAGAAGGATTGGAAGATGAAGTTGGGGAAATTTCCCTGAGGGTAGGACAGAAAGAGATGAAGAGTTAGAAAATAAAATTTAGAGGAACAATTCAGGAGATGCAATAATTAGCTAACAGCAGTTCCAGAAAGACAGTGTAGAGAAAACTGAGGGGAAAAATGATTAAATAGTCCAAGAATATGTCCTATAATTGAAGGATGTGAATTTCCAACTTGAAAGAGTTCACCAAGTGTCAAATAAAATAAATAAAAAAAGATCCTACCTGGGCACACGATTATGCAATTTTGGAAAACTGGGGGAAAGGAGAAGATACTAAAATTTTCTAAGAGACATATAATAAAGAAACATAATGACATAGGATCTCTTGACAATGACACTAAAAGTCAGAAGACATAAAGATTCGCCTTCAGAGTTCTGAGGGAAAAATTATCCCCATCCTGGAATTGTATACCTAGCAAACTATTCTCAAGAATGAGAGAGGCCTAAAGAAATTCTGTCATGTAAGTGTCTCAAAACTGCATGAAAGCAGATACCCATAAACCAGAAATGCTACTATTTGAGAAAAAAATAGAAGAGTTGGCCTCCAGATCCTTTTGTATAGAAACACCTTTTCATACAGTTACTCTAAGTCTATTCTACATGTGCTGTTAGGAAATCGTTTCAATAAAAAGACTTTGAATTTAGTAGTGCAGTCATGCATGCAATTTTTTGGCAATCATACACTCACTTAAAAAGGTCGATCCTTTAATTTTTTGATGCTATGTCCTGAAAGAGGAAAATACATAGGATCATAATTAGGTATAGTTCGCCACATATTTATTCATGAATTAAATGTAAGTTTCCTATCCTAAGATAATATCAGAATATTCTATTCAGGTTGTTTTAGGATCCTGCCTCATGTTTCCAACTAAGAGTTGGATCTATTAATATCTCTTATGCATGCAGAATCTCTCTGCAGTCAGAGCACATAAGGATATTAGTGGAGATAAAAAATTGCAAATTTGGTTGCTGTTTCCAAACACATTTTGAGATAAATTTACATATGCGTGTGTGCCATTATAAAATAAGCATTATGTCCATTTGTATTTGCTGAAAATTTCCAGATCAAGTGAATAATCTCACCTGCCTATAAGAGACGTCAGGTGAAATTAACTTAAACGAAATTTGAAACACAATTCCAATTTCTTTCACACTGTATTCAATTAAATGTCAAATTAATTTAAATGGATAGACTGTAAATAAAGCAATGCACATGATTATCATCTAATTAGCACTGGCCAACATTATAATGTGCTCATTAGTGAGTTGTATGGTATCCTAAGGCTCATAATGAGTAACCAGGGTACGCGTGATTGGCATGTAGCTGTCTGGATGCAACTACTCAACCCAATAAATCAGCGCTAAGACAAACTGTGCAGTAGAAAAAGGAAGAAGAATATATAGCCAGTCAGTGAGTTGGCAGTTCCTTCCTTCCTGTAATTCAGGTACAGCTCCTACTCTCAGATACAAAGAGATAGATGTGAGAAGAACAGAATAGCTGGAGATAGAAAGGGAGCTGTTCACTGAAGGTGACCCAGAGCTAGTGTCTACAGTTAAGAATGACTACAGAAAAGAAAGAAAATTGTGCTATCTTACTGGTTGAGAGTATATATTCCTGGTATATCAAGTATGGAATCAAAGTAAGAGACGAGCAATGTTTTCATAAAATACCTTAGAGGGCTTTCCTGGTGGCACAGTGGTTGAGAGTCCGCCTGCCGATGCAGGGGACACGGGTTCGTGCCCGGGTCCGGGAGGATCCCACATGCCGTGGATCGGCTGGGCCTGTGAGCCATGGCCACTGAGCCTGCGCATCCAGAGCCTGTGCTCCGCAACGGGAGAGGCCACAACAGTGAGAGGCCCGCGTACCACAAAAACAAAACAAAACAAAACAAAACAACCTTAGAGTTTGAAAATTCAATTAATCATTTAAATATACCCCATAGTAACATTCACAAAGCATTTCATAATTTAGAAAGCATCTTGCCTTCATAATTTTTGTGTGTTATTGTGAAACCATTTAGTAGGTTGCAGAGGAGGAAGGCAGCTGTAAGTTGCATTCATTGTTATATACGTAAGAAGTTGTAGGTTGACACCCAATCCTACACCCCTTCCCTTGCTTACCCCTTGAGATAGAGGGGCCTCTATCTCAGAGGTTGGAAAGTAAAATATTTACCTTCCCAGACTCCTCTGCAGCTAGGGTAAGCTATGTGACTGTTCTGGTCAATGAAATATAGACACAAGTCTCTATGGAGGCTTTCCCTTCTGGAACAAAGCCTGGGTTAAGAAAGCCCATTTGCATTCCCCTCTCTTCTTTCCTGGATGCACAGCAGCCATGCTGTGGCCATTTGGATAGAAGCCACACACTATGGATGGCAGAGCAGGAAGAGAGACAGAGCCTGATTCCTGGACATCCTTAGGCAGCTGTTGCAGCCTGGACTGCCCACATCCAGCCAACCTGTTACACAAGAAAAAAACACCTCTCACTTGTATAAGCTACTGAAGTAGTTTGTCATAGTTGTAGTTTTTGTTGTTGATTATGGATTAACACACTCAGTAGATACACTTAGATTTTTATTAATAAAAAATGTTGAAACATAAGTATAAAGACAATAGAGCAATGTTGAAGTATTGATGTGTGCACAAATGACCTCAAAATATGACTTTTATATCCAGAAGTATTCCAAAAACATTGAGTGAAAGAAGAAATTACTCAGTCTTTTTGCAGAAGTCACAGCTATGAGAAGGAGATGTCACTGGATGGATGTCCTTTGCAGCTCATTCTAGTGGTTTTTCAGGAACATACCATATACCCTGCTTTATTACACTTTAAGTGAATGAGGCCTTTACTTAGAAACTTAGTGTTTTGTGATTATGCTTTCTCATCTTCTCCCATTATAAAATTGGTCTCAGACTGGGAACGATCTGGATTCCATTGGCAAGATATAGCCAGAGTCGAAAAGAAAGTGATTCAAGAAGAGGATGAATTTGAAAGGGGGGCAGGCAGGGGTTTAGAAGAGATGGGGAATAATGTTACCAGCTAATTTGTAGCTGGAGACAGTGTCAATCCAAACCTTCCAAGCCCACAGGCCAGAGATATCCCTGGAGTCTACCCAGAGCCTGCAGCCCGTGGGGATCTACCCCAGGGAAAGGCCTATATTGAACTTATCCTTGATTCTCTAGCACCTAAAGGCATTTAATAAGTGTTTGTCAGGTGGGTGGACAGAGGGGGTTAGAGAGAAAAAAGAGCAAAGACTGAAGGGGCCCTATTTGAGTCTGAGAAGATTTTAGAAGCTACGTGGAACTGAATCTCTAATTTAATTTAGCACGGTCATCCTCAAAAACCTTGGCATCATAAAATTTGGTGTTAGAATTTTTGTTGTATTCAAGAAGTACATTTCAACAGCCATATAGAATTAAAAAATAAATATTATCTTTATTTCTTTGAGAGATCCACAATTAGTCCACAACAAACTTACTAAGATGCTATTTCAAAGTTCTAGCACTTTCCTCACATAGCAAGTTGGTTAAACCCTTCCTCCCACAGAGTGAATTTTCTTGTTTCCCTTCTCACTCAGCCTGTTACTGTACATATCCCATTAGTATCTCTTCCAGCAAGAAGAATTTCTTCTTTACGATGTTAAGGAAGGGGAAGTGGAGCTGGTGATTTAGTTACAGGATTTCTTTTGTTAAGATACTTGAGCAGGAAGTCTGTGAATACTTTCATATGAATAATTTTGCCCTCTAAGATCAGTTACATTATTTCACGTCTCCATGCATCTCCTTTCATAGCGATACAATTCAGATACTAATAGGAATAGGATGTTTTAAAGACTTAAATGTATTACATAAATCTAAAATTGTTTATTAAAGTAGCAAATTACAAAATGGAGTACACTTTAGAATTTACAGCCTTGTTCATTTGCATGTAAGTAAAATTTAATGTACTCTAGCTCTTCTTCCAGTTTTGTTGAATGAAATCCTCAGAGTTGCAGAATGTCAGAGCTGGAAGGAACCTTTCATTCTAAGCCCATTTTAAGCCCCTCATCTTAGAAACTGGTCAACTGAATCCACTAACATTAAATGGACTCCCAGTATCCCAGTGGTTAGACGCAGAGACAGGTTAGAACCCAGTCTAAGGACTCCATCCCGGGTGCTTGCTGCCAAACTCCAAGAAGTCTTTTGTACATCTATCTGTCTGTGAATTCTCTAGCACCTGCCCCCTTGAGTTCTGACACCTTTTGGGATCCATATAGGGATGTGCGGCACCATCTCTTGATTGGCCAGCATGAGCAGGGCACCGATACTCCAATGCTAAAAGGATAAGATGCACACAAAAATCTCACAAACTTGGACAGGAACGTTGACTTCCCCCTTGTTAAGTCAATGCAATCTTCAAATAGAAAGGCAGCAGGGCCTCTACAATTTCTTTCACTCAAAAAAGTTATAAAAAGGTGGAGTTTGGAATGATTCTGTAGAAAAAGAGATCTCGAGGATCAGATGGTTTCAATGAAGAATTACTGAGTTTGAGGGCAAGAGCGGCATCTAAGAAAGGCAGTGATGGGTGAACTCAATGCCCACCTTTAGAAAACCCCTTCCATTAATGGCAGTGCGTGTGAGCAGGGATGACAGTCTGGCCAGTCCTGTTCCAAGAAGTCAAGTCTTTGAACAGAAGTTGGGGCGTGATTGGCCCAACTGCTATGGAAGGCAGCGGGGAGCTAGAGGAGAAGGAAGCTCTTCATCTTAATCAGCTCTGGGTTACTTTCCCAGGCACATATGCGGACTGCACCTCCTGCGGAGTGCCCAGGTTGTCCCAGGGCAGTGGTTTCTACTCTCGCTTGGGCCAGCACTGGAAATGGGCCAAGGTGGGTGAGAGCAATCGCTCCTGTTGGCAGCCCCCGGTCTGTGCCACAAATCCCGCTCGGCAGGACCACAGCTGCCACTCTTCTCGTTACCTTCCCCAGCAGCTTCTTCAGGACATAGTGTTTTGAGGGGAAAATATCACAGTTTTTGAGCAGAAGATAGATTCAGAAATCACCTGGCAAAATGTTCGAAGAAAAGATTCTAAGAAATTAAAAACCAAATAATTAGTTAGCTTTGTGTTAACCTTTATAACCTCAACCTTTGAATTTCTTCCCTCCTTGAGTGCAATCACATCTGTGCTACCAAAAGAAACGAGATGCGATTTCTTCCAAGTCATTACTGTGATCTCCATCAAAGAACAGCAAAGACAGTAATTAGTACTCCACACCAAATCAGCCTCACATTTGACATAAATTGCATTTGTCCTCTGCAGAGCTAAAAGGAAGCGTTTCTAATTCTTAGAATTTTCTTATGAGTTGCTGTCATTTGGCAGAAGTTGCTGGAGTGTTGCTTCTTACAGACCTTTCTTGTTAACTGTTTTTTTTTTTTTTTAAGAAAAACAAAATGAAGACTTCAAAAAATAAACAAGTAGCACCACTTTACCTTTAGTGTGGAATCACCATCAGAAAGCCTTAAAGGTAAGGGGAAGGAAAAATTAGGAACACCACCTTAGTTTCTTGGCAGCGTTGAGGTCCATTCTTCCAGAATGCTATTTGCAATTTCCAGAGAGGCTAGGACAGTCAGTCAACAAGGGCCAAATCCTCAGGTGCAACTAGATACCAGCGATCCTTTTTGAATAGATTTTGAATATCTTCAGAAGTACTGATATCCAGCATATGGGTATGAGAGACACAGACAAGCAGGAAAACTTGGTCAGAAAGTCATCCAGCCGTGTGAATATTGGATAAAGCCCCACTCAGTTTTGTGACCCTTCAAGTGTTTCTGGGGCACAGTGCAGGGAGGGGGAACTCAGACTCCCTGATTTGAGGTGACAGAGCTAAGAGTCCTGGGACACCAAGGCAGTTAGAGCTCACAGGACAGAGTAAGACAAGAGAGCTGCACAGAGAGAGACTCCTAGATCTGCAGAGGATTTCTCTCGAAAATGTAGCAGAGTTTACTATTAAGTTTTTATGGTCACTTTAATCCTTCGAGCCCCAGAAATGTTTCGTGTCAGTTACCACACATGTTAAAATTTCTTTTAAAATGTGTGAAGATCACAATGGGAATTACTTATCACCATGCATGTTTTGAACCTGTTGACAGTAACTATTATTTTTTTCATCTGGAAAGTAACATCCATGGGCTAATCAAAAGATCTCCTGGTTGGAATAAACATACCTTGTCCATGTTCCGCCAACAAACCACTGACAACTCAGTTTCTCCATATAGAATAAAGCAGTTAATATTGATTCATGCTGTCTCACAGGCATGTGGTACAGGTGACAACATAAAAAAATTTTTTTTTTCAGGGAAAGCACTTTGGGACTTGATCTGTGTTATCCAATTCAGTAGCCACAGACACATATGACTATTTAACTTTAAATTAATTAAAAGTAAATAAAATTTTTAAATGCAATTCCTCAGTTGTGTTAGCTGTGTTTCAAGAGTTTAATAGCTGTGGCTACCATACAGATACAGAACATTTCCATCATTGCAGAAAGTTCAACTGACGTGCTGGAATATAGAGTCTTCATATCCTTAAGAAATGACTCACATTTTAAATACCAAGTCTTTTGACTTTCTCTTATACCAAGTTTTTTTTGTATGTATATGTACCAGTTTGATCTTGAATTTATTTACAGGGTGTGAATAAATATAAAGCATTTAGAGATATAACTTTGAGTTTAAAGGGCACCTTATAGTAATTTTTTAAATCACCCTTCTGTTGTACTGAAATAGGCATAGAGAAGGCATCAACTTAACCCGCTAAGGCAGATATCCATTCAAAATGTTGTCAAAGGGAAGGGATTCCACACTCTTCTTGTTAATTTGCATATCTTTTCAAATGTATGTTTCTCAAGTCACTTGTCTAGATTTTCTCGTCTTGAAAGCTCATGATATTGACATTTTTCTTCTGAATATGTAGATATGTGGACATTATGAAAATATGGTTATAGTTACAGTTAAGTCAAATAAGCTCAATTCCACTTAGTTTTGGCAAATAAATTGGAAGCAGAAGAGTCTTTTCCATCATTATTAAAGGCAGGCATTTTCGCCAAGGCTGTGAGAAGCTCTCCTTCTTGCTGCCTAAGCGGTTTCTTTCTTTTTTTAAATTTATTTTATTATTTATTTATTTATTTATTTTTGGCTGCATTGGGTCCTCGTTGCTGCGTGTGAACTTTCTCTAGTCGTGGCGAGCGGGGGCCACTCTTCATTGCCGTGCGCGTGCTTCTTGTTGCAGTGGCTTCTCTTGTCGCTCAGCACGGGCTCTAGGCACGCGGGCTTCAGTAGTTGTGGCACAGGGGCTCAGTTGTTGTGGCTCGCAGGTTCTAGAGCACAGGCTCAGTAGTTGTGGCGCACGGGCTTTGTTGCTCTGTGGCACGTGGGATCTTCCCGGACCAGGGGTCGAACCCGTGACCCCTGCATTGGCAGGTGGATTCTTAACCAGTGCGCTGCCAGGGAATTCCCTAGTTATCAACTTAAAGTCCAGAATTACTAGGTCCAATGAGGGGAAAAAAACTTTACTGAAAAATTTTTAGTATATTAATATTCCATCAATAATAATTTTCTGAAATAAAGCTGTGGCTTTTCATCACAGTTCAGTACACACAGAACCTAGCTAATAGATATAAGCATTTCATAGTTTTCCTGGGTTAGAGCATGGCCTTAAGAAAGGCACTTGATTTCCCTGGTTTTGAAAGATTAGCTCCTAAAAATAAAGTATAAGGATGTCATAGTGAAGAGATAAACCTTTGGGGGATAAATAATGTTCTAAGCCGAACATCTTCAGCAGAATTTATTAAAATATTGGAAAGCACTACCATAAAACAGAGACCAGGAGTTAAGCAGAGATTCAAGTCCAGACAGTAACCTGGCCTGTTTCCTTTCCTGTGGATATGTAACCATAACTAGAGCTACTGCTGGCCCCATCAAGACCCTGCTTGCATGGTCTAAGTCAAACAGCATATGGTATTTTAATGTCATTTCTGAAAAAATAGCTGATTTACATGGCAAACATCATAGAACCTATGTAAAAGCATTCATTCTTACAGATTTTTACCTCTTGAAGAAACAAAACATGGTGTCATGGAAATACGTGTCAGAAGATTGGGTTCTAATTCCTGTTCTGACGGTGGTGTGATAACGGTGAGTTCTTTCACCTGAATAAACCTCTATTTCCTTATCTGAACACTGAGAGGATCAGGTTTGATTGCTGTTAAAATGCCCACAGGAGCCAGAAGCAGCCTGACTTTAAGATATACTGGGGGGCCTGTAGGGTACTGAAAACTGTGATAGCCTGCAAAGAGCATGTCTCCTACTGGGGGCAGTCAGCAACAGTGGATTGTCTCCAGGTGGGAATGCAGGCCCTGTGTTACCATATTGTCAGATTTTTTGGGAAAATACAGAAATTCAGGTGTTTGTGTCAAATATCCTGGTTTTAAATGTTGGCAACTAATCTAAAATAGGAAAAAAAAAAAAAAAAAAGACCACCCCGAAGGCCAAACTAATCATACATGTGAATGGATTGGGTCCTATGGCCGCCATTTTGTGACCTCCGAATGGAAGCTTCCAGTCTCTCCCTGCCCTGTGGTCTCACTGGAGGAGGAGGGTCACCCTGGGGCCACACGGCACTAACCCTCCGCACAACTCTAATTAATCTTTTTTTCACTTGGTTTCATTAACATATGAATACAGTAGGGAATCAGGGCAACCACAGTCAGTGGGATGGACGCACTTTTACAGAAAGACAGCATGTAAAATAAATACTCCGTGTGAGTCGGGATCTTGAGGAAATGGTAGAGCTGCAGTGTGGTCAACGAGGCCAGGGTGCAGAGCAGCCGGAAGCTCAGCCTATAGCCGTTTTCCCCTCTGCAGCTCCTAAGGAACATCTCCGAGTTGATTGCAAAGCCCAAGCCAAAGAGGACCCCAAGGTTTCTCACGAGTCCAGCAAAAGGCGTGGTGTCAATGTGGATCCAGTCAGGGTTGGCACACCACTTCTTGGCTACGGGCACAGACCACAGCAGGTCAATGTCAAGCAGTCTGAGAAGCAGGTAAAAGCCAAGTGCAAACAGGAAGAGGAAGAGGTTGGTCTTCAAGTATGTGCTCAGGCTGGCCGTTTGGATCCTTGGAGTGTGTTCAAAGGCCTCTGCCACAAGCATGCCTGGGGATTGGAAAGAGACACTGAAGATAACTGTCTGCCTTTGAACCTCTCAGGAATTATTCCTCTCTGCATTAAAGAATTTAGCCATAGTTTTCAATGATAAAGGGCTGTAGAAACCTAGGTTCTATCCATTTTCCAAAGCCTTTTTTTAAGGCAGTAACTAAAACCACACTTGCCCCATGTCTTTTCACCATCCACCTTAGTGCAGGGGCATGGGTCAGGAGTCCAGGGCACTGAGTGACAACAACTTCACAGGCAGAGCACTGATCTAGGTGCTTGCAATTCATTTTTCAATTGCCACAGCCAATTAACGTAGAGAGCCTTCAAAAGGTACATGGGACTGAACAGTGTAAACTCAGTCACGGTGAACGCTGCCTTGGAAATACAAAGCAGCTGCCGAATGAAGTCCACAGTCAGGTGATAATCACTGCAGGGGTTTCAGAGAGAATGGCATGGTGTGCAGGTTGGAAGGCCTAATTAAGTCCCCCAAACCGAGACACAAGCACGCCGTCCTAAGTAGTGGTTTAAGACTTGGACTCAGCTCTAGCCACACTTCAGAGAAGCCCATCTCACGAAGAGGAAATGGGTTTATCCTACTGAGTGAGGATGTGCCACTGTGTCCATGGAGAATTTGAGAGGTGTGTGGAACCCCTTAAGCTCCCAGGGTAGCATTAAGTATCAGTGGCTTGATAGGATTACCTGAGACTGGGGAACATTAGCAGAGAGAGTCAACATAAAACAAAGGACACTAAAGCATTCAATGACACAACTAAAGGTAAGTGATCATATTTACCACCAATTACTCCAAGAATAACTTGATGAGGAAAATGTGTTGCTATGAATACTCTGGAGATGCAGACACTGATTTGAATCAACCAAAAAAGACTCCAAAGAAATGACCAGGTGAGTCTACGATGGAAGAATAGATACAAGCATAAAAGGCAAAGAAATTGTATCATTCATAAAAATGCGGGGGGCGGGGGAAGTGACACCAGATGATCTTTCTCAGAGGAATCTTCTAGCTGTGATATAATATCATGATTCTAGAGTTTTTTCTTCCAAAAATTTTTTTCTATGTACTCCATAGGATTTGAAAAGCTTTAACAGATGTTTCTACATTCATCAATGCATTAAACTTAACCAGTGCTATATCCTGAGATTTTTAATAAATGCTATAAAAGGAAGCCAACTTGGCATCCTGATAATTATTTTAATGAAGTAGGGGAAATTCAAGTTTGGGGGAATTATTAATGTCCACAACGATCAAGAATGAATTATATATATTTTTTGCTCCTTGTCATATGTGCTTCCTCTTTCCTCTCTCAGCCTCTCTTTGCTTGAAGAAAACTCACTGGAGAGGCAGCTGCCACGCTGATGAAAACACATGAGCATTCCATCAAGGGCAAGTTTTCACTGGGTTTAATTTCACAGACTCTCAAGAGTCCTGGCTCCTTGTTTTTTGACACACAGAAAATAAGGAACAGAAAAGTGACCTATGGGTTATATGTCTTGGATTAGAAGCAGCAGTGTGCAGAAAACTTATAAAAATATTTAAATCCAAGCAATGCTCATCATTTTAATAAAAAAAGAATTAGCAATAATGAGTTCTAGGAATCCTTGAGTGTTCTGAATGATTTGTTCCTGATAATTGGACCAAACTTTGATTACTGAAAAATTAAGGAATAGAGAGAAACAAGACTTTCAAAGAGAAAGTAAGCAGGAGTTATCCATATGGAAGAAGAATCAATAAGGGTGTGGTAATGTTTAGGTAAGGTGTAGGCACTCAGTACATTTTGATGGCTGAAGGAAATGTTGCAGTTATAAGAATCAAAGAGGAGTCAAGAGAATTTCTTTTTAGAAGAAACAAATGATTTTCCAGGTTTGGGAATTGGAGGAGCAAATGAACTAACAGAGAAAAGGTGAGGCTTAGCTAGATTCCTACTTTGAAAAACTGTCTACGGATAGAAAATGCTAATTTCTTTAAATTACAACAACTCTCTACTGTTGTTGTTTGAGATAATGAATACCTTAAGGCATACAGGTCACAGTCTCATCAGGATAAACTTTAAAGATACCCAAATTCCTTTGGTTACTTGTTTTGTATATTACCCAATATTGCTCTAAAAAGTAGAATATGAGATGGATCTTGGAAATTTTTTATTATAAATAACTTATATAATGGTGTACGTTTCAGTATTTTTTATGCAATTAACTGACAAATCTTATCTCAGGTAGCCTAATAATTTATGATTAAAGTGGTGCTCAGAATTGTTTTAATGATAAAGTATATCAGGAAAGAAAAGAAGGAAAAAGTCTAATTTCTACAAAAATTTTGAATAATCTTAAAGGTCTAGGCCTTTCGGAATGTTATTAATCTACTAACGTTAAATCTACTAACATTCAAATTTAAGTTTGTCTCTAGAATGTTTTTAATTTAAAAGGTTGCATAGTCTTTAAAGCTAGAATATATTTTATTGACTTCAAAATCATTGGCTGTTCAAAGAAGAAAGCATACGAAAGTAACGGATACATTCAAGGGGAATGATGCTTCTCAAAATGTCTAGTTAATCTTAAAGCAAGGGAATGTGCATGCAAAAATACATCATTATATAATTTTAGATGACCTATTTGTGAGCTACCAAAGTGATTATTGTATTATGGATTACATTGTATTATTGTATTATGGATTATTGTATTAATGTACCCAAAGGCACATTTAGAAAGTCATTAACCAATTAAACATATCCAACCCTATAATGTAATTGCTGTGAACTAATTAAGGTATTATCTTAAAGCAGAATCTTAATTTTCTATTCATTTTGCTATTTTGGATATGATAGAATTGAATAAGCACATTTCAATAACTAAAAATACACTAAGCTGAATTTTTCAAAAGACTTTCTGTGTTTGAAACTGTCATGTTCCAGGGCTACAGAGACTGGAGCAAAGCTGACCTGTGCAGAGTGGTGAATGACTTATCCATCCGACTGATGGTGTGGCCCAGGGCAGCTGTCACCATGACATACCAGACACATGATGAGCCCATTGCGTGGCCAGATGGACTTCCTGCAACAAGAAAGTGGCAATCCATTTGAAAGGTGGTTAATAGGGTATCGCTATCAGAAATGGACAATAGAATAGCACATTAGCCATGAAAATTACAAATAACTCAGAAAAAAAAGCCACAGGGCACAGGCTCTATGTAATGTTTAGAAATAGGTAGAAATAAAGAAAACCGAGTCAAATTGAGCCTCAAAATACTATTTCAAAAATTTTCCCCAGGTTATTCAAGTTCATCAAAGTCCAGAAATCAAAATGTTCAAGGGTAAGTAAGAACTCAGGCTGTTGCATCAGAAAATCTGCCACATCCTTAGTCATTCTTCATATCTAATTGTTTTTAATTGATGAGAAAACTGAAGTACTTGGATTGGATCTTGAATCAGCTTATTTTCCTTGGGTTGAAAAGTCAAACATCTAAAGGCTATCATTGCTATGTCTGATTTACCAACTGACTGCTGGGTACCAACAGCTACCCCCATGCCTATCTTTTGGCTGGCCGCTGCAGGAGTCTTTGTCATTAAAAGGATGAGGGAAGCTATAAAGGGGTATTAATCCTGGCAGAAGAAATCAGCAGACAGGTAGCCTTTCTATTCCCAGAATGCCTTTCCCATGTTGCTTGATATTTTTTAAAAAATCACTTTACTTTGATGTCCTCCCTGAGTTTTTACCAAGGGGAGATTCATTCAGGTTAAACATCAGTCTCTCTTTTTTTTTTTTTTTTTTTCCGCGGTATGCGGGCCTCTCACTGCTGTGGCCCCTCCCGTTGCGGAGCACAGGCTCCGGACGCGCAGGCTCAGCGGCCATGGCTCACGGGCCCAGCCGCTCCGCGGCATGTGGGATCCTCCCGGACCGGGGCACGAACCCGCGTCCCCTGCATCGGCAGGCGGACCCTCAACCACTGCGCCACCAGGAAAGCCCAACACCAGTCTCTTTGAAAAACACTAAGTTAAATAAAGACTAATCTATTTCTTATAGATCTGTTTCTTTCAAGTCTATTTCTTAAACAGGAATTTTCAGAGCCTTTTATATGCTTCATGACTTGTAAATCTTCAAGGAGTGAATGTAAAATGTATTATTTCTTTTCTTTTCTTTTCTTTTCTTTTTTTCAGAAAATGTCTCATAAGACAGAACACATGCTGGGAAGTTCTGGGGTAAACCAAAGTACCATTTCAATTGTCTGAAAGGCTATCCATCCATCCATCCATCCATCCATCCATCCATCCATCCATTCATCCATTCATCCATCCATCCCACATTGCTTTCACAAAGATAAAATACACACCGCCCTGACATGATGGAATGCACAGTCTATTGGAGGAGCCAGATATTAAAGAATTAACTATAATATAGTTTGGTAAGTACTATAACAGATGGATGTCTACTCTTATGAGAGCAAAAAATAAAGATATTCAGAAAACTTATTAGGAACTTACACATTGACTGTATTCAGGGTTAGTCTCAGGATGTCAAATGCCAAGAATTTTAGTCTATGTAACAAATTGTGGTGAGGTACAATATAACACAGTCTTAGAAATTAAAACAACGTGTAGTTTACCTTTATATATATATATATTTAAAAACCTTTTTAAAAATCTTAAACTCAACTCCCATAGTAAAGATTTTACACTCATACAGAATCTTATAATAAAAAAGAAAATGGATCAAGAAGTCTACTTATATACTGTATACACAAGAGAAAAAAGAAATTTAAAAGAAATAATTATAAGCTTAGAGAGAATTTCTATAGGCAATAGTAATACCAGGAAGTCCTTATCTTTCTTACGGAAACTGTGTCTATTGTCTCCTCATTCATGTGATTCTCAGAAGATCTATAATAACTTTGAAAATTGCACAGCAGCAGATAAAGCTACATTTCTAGAATTTTAATATAGTTGTGGGGTAATTTGTTCTAGCTAATTGTTTTTTGTTTGTTTCAGTATCAAACCATGACATTTTTCTAAAAAACACCAACTATAAAATCATTTGGGGCTTCCCTGGTGGCGCAGTGGTTGAGAGTCCGCCTGCCGATGCAGGGGACACGGGTTCATGCCCCGGTCCGGGAGGATCCCACATGCCACGGAGCGGCTGGGCCCGTGAGCCATGGCCGCTGAGCCTGCGCGTCCGGAGCCTGTGCTCCGCAACGGGAGAGGCCACAACAGTGAGAGGCCCGCGTACAGCAAAAAAAAAAAAAAAAATCATTTGGGGAATATTCTCTTAATTAACCCTTTTACAAATAAAAAAAATGAAATTTTCTTACTCATAAAACTTTTGTCCTTTTCATTAGCAATTTTTGTTTATGAACTTTTAGCATCCTCATGCATGACATTTTCTTTAGTACGCTTTATGGAATCGTATAGTTATTAGCTGATAATCATGCACAATGGCTCTCTATTGGAATATCTTTAGTTAACCTGCGGCTGCTATAATTGCTTACCTGGACCTGTTTCACACGTAGTGGGGAACTGTTCAAGGCATGGACTTGAGTGATTTGGGTAAATCTGAGTTTCTTGGACCCACCAGTAAGGCCGATGACCAAATAATATCCTGTATTTAAAGAAATATAAATATGCATATATATTTAAATATACAACCATTACTTAATTGGAGACCAACGATTCTCTCCTATAAAAATGAGTCAAGCAGAACATTGATGGGGAAAACTCGTGATTAAAAGACTTTGAAAGAACTTGCTTTCTGGCCTGTGTCTCAATACAGAGGATGACAGTCATTTGGAGTTTGGGCATCCTAGGTTCCAATAAAAACAGGGACATTTCTCCTTGCAGGGGAAGTCCTTGGGTGCTTAGGATACTTTGACTGGAAATATCAGAGTGGTTCCTGGGATTATCAATCTGTTCATTATGATGCTGCTCGTTTAACTCACTTCTTGGTTAATCACATCATATATGTAACAGGCTTTTGGAATTTTCTTCTAGGTCAGATCAAGTATACGTTTCTATGCCTTCATGTAAGTTCTATTTAGGAATAGGTGTTTCAAGTTAACTGGTATGTTTGAAAGATTTTCCAAGTAAAACTATACACATCTGAAATGTGATCATTAAGACCAAGCTACAAATTTAAGAATAAGCTTTAGGAAAAATGAAACAAAACAGAAGGCTTACCATTTAAAAATAAGATTGAACCAATCCCCAACGACTGCTACCCATATCATCTTGGTTCCAACTGCCTGATTAAGTTGAAACCAAAGTGGAAAATAAATAGAAAAGATATTCCGGGGATCTCCAACATTGGACATAAAATTTAGAAAACTGTAGTAAGCTCGGTAGTCCTTCTGCAAATGCTGAATAATGAGCACTCCGTTCCTATGAAGGAAATCCATCTTGAAAGAGAGGCAATTCTACACATAGAGCAAGTGGAGCCGAAGTTCTCTGAATCCCACTGTTTTTATATGGTACCTTCATGGCGTGTCCAGCCATTACTGCAACATGTGATACTGACCATCTGTGGAGAGGGCATGTCTGCCCTCCTCTACTGAGAAGCTCATCTGTTTATGATTTTAACTGGTGCCAAAGGGGTGAAGTACATGCTGATCTGTGACAAGTAGAGGAGAAATTTGGGTAGAGACACAATGCATTTCTTATGCAATCTCTCTTTTGTGTGAACAGTTGGATCATGTTTGCTTGGAATTTTTTGCACAGCTCATTTCCTTCAAGGGCAGAGACATTAGCAATTTCTATGCTTGGCTAGAAGACTATGCAAATAATTACTGCATGTCAAATAGCCCTTAAAGCCATGCATTTTAATTTAAAATAGACTGTGGCTCTTTGACTATTTTATTGGGTCTTTCAGGAAAATGGATGAGAAAATATCTGGGCATGAAAAATTTATATGATACGACAGATTGTTTTCTGATTGCAGACTTTTAAATAAAAAATATTTTGAGATTTCTTTAGCAAAGAGAATAATATGATGGATATGGAACAGAGAAGGAAATACATGGAATATATGAAATCTGGAAGTAAATGTGTTGCTTTTTGACCATGAAGCCAGAAAGCAGAGCTAGAGATCACTGGGTAGTAGATCTCCTGGGTAATGGAACCGTTAGGAATGAGGCATATTTTTATTGACTAGAAAATACACTTGAGAGCACGGGAGAGTTGCTCACGTGACAGATTTCAAAAGGCTTTTGACCAATCAGGAAAATGGTTTGCTGAAAACAGAGCGTGCATTACGAGTACCTGGGAAGCACCAAAACAAACACATAGATTGGGAATAAACAGAAGGGCAGCTCAAAAGGAACTATGAATCCAAGTCAGAAATGACATGCTGGATTTCAGAGAGCAAAGTTTTCTCTGCGAGGATGCCTGTGAAAGCTATCAAGCCCCACCAGGTGGCGGAAGGTGGAGGTAGGTAACCTGACTTATTTTACCATTCATAGTGTTGTCTTTGCTACTCCCAGCCACTTAGGCATCTTCTTCACAGGCTGTTAAGTATCACTTTGAGCTTCTCTTGGAGCCCTGCCCCATCATTTAACGGCATCTTGCTACGGGGATCCGGTGTCTACAGGTACCTCCCCAGGCTCTGTGGCTTCTCCTAGAGGAAATGTCTTGATTGACCATTAATCAAGGGGTCAATTTGGGGTGCTTCTCACGTCTTTGTCCTACCCCAGATAAATTAAATTTCTGGTGATGGGACCTAGGCATTGACATTTTAAAAATACTTTCCAAATGATTGCAATGTGCAGTCAGGGTTAAGAATCACTGGGATAAAACATTCATATATAACCTGTTCTCCTTTTGATCTTAAGCCCCTCTCTATGCCAAAAGTCAACCTGAAAGAAACTTCAGTGACATTTAATATGTCAGCTATTGGGTGTAACTGGATTTCCTGTCAAATTCGATTTTTGCACTAAGTGATTTATCTTGTTATCAAGGCTTCAGAGAATCTATCTCTAGAATTAAAGAATAAACCACCCTAATTTCCAGAAGAGGTGAAGCAATGGTGGCAGTTGAAATGCACTCCTCATAAAACAGGACGTAATGATGGCAACTTTGCTCACTGAGTTTCCTGGGCTGCTCACCTGGAAGGAGCTTAAAATACAGCCTGGTTTCTGTGGATGAGAACTCGGGTCTGATAGTCACTAAGTGGGATGGCAAATGGCACCAGGTCATTTTTCAGAAAGTGACTTTACAAGGCTTCCAGGAAATGAATATTAATCTCTGTCCACAGTGAGAGCCTTACCAGTCTCCTTTATTATTCTTATTGCAGTGGGAGGAGAACCAGGGAGTAGTCAGCCACCCCTGGCTCTCCCCACATTTTGCTCTTCCCTCAGGCAGCCCATGAATTACACTCACCCTCCTTCTGCCAGTAGTGTGCTAATCTGAATCCGAGTGATATAAACGCTGGGATAAAATCAATTGTGCTGAAAACTCATTTGTGCTTTAGAATGTCTTGCATTTATGCTCTGCCAATTATTTACCTTTAAAAGTACTCCATCTTATTATCCAATTTTAACTTCACAGAGGTCTAGTAATCCTCATTTTGGGGATGAGGAAATGAACAAGTAACCTGCCCCAGGTCATTTCTTTAGTGCAGGAGCCCTGTTTGGAGATGAAATTTTGTTTCCAGAGCAATGTTTCTTCTTAGTCTAAGCCTTGGCTGGGTTGCTCAAGGCCAACATTGGTGAGATTTTTAAACAGCTGCAAAGTGAATAAAAGCTGATGCTATAACCAGCTTGTTTCAAATGTTTTCAACCACCCAGAACTCCAGTTTACCTGGATCATGACTGGTTGACACTGAAGCACATCTGGCCAGCTGCTTGATCACTAAGAACTTCACAGATACATTCACCACTTTGAATTGTTGGCTGGCTTATCCCATCATTTGACAGCAGGGACACAGTGGGGATTCAGTGGCTATTCTTACCTTCCCAGTCACTGACATCTTCCCTGAAGGAAATATCGAGCGGCATGAAGGTGGGCACCTCAGGGCTTGAAGGGGGCTCTGATTCCCATCCTCTACTGATGGCCCTGGGACCCAGCACACATTTTCTTCTCTGGGAACAGTCATGTATAGAAATAAATTAAAGCCACCCAAATGAGAGCAAACAGAGGTTATTTACTATTCTGCTCACTATAGCAAGAGTCAGCCACCATCTCATGCATCTGACACAAACTCAAAAATGGGCAGAGGAGTGGAAACACTTTATAGTGAAAAGAAGGAAGGCCTCAGGTATGTTCTGATAGGAGGTTGTTGGCATGGGCAAGCTAGAGAGGAGTTTACAAGAAACAGAGCATCTTAGGTGATTGGTTTGGGAAACATATTTTGTTTTCTCTGGTTGGTCCTGAGTTGAAGCCAGGGGCAAAAAATAGGGAAGCTAACAGTCACTGACCAAGTCCTGACCATTCTTGGCATTTTGCTTCAGAGGCTGTGGTCAAAGTTCTGTTGTGATATTTGGTCCAGCCATTGTCCGTTTGTATGTTCAGTCTTTCACAAGACAAATTGAATAAGCATATGTCAGAAGTAGTTTATGTGGCATCCCACCAAGAAATAAGGGACTCCCATGTCTATCCTGTGATTCTATAATTCTTATTATTCACTGAGTTAAAATGAAGACATACACTTCCTTGCCAAGGACAAATCAATTTATTCAAGTATATCACTACTCTGTGAGGCATTAGCCTTGACTAATCAGAGTCTGTGCTCCTGGCTTGTTTGTTTTTGCATATTCAGGTTCTATAATTTCCATAATCTCTTTAATGAACCATAAGGAAGGACATTGTTTTATTCTTTTTCTAAGAAGTGTTTGAGCTACATATTTCATCATATGCATTTTCTTCAGAAACATCCTTAAATCAAGGTGTGAATGATATCAATACATTGTGTCTTATAATTAAAAATTCAACTTCCTGCTCTTTCAGTCCTTCAGAGTCTGTGGACTGTACGGAAGTTGGCTGCACATTAGCTTTTCATCTTAGGTGGATAATTTTAGAAGACTGTCGCCTGGGGACCATCTGGTTCTGTAGACTGTGGGATAATTAACCAAAGCAAAGCACCTTGATTTCTTTTGCCTTTTAACAGGATCTGCAAAATCGGTTTCTTCCCCATAGTTCATCATTTTTCGTCTTTTCACATCTTAGCTTCTATGAACTTTCTCAGAGTTGCCTTCTCTGATCAGCTTCCTCACCGTTCCTGTAATAGTGCTTCCTCTCCAACACTCTTTTCTTTTAGGGATTGTATTAGTCTTCCAGGGCTAATATATGCAGTACCAGACTGGGTGTTTTGTTTTCATTTTTAATTAATTAATTTATTTTTGGCTGTGTTGGGTCTTCGTTGCTGCACGCAGGCTTTCTCTAGTTGTGGTGAGCGAGGGCTACTCTTCGTTGCGGTGCACAGGCTTCTCATTGCGGTGACTTCTCTTGTTTCGGAGCACGGGCTCTAGGCACGTGGGCTTCAGTAGTTGTGGCACACGGGCTCAGTAGTTGTGGCTCGCGGGCTTAGTTGCTCTGCGGCATGCAGGATCTTCCCGGACAAGGGGTCGAACCCGTGTCCCTTGTATTGGCAGGCAGATTCTTAACCACTGCGCCACCAGGGAAGTCCAGACTGGGTGGTTTAGATAACAGAAATTAGAGCCTACAAGTCTGAGATCAAGGTGTTGGCAGGGTTGATTTCTTCAGAGGCCTCCGTCCTTGGCTAGCAGGTGGCATCTTCTCCCTGTGTCCTCACATGGTCTTCCTTCTGTACAAATGTGTCCTAATCTCTTTTTATAAGGACAACAGTCGTACTGCATTAAGGCCCACCCTAATGACTTCGTTTTAACTTAATTACTTCTTTATATACCCTAACTCCAAATAGTCACATTCGGTAGTACTGTGGGTTAAGACTTCGACATATGAATTTGGGGGGATGCAATTCAGCGCATAACAGGAATTTAATTACAATTTGTAATTGTATATTTGTCTTGAGCTTATGTGTTTAATCTCTCGCTCCTGCACCACAGTACAAGCTCCACAAAATAAGGGATCATGTTTGCTGTGTATACGAACCACCAGTACAGTCCCTAGCACAAGCCCATGCAGGGGCTGATTTCCCATGATGCTGGAGAATCTTGCGTGGGCCCCTGGCAGGGCAGGTTATTGCTGAGAGCTTCTGCAAGTTGTAATACTAATTTTATAGTCTTTTTCTTAAAGAGAGCACCCAATATTAGAGAAGCTTTAGATCCCACAAGATCTGGAACTAACCCTAGGCCTGTTATAGTTATTTAGTAAATGTTTCTTGAATGAATGGATTTATTAAGTCACAAAACTTGATATGACTGCTAACTTATACAGAGGCAGTTAATCTAAACTCGAATGCATTTTTCCACAGAGACGATGTTATAAGGTGTCCAGATCAGGAAAGCTCCTTTAAGGTAGAGAAAATTATGTAAAATGTTTATCTAAGAAAAGAGTAATATTTGTAAGCATCTGCTTATGTTTAAAGATAATAGAAGAATAAACAATTTTAAATGTTTTAAGGTTATCTATAAAGGAGAGAAGGGAATAGAGTATAGGGAATGGGAAAAACTAAATTTCTTCCAATACACTTATTTTTTAGATTTGAATTAGAAGCCATGTAAATAGTTTACATAATTATAAAATTAAATTCAATTTTAAAAGCAATTCCTAAAAAATTTTAAAATGGAACACATGATGAAAAGGAGAACAGTGCTTACTTGACCCATTGTACCTGTAAACTATTCACTTCCAGCTCTACAGTACTTATACGTGTTTATGATTTTGTTCCTGTGGGAACCCCGTTTTAAAGCATTTCCTTGGTCCTCCTCAGTTTGCCATCTGCCACCCGTTGCTTGGGGTGGAGATGCTCCCCAGAACTTTTCCTATGTGGGTCACAGCAGGAGGGAGATTCAGGAGGTTGGTTCTTCTTGGTACTAATAATCTTTGAGTGGATTTTTCCCACCAATAACGGAGCCTGCCTGATAAGCTGGGTCATTTCGAAGTAAAGGGTTGGTAGAGTTCAAGGTTTCTCCCAGATCGATTCACCAAGTGATGGAGCAAAGCCATTTCTAAGCTCTGTAGATCAAGATCCAAAAATGGATAGTTTCCTCTTCCTCCTTTTCAGGCTGTCTTTCTCAAAGTGTGGTCTATGGACCACCTGCATGCAGATTACCAGGCGCAGTCCAGATCAGCTAATCAGACTCTTTGGGAACATGGTCCAGATATGTGCATTTTGGTAAGCTTCCTATGTGGTTCTTATGCGCATTAAATTTTAGAAGCTCCATCTTAATTCACCTCTCCCTTGATACAAGGCACCATACTCTTCCTGTGCATCCTATGTGTAGTTTACCCTTCTTTATAGAACTTTCTCACTTCTACCCTAAGGCATTTTCTCTCAATTACCTCATTTGGGGCCTATACTATCCCACTCTTTCCCGTGGATGTAGGCTTAGTGTGTTCTGGCATTCATCCTTTTATAATCTCATTTTCTTTCTTTTTTTATCTAAGGCCCATGGTAGACACCCCAAAAATCTTACCTATAATTAACATTAGTTTTTCTTATTTTGCAAAATAATGTGTATAAATGGAGTTGACTTCCAATTGTGAGATTCTTGATCAGAGTAGAGTAGAAGTAGGGCAAAGTGATAAGATTTCAGTCTTCCACTCAATTCTTCTGTTGCTTCTCCTTTGCACTGTGACACCTCTGCCTCTTCCTCCCTCTCTCCCTTTTCTCTCTCCTTCTTCCTCTCTCTCTCTCCTTGCCTCTGTCCCACCCTCACACTAAATACTTATTGAGCTCACTCTTTGAATCAGTCACAAACGTCAACCTTCTCCTATAGCCTGAGAGCAAAGACAACTCGAAGGGAGCAGACCCAAATCCGTACTGTTCACCGTTGTATCTCGGAATCAAGCCAGGTGTGCTCCACATAATGAGGGGCTTCAGAAAATTGTACAGCCAACCACCATCCCCTTTAGGATCAATACCTTTTCTTCCTGCTGTGGTAGAACTCTGCATTTAACATGTTCTGTTCATGTTTTGTACGATGACTAGAACTCTGCTAGTCAACTGACATGTGCCAGTAACAGCATGTCTGAACAAAAGAAATCTTTAGGAGTGTGTGCTTTGGGGTCTAATATTAGCCAAATCTGGTCAGTAGGCTAGGGGTCCCTTACCTGAATTTGATTTATTTAGAGGTCGTTGAACTTCTTGAAATCATATGCAAAATATTAGTGCATGTGCACATTTCTTTGAAGAAGGCCATAGCTTTCACAAGATTCTCAACGGCATCCCTGACTCAGACAAGTTAAGTAGAACGTAAGGTTCACTGGGATCCCATCCACTCACTGTCCGTGGTGCTTATGCCCAGGATCCCCTCATTTCCTCAGTCTCTTCAGAAATATCTTCAGTCCTCCAGTCTCCTCAGCACAATTTGTTTGTCTTAATGCCTTTTTTCCTCTTAACAACTAGATTAAAAAAAATCTTTTGTTTGGGGGGCAGAGATAAATTAGGATCTTGGGATTAACATATACACACTACTATATATAAAATAGGTAAACAACAAGGACCTGCTGTATAGCACAGGGAACTATACTCAATAGCTTATAATAACCTATAATGGAAAAGAATCTGAAAAAGAACATAGCACTGTGCTGTACACTTGAAACTAACACAACATTTTAAATTAACTATATTTCAATTAAAAAAAATCTTTTAACCTGATAGCCAGCCTCAAAACCCTGTACTTGTTGCCTTATTTTTAGTTAATTCCAGTAGTTGAATGATTCCAGGTCTTCCCAGAACATTCTTATTCTGATTCATTTAGATTTTCCTGAGGTTTTGATTTTCAGTAAATCTTGCCTGTTTTACTTAGATTGGAACCTGTAGGACAGAGGCTAGAATTTCTTCAATATGCTTTGCCATGCCAAATATTATATAACCACAAGATATATTCTTATAACATGAACCATTCATCTATGAGTTATAGCACTCACTGCAATTCAACATCATTCAGAGATATTTGATTTTAGCTTGTGTCACTGGTGCAGTGGCAATAAACAAAAATTTCTTTTGGAGGCATTGACCTTTAATGTCTCTGTGCATGGTCGTTATCCTTTTACCACAAGCTTATCTGCCTTCTGCAAAATAAATTGTATTTAAGATCTCTCCAGTGTCACCTTGCAATGTAAAATGGATTTATTTCAGACCGAGTTTATACCCTAGTGACTTTCAGAAAATAATTACCTCCACTCTGGCTAGCATCCCAGGAATACTGGCATTCCATAATGACACTATTATAAGTGACCCAGCTACAGCTGTTCCAGGTACCCCCTCCATGAGTCTCATTATGCATTCTTCCCTAGAAATGATCATGAACTATACATTTATAAACTTTTTCCTGGATCATCAAAGGACCCAGTGGAGTTACCCTTGGGCAATACTATTCATTTTCTTCACAGTAGAGTTAAGATACTTTATAGCTGGGTTCATATTTTGTAGATGGTCTAAAGAATTCCTACTGTGGGCTTCCCTGGTGGCGCAGTGGTTGAGAGTCTGCCTGCCGATGCAGGGGACACGGGTTCGTGCCCCAGTCTGGGAAGATCTCACATGCCGCGGAGCGGCTGGGCCCGTGAGCCATGGCCGCTGAGCCTGTGCGTCCAGAGCCTGTGCTCTGCAATGGGAGAGGCCACAACAGTGAGAGGCCCGCGTACCACAAAAAAAAAAAAAAAAAAAATAGAATTCCTACTATGTGTATTCTCAAACTTCAGTGTGCATTAGAATTACCTGGATGACTTGCTAAATCACTAGTTACTGGGACCCACACCCAGGGTTTTCAATTCAGTGGGAATGGAGATCAGTCTGAGAAGTTGCATTTCCAACAAATTCCTAGATGAGGGTGATATTGTTGGGTGCATGCGGAACATCACTTTTGAGCAGCACTAGTGGTGCAAGACATAATTCTTACCTGTACTGGTCAGGACAGGGCTAACTCATACCTCAAGGAGCTTGTGGTCTCGCAGGGAAGATATTTATGTAAATGACATACTGCTGTCTCCTTAGGGGCTAACAGATAGAGTAAGTGGACAAGAGGAAAAGCAGATTTAACTTTCAGTTTATGAGATCAAGGCAGCCTTTGTGGAGGAGGTGGCAAGTGACTGAGCCTTGACTGATGGGTAGAATTTAGAAATGCAAGACAGCAGGATGAAATGGAGAAATGCATTCCATTTGAAATATATTGCATTAAAAACTGTAAAAAATATCCCCTTTTTCTGATATTTACGAGACAATTCAAAATTTGAAATTGTTAAAATTTTCAATTGTCTCATAAATGTCAAAATTGTGTTTTTAAAACAGATTTTTAATGCAATATGCTAATCAATTAATGTTAATGTTTTTAGTGTTCTAATGGTGTTGTGGTTATGTCAAAACGAGTCCCTAACTTTTAGAAAGTCATACTGAGATATTTGTGGGTGATAAGACGTGCTGTCTGGGAAAGTGGATGGGGTCTGGATAGAGCAGTGTTGGCCAGTGGTTGATGATAGCTGGGGCCTTGTGACGAGTACATGAGAGATTCATTATACTATTTTATTCACTTTTGTGTATGTTAGAAATTCTTCATAATAAAATTTTTCAAAAACAGAAACTATATGAGCAAAATTAACCTAAAGAAGTGCAGGGCTCATTGTTTATTTCTATCAGAATATAAAGTAAACAATTGAACAATAAGGGTAAAATGGTAACTTGAGACCAAGTCAATCAATGATTTGACTTGAATGCCGCTAAGGAATATGGATTTTTTAAGATATTTTTAAAAATATCTTATATTTTTAAGATAATGAAGGAACACTGAAAGCGTTTTGAACAGGGAAATAATATGAAAAAAGTGCACTTTGAGAATATTATTGTGGCAATGGTAGGCAAAACTGACTGGGAGGGCAAGAGTCTGAAGGTAAGGACCAGGTAGTAAGGGCCTGAATAGAGATCTAGAGAATAGAAAAAAGGGAAGGTGGGGGTGGTGTAATATAGGTGAATCTGTAGGTGTTGGCAACCAGTTAACTATAAAGAAGTCATGGAAGATACCAAGATTCTGAACTGGAGGACTGGGAGAACTCCAATGCCATTAAAAGAAAGGGAATATTGTGGGCTTCCCTGGTGGGGCAGTGGTTAAGAATCCACCGGCCAATGCAGGGGACACGGGTTCGACCCCTGGTCCGGGAAGATCCCACATGCCGCAGAGCAACTAAGCCCGTGAGCCACAACTACTGAAGCCCGAGTGTCTAGAGCCCGTGCTCCGCAACAAGAGAAGCCACTGCAATGAGAAGCCCATGCACCACAACCAAGAGTAGCCCCCGCTCGCCGCAACTAGAGAAAGCCCGCGCACAGCAACGAAGAACCAACGCAGCCAAAGATAAAATAAATAAATTTTTTAAAAAGGGCATATTTACCAAGAAAATGATAAAGTTTGTTTTTGAAATGTTACTAGTGAGGAATCTTTGTGATATGACCAGAAGATAGCTAGAAATCTGTGACTGGAATGCAGAAAAGTGGGCAAAACAAGCTGAATCTGAGAGACAACTATATGAGATGGGATGAGATTGCCCTGGGAAATAAGTTGGTGGGAAATGAGGGTCAAGGACTTTGGGAAGCATCTAAATTTAGGGATTAGGGAAGAGAAGAGGAACCAGAGAAGGGACTAGTAGAGAGGTAGAAGGTATAAAACTTCACATTCGTGTAGGTACTTTAGCTTAGTGGCATCAACTATTCTGCCCATAACAATTAGACCAAAATTAAATTACGAGAAATAAAAACTGAATATTCTTTGTACACGCATGTTCATAGCAGCATTATTCTAAATAACCAAAAGGTGGAAACAACCCAAATGTCCATCAATGGATGAATGGAGAAACAAAATGTATATGCATATGTATTAGTCAGGGTGCTACAGAGAAACAGAACCAAGAGGATGTGTATACATGTGTAATAAGGAATTTGCTTCTGTGAGGATCTTTTGGATGTTTCTGCCCACTCATACTAGAAGTCAACCTAACAAAAATAGTCCACTAAAGAGGGCAAAAAAATGTCAGGTACAAGATGTTCACCTTAGTCTAAGAGACGTAGTTGCAGCCTGTGTCAGTCTTGATTATCTCAAAGCCTTGCTAATGAGCAGTTTTCCCATTCTGCTCACGGATCAGTCATGCGCATCCAGATTCCATCAAAAATACATTAGAGAGATGATGCAAGCATTATTCTAAACTGAAGAAATAATTTATTATCTTGAAGTAGTAAATGGCCTAAAGAAATTGCTGAAAATGTTTTTTGATTATTGTTAAAAATTTAGTATTCATTATGCTGAAACTAAAATTGTATTTGTGAGACACTGGCAAATTATTAAATGGATAATGCTAAATAACCACACCTAACTGATTAATTAATTCAACTTGGATTGGGGTGGAAGGGTTGAATTCTGTATTTATCCAGACATAGCAGAATGCGTGTTTCCTTAAAAGAAGAATTGTACAAGTAGTGTGATTGTCTTGTTTTGGGAGCTACATGCATCGCCTTAGCTAAAGTTAGTAATGAATTGCAACAATTTCTCTATTTCTTTGCTAACTTAGATTTTGTTCTATTTAAAGTCTTATTTATATGTGTTTTAATATGACAACCTATTGTATAGGAAGTAGGTAGTGTATAAATCATAAAAACAAGAAGGCATTTTGAGTACTTACCTTATAAGGACCTAGTCCAAGGTATTTGCATTTACCTTCTCTTTTAGTCTTCACATTGGGTATAGGAGGAAGATACTACTCTTACTGTTATTATTATTATTACCCTCACTTTACAGATAAGGAAACTGAGGTTCAAGAGACCAAGTAACTTACCCACCGTCACACTTATCAAATGATGGAGCCTGGATGTCAAACCCAGGCAGTCTTACTACAGAGTTGAAGCTGTTACCCACTGTGTAATTAATTGAAGAAGTAAATTGACTACAGGACATTAGCACTTGGTTAATATGTACAACAATATCCTCTGAAACTGAACAGATTAAAATTATAACTCATGATGCTTCTGCCTCTCCACAACACCCCTCCCCCAACACACCAAATCTACTGTGAAGGCAATTTCAATTCTGCCAGCAGTATCACCATTGTCTCAAACCTTAAATTACCTCTGACTTATGTCTCTCCTTGCACTTTTATATACAATACAGCCAATCAGAGACAGCAGGTAGCAAGAATCTTAGTTATTAAAATTTTTTTAATCTATTATTTTTTATTTATTTTTTTATAGTATTGAACAATACTATATTAGTTTCAGGTATACAACGTAATGATTCAATATTTTTATAGAGTATATTCCATTTAAAGGTATTTATAGGGCTTCCCTGGTGGCTCAGTGGTTAAGAATCCACCTGCCAATACAGGGGACATGGGTTCTAGCTCTGGTCCGGGAAGATACCACATGCTGCGGAGCAACTAAGCCCATGCGCCACAACTACTGAAGTCCACTCTGCAACAAGAGAAGCCACCTCAATGAGAAGCCCGCGCACCGCAACGAAGAGTAGCCCCCGCTCACTGTAACTGGAGAAAGCCCGCGTGCAGCAACGAGCACCCAACGCAGCCAAAAATAAATAAATAAAACAAATGTATTTTAAAAAGGTATTATAAAATATTGGCTATATTCCCTGTGCTGTACAACACATCCTTGTTGCTTATTTATTTTATACATAGTAGTGTGTACCTCTTAATCCCCTACCCCTATCTTGCCCCTCTCCTGGCTATTAAAAGTTTTGTGTCATTGAATTTCTACTGGGTTAGGGACTACCAGTACTAGGTACTGCCTTTTAATGTCTTTGCTTTAATTTACAGGATCAAAAACAGAGAATGAAGAAATTTTGGAATTTGTTATTATTAGAAGCCAGTAAACAGTAATATTTCAGCCACTTCCCAATGGAGAGTTATTAAATCATGAGACAGATTATGCAATGGTAGTTTTAGTAGTTTTATTAGTTTTATTTAAGCTACGGGTAGTATCAAAGAAGAGGCTATATACTTGGCAACAGAATACAATTAAAGTCCAATATTTATATTTGTTACATAAACTTTTATTTGAAATGGATGAATGGTCCGTCAGGCCAGTCCTCCAGGAACTATTGATACTTTACCCAAGGAGAGCGGAGAGTCCAGCCGCTCTCAGAAAGAACTACCTATCCCAGAATGCCCTTTTCTCCATCTTTCCCGCGAGAATCCCGGAGGGCTAGCTCAACCAATCCCTTCGTGAAGAGCCTATACTATCAGCCAATCAGAAAGCGAAAGGGTGCCCAAAGGCGGGAGGCGGAAGGCGCCATAGGTTTGAAATAGGAAAGTTGGCGGCGGCTGCGGGATCCGGTTCTGGAGACCCGCTGTTGGCTGGTATCGGTTCGTGTCTTTGTGGGGCAGGTGGTCGGGCTCAGGCCTGCCGGAGAAGGTGGTAATTGAGCTGGGCTCCGAAACCCGCCTGTCGCGATTGGGGAAAGTGGGTTTGGAGGCGGAATGCGTGTTTTCGGGGGCGGAGTCTGAAATGCACGTCTTGTTGCTGTTTGGGCGTCTGGGCCTTGCAGGGTGGGCAGCGACGAGGCAGAGGGGTTTGGGGTTTCGCCAAGACATGTCTGTGACCTTCCTGGAAAGATTTGACGTCACTGGGAAGGTTTTAGCGTTATAGAGAACTGGTGGGTCCTGGAGTCTTACAGGACATCCTTTTACAGAGGAGGACACTGAGGCCCAGAGAGTCGAGGTCAAGTACTAGTCCTGGACTAAGCCCACTAAACTCCCCTCCAGTCTCCGTTTTACTGGTATTTTTCCCGGTCTGGGGGTGGGGGAGGGAGAGGGAGTGTAGATGTGTGGGATCTTATTCTATGATAGGGGCCCTGTCATTTGGGACCTGACAATCCAGGGTGGAATCAGAAAGGTCAGAGTTGGAAGCGGCCTTAGAAGTCACCAATTTTACTTGTGAAAAAAGGAGGCAGAGTCATTTCCCCAAGGTCAGAGAGTGTGTAAGTGTTATGTGCGGTCACACTACTAACGAATTCCTGGGAGGTAGAGTGTCCTGATTTCCTGCTGCACCTTGACCGTAGTTAAGTCTAGGAGGCTTGATCTGCCCTGGAATATCTAGAGTTAAAAGTAAGTTGTTATGAGAGTAGGGGATTAACAGATGCACATTATCCTATATAAAATAAACAACAAAGGTTTACTGTATAGCACAGGGAATTATATTCAATATGTTGTAATAAACTATAATGGAATAGAATTGAAAAAATATAGATATATACATATATATATAACTGAATCTCTTTGCTGTACACCTGAAACTAATACAATACTGTAAATCAACTGTACTTCAATAGGAAAAAAAAAAAAAGTAAGTTGCTAACCATTTTCTAGCAAAGATCAAACTGCCAAAATATACTTGATTGGAATATGTGGCTGATATGGTTTCAATAACTTAAAAAATATAATGTGTCCTATTTGTTTTCTAGCATTGTCTTACAAAATGGTAGAGGACGAACTGGCACTATTCGATAAAAGCATAAATGAATTTTGGAATAAATTCAGAAGCACTGTCAGTGACACCTCCTGTCAGATGGTGGGCCTAAGAGATACCTACAAGGATTCCATTAAAGCATTTGCAGGTACCTAAGTTTAACTTGTAACATGCTGTTTTTGTTTGATTTTTAGTGTAATTTCAGCTGAATTGAAACTTCACCTCCCAATTTCTCTTTCAGAAAAGCTGTCTGTGAAATTAAAGGAAGAAGAACGAATGGTTGAGATGTTTCTGGAATATCAAAATCGTATGTGACAATCTGTAGAAATGGATCACAGAGGGTTTTTTCTAAATTAAACATCTTCATGAAATCCCTCATACAAGTAAAACAATGTATTTATAGATATACAGTGTATACACATATGAAAATAATGAACATATGTGTACCCATAATGCAGCTTAATAAATGGAACATCCCATGTTATACCTTCCTCTTCTCTCACCTTCTAGAACTAATCTGTCAATATTTTAATTTAGTATTGAGTTTTTGAATGTTATATAAATGGCATCATTTTGTATGTATTCTGTCCCTTTGTTCACTCAGCATTATGCTTGTGAGATTCATTTATACTGATGTGTAAATGCCTGAATTTTTTTAAAATGAGTTTCACAGACTAGGGTTTGAAAATCTGGAGTTCCCTCAGGTCTTTGGGTGTAGGGTTAATACTCTGACAGTTTTTCTTTCCATATTTTTACTGCTGTTCTTGCCTTCTCTTTACTACGCCTCTGCAGATTGTCCAGAGTGGATCGGCAGCTTTTACTGAGTTCTCACACACAGACCACAGACATGTAGCCACAGTCCAAAATCCACTGGAGATACTAAATTTAGCTGCACCATGTTTTGAACACTATTAAATCAGAGTGCCTTTATGTGTGACACATGTGGTTAATATGCCACAGTCCCTGATTGTTTCTTCTCCTTTGCTTTGAGCACTTAGTTTACTCATTATCTGGACCCTGAAGGCATTTGATCTTGGAAACCTGGTAGGCTGTTATGGTAGACTTCTACCCATGTTTATTTTCTAAGCTGCCCTGAAGCTTCCATGTCCTTTTACTGCTTCTCATTCCCTCTGTAACCAGTAGCAGGAAGGAAAACCGTGTGTGTGTGTGTGTTTGTAAGAGTGATATTGAGTTTAGGTCCTTTAAACACTCTTGGTTTGTAGAATCCCTAGGGATTAGAAAATTAAGTTTGAAACTATAAATTTTCAAAAACTACAATTCATCTCAAAGTGTGCTCTGAATGATTATCTGTAGTGTGAAGATGTGTTCTAAATAGTTTAAAATCTAAAAGCATTATCATTTTTCTTTTAAAAAATCAGTTTATACTTGAACAGAAATATAATTTACATAAGTTTGATTAATTCGTTGAACATTTAACTGCTATTTGCCAAGCACCAAGGAGGCCACAATTCGTAAGATGTAATCTATACACTGCTCACAATTTAGTGGAAGACATAGGTAGGAAAACTACAATTAAAATACATTGTAATAGTTGCTATAATGATGGAATGGGAATTTAGTGACATAGAATCTGGAGAGCTTGAATTTTCCAGTGAGGATTACAAAATACTTAACAGCTAACCCTTACGTTATACACCACATGCCAGGCCCTATACTGAGCTCTTTACATATAGTGATTCACTGAATCCTCACAACAACCCTCGGAGGTATATTTATTGTTTTTAATCCTACCTTATGGATGAGGAAATAGGCACAGAGAGGTTAAGTAAGTTGCTCAAGGTCAGACAGCTGGTAATCAACAGAAACATGATTTGAATGTGCACAGTCTGTCACACTGCCCTGGAGAAGGTCACATAGAAGAGGGACGGGGAAGTCCATCAGAGTCAGTGCCCGTATTCTAGAGGAGGGAAGAGCATATGGAATGTGGTGGAAACATGAGAGCTTGTTGAATTGTGGGATGGCTAGAGTACAGTGTGAATGGGGAGTGGCAGAGAAGTGGCTGGTCAGATGAAGTACATTATATGTTGGGCAGAGGAGATTTATTTTGCAGATGAAGAAATTAAAGGGTCACTGAGGTTAGGAAACTTGCCTAAGATCATATATTTTGTAGATAGAGGGTCTAGGATTGCAGCTGAAACGTCTGTGCTCTTTCCAGTGTACCACCTCACCTTTCCACATAGAAGGGAAAGTGTAAGTGCGGGTTCCCATGGTGAGTAGTGAAAGTTTGAAATATTGGCCCTGGCGAATAAAAGAGCTGACTATAAACATATAAAATAATAGTCATGCAATACTGAGGGCCCTTACATTTGTGTTGGCACAAATCCACACAATTGTTCAAATGTTAGAATGAAAACACTCACATATATGGTATTTATGTACCACTTAATAGTTTAAAACTTTTCAATTATCATTGGATACCCTAACCCTGTAGCGAAAGTAAATGGGCAGCCATTATTATTCTCGTTTTACAAATGAGGAAAAGAGGCCCCGAAGTTGTGATTTGATCAAGGTCCTTGGGTAACAACTGAGAAGCCAGATGGGAACTGAGAACTTTTGACTTTAAAACTGTATCTCTTTTGCAGTACCGTTCTACTTAATTATCCTTAAAAAGTAGCATTTTTCTTTCTGGTAATTCTGATAAGATGTTTATTTTTAAATTACACCTGATATAATGTGATCATGTCCAAATTCTTGGAAAATATAGAAAAATAAAAAAATATCTAATGTTGAGAACCACACTTAACAGAAGACTTTATAGTTTTTATTTTTCATATGCTATCTAGGTTTTTTTAAGATAATTGTGTTCATGGTATCTATATAACTTTGTATCATTTTTTTTTCTTTTATCTACTATGGCAGGATTTTCCCACATTACTGAATTCTTTGAAAATATATTACACATTATTGATATACTGTGTTTAATAATTTACTTATTAGTCATATACAATGTTTTCAGTTTTTCAACATTATAAATAACACTGAAAATAATTTTTTGTATATGAATACTTGCACACATCTTGTTTTCTTAGAGGAACTTTGTAAAAATGAAATTACTGGATCAAAGGACATGAATATCCTTAAGACTTTTATTTTGCAATGTCAAAAATATTTTCCAAAAAAAAAAAATTTTCCATATGGACTCTAGTATTTTTCATTCTCAACACTAGCTATTATTTTTGTAAACATTGTTATAATAAATGAAAATTAGTGTTATTGCTTTATTTGCATTTCTATGATTACTGAGGTTAAATCATCTTTTGTATTTGATAACCATCTGCATTCTGTGTTTCCTCTGTTCATTCCTTTGCTGGTCTTTTTCTTAGGAATTTATATTTGTGTCTTCTTTAGATTAAGAATAATTACCTTTGTTGGGAGAGGATAGTTTAGTGGTCAAAATCATGACCTTTGAAGTTAAGACCTGAGTTTGAATCCAGGTCTTACTGTTGATTGCATTCTAGCAAGTAAAGCTGTGAGCAAGTTATTGAACTGCTGAGTCTTTTCCTTCTTCTTTTTTTTTTTTAATCGAAGTTATAGTTGGTTTACAATGCGTTAGTTTTGGGTGTACAGCAAAGCGATTCAGTTATATATATGTATGTATCTATTCTTTTTCGGATTCTTTTCCCTCATAGGTTATTACAAAATATTGAGTAGAGTTCCCTTTGCTATACAGTAGGTCCTTGTTGGTTATCTATTTTATATATAGTATTTTCTTTTTCTTTTAAAAAAGAGTAAGATGTACATGGTAATTGTATTACTGTGAAAGTTAAGTAAATTTATATAAATATAAGAACACAGTATCTAGCATATAGTAGAGTTTTTATGCTTATTTGAATCAAATATGAGTTTGTCTGCTTGCCTGCCTTTCTCTTTGATTTCTTTTTGCCTTTGAGTAAAACAATCTTTCCCCATATAGTTAATTTTATATTCACAGATACTGCCTTTTAGGTTTCATAAGATTTCATTTTACATTTAAATATTTAATAAATTTGTTTGGGGAACAATCTACTTCTTGACTTACGATATTTATCATATTAATTTGCTAAGTGTACCAACATTTGTTTTCGAATTTTTTTTTTGCTTTAACTGAGCTGTAGGTCTGTTCTTCCTCCCTACCTCCCTCTCTTCCTCTCTCGTTTCTTCTTTTTCGTATATTCCAGAATTATTTATATAACATTAACGTTAGCTATTTCTTCAAAGCATCTACAAAGCCATCTTCTAGAGTTTGGTTGCCTTTGGTGATAGGTTTTATTCATGTATTTATTTGGAGGGGAGAGCTGCAAAGGTCATGATCTTCTGATTTTGTATTTCATGGTTTAATTTAGTATTCTCATTTTAATAAGCATTTTTGTCTCTTCATTTTTACTTTCAAAGACAAACAGGAAAGACTAGATATGGATTTTTGTTGTTCGTTTACAATTTTTACAATCATCGGGAAATGCTTATCAATTAAAACATTCTTTATTAATTTTATGAAAGTCAGTACTTTGCTCTTATCTTAGATACATGTTGACAAGCAAAGCATATAGATTCTAGCTAATACTTTATGCTTCTTACAGAGATCTGCAGGCAGAATAAGCTCATTCAAGAAAAGAAAGAGAATTTGTTGAAGTTGATTGCTGAAGTAAAAGACAAAAAGCAGGAATTGGACGCACTGACCGCAAATATCCAGGATCTTAAGGAAGAATATGCTAGGAAGAGGGAAAGTAAGTTTCCAGTTGTACATGTATTTAAAACAACCTAAATTTCAAAGTGGTGATGGTTCACAGTGTGGACATCTTGCCTTCTCCCCAGCTCACCGCCACAGGTGGCTAACATACGTCACGGTCACAGCCAGCCACTCACCTCTCTGCAAGGTGTCTGTGAAGTTTGCTAAGTGCGTTTCATTTTCCTTCTTTTGCTTAAACATCCTTTTGATTTCTGATAGAACCAGAGAATAATGAAATTGATATGGGAGTTTAATTAAGCAAAGTGGGAGACAGTTTCACTAAATAAGATTTGCCTGGGAGAAACCATAGTGTAATTTATGCAACAAATTTATTGATCATACATTCTCTGTCAGGAACTATTAAGCATGCTTTTCACACTGCAAAGCCTCTTTGTCTAAGACGTTCACTTTTTTTTTTTTTTTTTGCGGTACGCGGGCCTCTCACTGTTGTGGCCTCTCCCGTTGCGGAGCACAGGCTCCGGACGCGCAGGCTCAGCGGCCATGGCTCACGGGCCCAGCTGCTCCGCGGCATGTGGGATCTTCCCGGACCGGGGCATGAACCCACGTCCCCTGCATCGGCAGGCGGGCTCCCAACCAACCACTGTGCCACCAGGGAAGCCCCGTTCACATTTTTTAAAAAAGGTGCTTCTTTTGGATAGGAGCCTTATTTGCCCACAAATGAAATAATCAATTCTAAAATCTCTTGAAAATAGCAAAGTTTGTTTTGTGACTGCTTTTCCTTATAGAGTTTGTGTACCAGTCAACATTATTTTTCTCATCTGCTAAGTATTACTTAGGGAATACTGCACTAAATTTAAAAGAAAATTCTAAACTAGCGTGAAATAAGGCTGACTTCTTGTGAGAAGTAGTTATGTTTAAAGAATAGAATATTTTTCCAATGAAGCAACTGATATATCTTTGGCTAACCAGGAAAAGCAAAATAGTGTACAAGAAGTCTTTCTATTTCTGTGCTAGTCATGCAAGCCCTTGGCCTATTTATTCATGCTACTTCATAATAAAATAGAACAAAACTTATTCCTCATACTACCTGTATGTATTTTCTCATGCATTTTTTCCTTCCAGCTTGAATAAACAGAAGCCCCTTTTTGCAAATTGGTAGAGATAGAAACTGTAACAAATGTAAATGTAAGCTGATTCATTTGCCTGGCATCATTTTTATAGTTGTTTTTAAGTTTGTTTTAACTAATTAACATTAATTGAATGTTATTTAAAATATTCGATACTCTGTGTCTGTGTTTTTAATCATAGCTATTTCCACTGCTAACAAAGCTAATGAAGAGAGGTTGAAAAGGCTACAGAAATCTGCAGACCTGTATACAGATCGACTTGGACTAGAAATTCGAAAAATTTATGGTAAGTATATTAAATGTAACTAAAACATAGGATATTAGAAAAGTCTGTCTTAAGTAGAAAAGAATTTAAAAAATATTTTCAAGTAAAATAATGGCCACATTATTAACTTTTTAGATAGTAGGAAAAAATTACAAGATTTTTATCATCCTAATGTAATTACTGATCCTTGGTTGTTTATCATCCAGTATTTTAATAAATGTATTTTAGGCATGGTTGGCAACATGCAAATCAGTTTTTTACCTTGTTCTTACTAGCATTGTATGATTAGTATTTCTCTAATTGCTATAGCCTTCATAATGGTAATTTTTAAATGGTGGTGTAATAATTCGTTCCGTAAGTGTAGCATAACTTATTCAATCATATCTATTGTTTAACCCATATTACTCTAAGTTAACATTTGGATTTTACATTTTCCAGTTTTAGAAGTACTATAGTGAACATAGGTAGACTTCTCCATTTTTTTGACACAATTTCCATGGAATTCCCAGAGATGAATTACTGAGTTAAAGCATATGAATATTTTTGTGGCCATTATGTAAATATGTGCCAATTTACAGAAATATTTATTGTGTTGGGAGTTCCCAAGATTACATTCAGTTTTGGCAATTCACTGGAAAGTTTACAGGACTCAGCAGGGCTCAGATTTCTTGTGGTGAAAGGATACAAAACAAAGTCAGCCCAAAGAAAAAAGGCACATGGGGCAAAATCTAGAGAAAACGAGCTTTTCAGACACAAGTTTTTAAGAGTCCTAACCCAGTGGAGTCACACAGGACGTACTTAATCCCTTCAGCATCAAATTGTGACAGTACATGTGAAGTGTTTTCTACTGGGGAAGCTCATTAGAGACTCTGGAAGCTTGTGCCTGGTTTTCCGTGGACTTCACCCCAGGTATCTTTTCCTGTTGCTGATTTTGCTGTATCGTTTCACTGTAATCATAGCACTGAGTATAACCATACGATGAGTCCTATGAGTCCTTCTAGTGAATTTTCAAACCTGTGGTGGTCTTGGGGATCTCTGACACATCAGGCAAGGACCAGCCTTGCAAGCAGGCCTTTTCTGGGGATAGCAGTCTCAGGCCTGCTATGTTAACTCTTCTGTGCAATCTGTCTACAATGTAAAGAGTACCCATTGCATTGTATTTGTGCCAGAATTGTAGTTTTTTTAAAGTTTTTGGTTTTATTTTGGTTTTTAGCAGTTGACTAGATATAATAGAAACTATTTTTTTAAATGCATTTCTTTAATTATTAATGAAAATGTGACCATTTTTTCCCATTGTTTACTAATTACACTTCTTTCTGAGATTGATTGGGCCCTTTATTCATATATCTATTTGCCTTGGTTTTTGTTTTTCTTCCTGTCAGAATGAGTTTTTAATACAAAATATTAACCTTTGCTTAGAGGAGAACATAAGGTCCAGCTCTGAACTTTTGATCCATTGGTCTCTAAGTTTATATTCACTGTTATCCTGAGGTGCTTTTTTGTGTTTTGTTTCAAAACCAGTTTTAAAGCTTTAAAATTATTTTTATATTTAAAGTAGAAGTTTCTCATAGTCCTCAAAATCAGGAAATAATGTTTTAAAGAAGAGACAACACAAATTAAACTCTTCATTTTGACTAACTGAATATCTTATGAAATCTTTTCTTTGGCATGCATACCTCCCATTACTGTTAACAGTTAAAAAAATCTGGTATACTGACCTAATTACTTCACTTTGAATTTAAATGCAAGACAAATTTTTTTCAGTGTTTCTGAAGATTTCTTTTTATAATTAAAAGCATTTTTTATGCTGTAGAGTAAAACTGAAATGCATGTGAATTTCTACTTTGTGGCTGCCATTTTGAAATTTACTGAGTATTTACTCCTTAGTAAGCATTTGGAGGTCTTTTGAAAAATAGGCTTTAAGTCCAGATAACTGTGTAGAAAAAGTCAAATTAAATTTGTCAAATTATTAAATGACAATAAAAACTTTTTATTGCGGTTAAATATATATAACAGAATTTGCCATTTTAACTCTATTTTATTGTAAAATTCAGTGGCATTAATTACATTCACAGTGTTATGCAATCATTACCACCATCTGTTTCCAGAATTTTTCATCATCACAAACAGAAACTCTGTACCCATTAAATAATTCCCATTCCTCTCTCCCCTCAGCCCCTAATAACGTCTAATTTACTTTCTGTCTACAAATTTGCCTATTCTAGGTATTTCATATAAGTGGAATCATATAATATTTGTCCTTCTGTGTTTGGCTTATTTCACTAAGCATAATGTTTTCAGGGTTCATCTATGTTGTAGCAAGTACCAAAACATCATTCCTTTTTATGGGTGAATGATATCGTGTATATATATGCCATGTTTTGCTTATGTGTTCATCTGTTGGTGGATGCCAGATTACTCTCATCTTTTGGCTGCTGTGAGTAATGCTGCTGTGAACATTACATGCAGTTATCTGTTTGAGTCTCTATTCTCAGTTCTTTTGAGTATATACCGCAGAATGGAATTGCTGGGTCATGTAATTCTTTGTTTAAATTTTTTGAGGAACTGCCAAAGTCTTTTCTACAGCACCTGCACCATTTTACACTCCCACCAGCAACGTACAAGGGCTCCAATTTCTCCACATCTTTGCCCACACTGTTATTTATTTATTTTATTATAGTCATCCTAGTAGATGTGAAATGGTATCTCATTGTAGTTTTGGTTTATATTTTCTCAGTGATTAGTGGTAAGGAGTATCTTTTCATGTGCTTATTGGCCATTTGTATATATTCTATGGAGAAATACCTATTCAAGTCCCTTTGTCCATTTTTGAATTGGGTTTTTCTTTTTGTTGTTCAGTTGTAGGAGTTTTTTTCATATATCTTGTATATTAAACCCATATCAGATCTATGATTTGCAGATACTTTCTCCCATTCCGTGGGTTGTATTTTCACTCTCTTGATAGTGTCCTTTTAAGGGCAAAGTTTTAAATTTCTTAATTTTGATAAAGTCCAATTTATCTATTTTTGTTGTTGTTGTTGCTTGTGCTTTTGGTCATATTTAAACTACAGTGCATTTCAAAGCTAATTTGTAACTTGTATGTTTGGAGACATTGGTTAAGTGAATATATGTACTTAGCTATGTAGATATCGATCAGAGATGGAGGTAAGGAAGCTCATCTCCATTGAGAGCTTTGGCACAATAAAATAATTCTCATACTAAATAATTTAATCCCTTTTTTCAGGTGATAAGTTGCAGTTTATATTCACTAATATTGACCCTAAGCATCCTGAGAGCCCATTTATGTTTTCCCTGAGCCTAAATGAAGCGAGGGACTATGAAGGTATGTACTCCTGTCTCTTAACTGGTACTTAAGATTGGCATCCCAGAATGTTATTTGACTTAGAATATAAAGTAATGTGAAGGCAAGTAATATTCCCACAAGCTGTTGCTTTTTTTCCAGTCTTGCTTCTTGGGATATTGCCTTCTAAAGGCAATTGAGTATAGTTTTTTTATAGATATTATCCAGGAGCCTTAATAAGTAACTTTTCTTCAGGTTGACACAGTGCCACAGTGGCTAAAAGACTTAAAAGACCAAAGATCACTGCATTTCATATGCAAGTATGAATTGTCCTCTTAGAGAATTTAAAACAAAGCTAAAGCTATGAAGGTTATGACTGCCTAAATGTGGATATTGTAAGTTATCTAAGTAGGTGGTTTTAAAATTGAATGTAAAGTCAGAATGTGATCATTTAACACCCCCGCTCCCCCCAAGTTATCCTATCCTGAAAATCCCGAACGTTGATAATTTAGCTTAGTTACTGATTCTGCAGCAAGCCAGAAGGGCTTTGATGCATGGGAAATATATATGTTTGGCAGTAGTGTGAACAAGAAGAGAATGGAAATATATTTATCTCTTTTTATTATTCTAAGGCCCCCTTTAAAGTAGTCCTTAACTTATTGGAATTCAGAAGAACGGTTCTTAGCTCTTTCTTTATACCTGTGTTCTCACCCTAAAGCGTTTATGGCAGACAGACGCTCAGGTAAACTGCTGAGTTGGCTCCCTGATGTGCTCTAGTGACTCAATTCCTATTCTAATGAAATTTATATTTTAGGAATCTAGTTCAGGTACAAGTGTTTGATTTTTTTACTCTATAGGTAAATGTCTTCTAATCTGATAATGGGTGCTAAATTTTAAACAGCAAAACAAACCCCCAAACCTCCTACCTAGCTTCTCAGTTTTCACCAACTTGGATAGCCTCTATGGCTAGGTAGTGTCACAGTATTTGATAATGTATTAAAATAGAATCTACAGTATCAATTTTGAACCAAGCACTCTTTGCTATTCTTTCTCTGCTTTGGTCATGGGCATTGTTTCCTAAGCAGTCTCTACCAAAGAGCTGGAAATCTGATATGGTTGAATTTCTTCTCCTTGGACAAAGGTCAAGATTGACGGTAGAGAAAGTTGGATCATTCCTTTCCTTTGACCACTTTTACTGGAGACTTGCTCCCAGTGTGTACCAGCTGGTGCAACTGCATTCGAGGGTCATATTGTTCTTTGTCTTTTGAGTCTCATTTGATTACTAGGCCATGTAAATTACCACTTTGGGAATAGCAACCACATTTTCTAATGACCCCCATTTCACTTGTAAAACTTCAGGTATTTCTTTCCACAGCTGTAAGTTATTAAGGGTTGCCATTGAAAGTTGTTCTTTTTTTGATCCAGTGACCAGAAATTAGAATTGAGGCCAAATTTTGCAGAGAAAACTGACAACAGTTCAAAAAAAATGGTTAAAATATTTTAAATAGTTAAAACAAAATGTATGGGAAATGGCATGCTGTTCTGTATCTCTAAGCTCTTCAATCCCTTGATTACCTTCTGTTTAAATTTAAAGCAAGATTATAGTACTTAACATTTGAATATTTAGAGATTAAACAAAGGAAAGGTCTAAAAGACAGGATACGAAAATCAGGTAAGTGTATCTATCATTCTATGCTGAAAGCATTTCAATAAAATGGAATTGAAATGGCTTGAATCAGATGAGAGCATCTAAGTTAGAAATATTTCTCTTCTATTAAAAAAAATCATTCAAATTTCCTTTTTTTTCCCCCCTTCTAGTGTCAGATAGTGCTCCTCATCTTGAGTGCCTAGCAGAATTTCAAGAAAATGTAAGGAAGTCCAACAATTTCTCGGCTTTTCTTGCCAATGTTCGGAAAGCTTTTACTGCTATTGTTTATAATTAATGTATAAATAGTATATAAAAACCGTTATCCTATTGTGTTTCTCTTTTTAAAAAAGGTCTCATTATTTGTTGTTTGTCTATAATCCGTTTGTATTTTTGTAACATTTCTGTGTGCTATTTCCGTAAATTATTTAAATTAAAATCTTAGGAAAGAAGATTTATAAAGTCAAGCTTTTGGAGGTCATGGACCAGTAATAATAAAAAATGAGGGGGTGTGGGCCCAACCTAAGGTTTGCAATTTTTAAAATGTACTTAACAAAATAAATATTATTATCCTAATATCATAAAGGAAACAATATTTTTATCTTAAACCAAGTGGGATCTACAGTTAAAATAAAGGACAAATCTTTACATCAGAAGAAGATTGGCAGTATTCTAAAATGTCTTTTAGAAAAGAATCTAATTTTGAAAATCCAAATATAGAAAATTTATAACCAATTTTCATCTTATAATATTTATACTGGTTAGTTGTGGTCTGGATACAAATTTGCCATCTTTGGAGTCTATTCAATACGAACTAGAACTCGATCAATTTCTAAGATTTCATTTTTGTCACCATTCTTTCTTTATAAATTTGGTTGTATTTAGGTCTGCTGGCTTTAGTGGAAGGCACGTACTACACCTCTCAGGATATCTTGGGCATACCTAAAAGCCATGGAGCAGTGGCCTTTGTCCTTCCAGCTACTGCTGTCTTCTTGCAGTCTGGGGAAAGTTTAGACCAGTTGTCTAGTTAGGGTTGGAGGGAGTTTCAGAGCACTCTCCCTCAGTGGCCTCTCATGCCTAGGAAACCCAGGTCTGGAGGTAGATTAACCTCGAAAACTGAGCTAAGAGTAGGGATGTTGTAGTTCTCTAAATGGAAATAGACACTACATGTTTAACAGAAAAAAATAGCAGATGACTACTATAGTGAGTACATATTTACTGCTTGAAATATATTCTCAAGGAACGAACAGAACTTAAGAAAAGGTTTTCATTCATTGAAACTAGAGGAAAACCATGTCTCATACCAAAAATTCTTGATACAATGTTTTGAACCATACAGCGAGAAGGCACGAGGCATTGATTCTGAAAGATCCTCTTCACCTGCAAGTTAGAGAAATGAAGACGGGGGATGAGAGACTAAATGGGTAGCTCCGCACTTAGGTCCATTTCTCCTCAAGGACCACCATTCTTCACTTCTTCTAACTGGGGTGTGGAGGTAGGACAAGACCTCTGAATGAGGCCACGTAGCAGGAAAGTCACAAAAGGATAGCATAGGAACCAGCTTTGCAGCTGGGATCCAAGGTCAGACGTATGAATAAAGTTCACTCTCATACCAAACAAAGGGCCTTAAGCCATAGAAATTTATATCAATTTTTTTTCTCACCTGGAAAGTTGATTCATTCTAAAATTGGAATTGGGAATTGGTTAGGGCTGGCCACCTTAGAATAATAGTTAGTACTTTCTTAACTCTTCTTATGTGCCCAGCACTGTTCTAAGCCCTTTACAGATGTCACCTCATTTATATTCCCTCAACAACCTGTGAGGTAGGTACTATCCATAACCTAGTTCTACAGATAAGGAATCCAAAGCACAGAGAGTGTAAGTAACTTCAAGTCAGATAGCTGGGAAGTTGTTAGAGTTGGGATTCAAACCCAGGCAGCAGTCTGGCACCTAACCCATGAACTTCACCTAGACTCTACCTTATGCCTTTCTATGCTATATTGCAGAGGAAGTATGTGAAGACAGAGTTCTTAACAAAGATTCTATACAAATTTGAATTTTTTTTTGTTTTTTGTTCTTTTTACAAATTTGAATTTTTATAATATAATTTTGCTTTTTTGTTCCTATAGAAGTATAATGATTAAGAAAAAAAAAAGGGGGAATATGTTTTGTCTGGATCCTTAGTACCTGGCCTTCAGAACCCAAGTGATTCACTGAGAACCATCTCTAGGTATTCAGACTGCACTTACTAACCCAGGTCTTTATGGAAATGGCGGATGGAGGACTGTTGACTTATGCGTAAGTCTTTATCTGTTCAATCAAGTATAAATGCCCTAATTTTTGAGGTTTGCTCTGTGCCAACCTAGGAATATTCTGGAGTCAACATTATTAGTATATTAGCCTAAATTTTAAAGTTTGATACATTATGAAAATTGCGCTTTGAATACATGTGAAAGGTAAACCAAGCTATTCCATTAAATTTGCTCTATCCATTTTATTTAGGATGCTATGTTGTAAATAAGAAATAATACTTTTAAGCATTTACAGTCTTCCTGGTACGGAAATAAAGCACAAGATACATAGATAAGAGATTTTCTTAAATGGGAAACAAATGCACACAAGTAGTAAAACTGAACTGGAATCCAAATCGGGTGGACTAACGTATTCCACATTTTGTAGTAAAATGGAACAACAAGCCCTCTAAAATTAAACTCAATCACTAATTAAGTTAAAAAAACAGAATCAGCACAAAATCTGCTAAAATGTACTGCTAGTGGATTTAAAGTTTTGATTTCCCAGCTAATGAGGATTAGAATGTGTTGCTTCTCTTCCACTTCAGAGGATTCTTGTACAGAGACAATTAGTTATATTTTAATTTGTGTACCATGACAGTGAAGTGCCTAGTATCACCCTAGCATAGTATCTAACACATAGTAGAAGCTTAGTAAGTATTTGTTAATGTCGAACACATTTCTAGACTCAATATAGGATTATTTAATGGGAAATTAAAATTACATCTTTGAAAAGGAGCTGACTTGTTCAGTAATACCTACAGGCATGTTGCTGAGATGTCCAGAAATTCTTAGAAGGTAAAGATATTTCTGCAGGCAATTCTTGACTAAATGACAAATCTAATTGAGAATAAGACTCTTTCTGAAAAAAGACAAGGGTTTCATCTAAGTAGAAAGAGAGTCTGTCAGTTAAGTAAGTAAACTGGAGAGTATATGAGCTGTTTAAATCAGCTCCTTTCTTGGTATTGTTAAACATACTGTAGTGTGAAGTGTGAACAATGTATGGTGAAATATGTGAAGAATGTTTGGAGTTTAGACACATGTTATCATTTTCCCTTAGCAACCAAGCAAGCTGGAAGTAGCTCCTGAAGCTAAGGTCCAACAAAGGGAAAAACTTCAAGGATGAAGTTATTTTACTCAGTTGGATAGATTTTTACAAAAATTCAGAAAGTGGCAATATTTGAGATCAAATAAATGTGATCTGTATAATGGTAAATCTTGAATACTCTTTTTTTTTTTGTGAAAAATTCTGCTTTCCGGCCCAACATTGGTAATGTAGAAAGATTTGAGGGTTAAGATGTGGTCCAGTCTTTGCTCTACTATTAAAATTGATACATGATGTTAGGCAAGTCATTTAATCTTCTGAGCATCAATTTTCTATCAGGCCAGACTGCACTATGTGTAGTTTCCCAAACTTGCTGTTTTCTTTTTTGTTGACCAGGCCAAGAAAGTTTTCTTCTATTTTCAGTTAACTAAAAGTAATTATCATGAATGTTTGTTGGATTTTATCATGTTTTTCTGTATCTTTATAGATTTTCATCTTGTATCAGCTAATGAGGAGATTTATATTAATAGGCTTAAAAAAGAAGTTGAATTAAACTTGCCTTCCTAGAATAAATCCAACTTAGTCATGGTGTGCAATCCTTTTTGTTTTGTTTTTAATAACGTTGGATTCAGTTTGTGAAACTTTTGTTTTAAATTTTTACATCTATAGCCATGAATTAGATTGGCTTTTAATTTTCCTTTGTATAAACTTCATGGGATGTTGGAGTCACAGTTATCCTAGGTCCTAGACCCTTGAAAATAGTTGAGATGTGTTCCTTTTTATCTGTTTCCTCAAAAAGTTTGAATAAGACTTCCTGTTTTTGAACTCACATATAAAACTATGTGGGCCTGTGTTTTCTTTGTAGGAAGATGTTTTTAGAATGCTCGTTAAATTTTTTTAATAGTTACTGAATTATTCAGTTATTCTATTTCTTCCTGAGTTTTGATAAGGCATACGTTTTTGAGAAGTTTATCTCTTTTGCTGACATTTTTTGCAAATTAATTGGTATAAAGTTGATAATGTATAATTTTAGTTTTTGATATCTACTGCATCTGTAGTATGTCTACTTTTTTCTTAGAAGTAATGTTTATTTATTCTTAATTTTGCTAGAGGTTTGCTCAGTTGATTAATCCTTTCAAAGAACCAATGGATAGCTTTGTTCAACCCCTTATTTTGTTTTATATTTCATTAATTTCTGATCTTTTTCATTTCTTTTATTTGCTTTATGTTGTTTCTGATGTTTTCATAAATTCATAATTAGGATGCTTAATTCATTAATTTTAGCCTTTCTCCTTTTTCTTATAGTACTTTTTTTAAGCTGCTTTCCTGAAACTACAGGTTTTAATACGTAGTAACTTTCTTATTTTTTATTTCTAACATTTAAAATTTTCCATTAAGATTTATTCTTTGTCCATGTGTTATTTAGAAGTGTGTGTGTGTGTGTGCACATGTGCATTTGTATGTGTGCAGGGACACATATATATGTGTTCTCCAAACACACAGGGTTTTTTCACTTAACCTTTTCTTAATGATTTCTAACTTACCTTGTGGTCACACAGTTTCTAGAGTCTTACTTTGTGGCCTCGTATGTAATCAATTTTTTACGTGTGTATTTTCCAGGGGTTACATGCAGTACTTTCTTATCTGCCCACAGCATCCACCTCACCCTTCCCACTTGCCTGACTCCTGCTCAGTTTGGACTTTCCCTGACTTCCTTGATCCTAATTAATGCCCCTCCTAAATGTTCTCATGACCTTCTTGATATACTCCTATTATAGCATTTATCACAGTGTATTGTGTTTACTGGTCTGTTTCCCTTTCAGAAGAGAGACTAAGGGCTCTCTGAGGAAAAGGGCTCATTGTCTTTTTAGTATTGAAGTGACAGAGTGATAGTGCCCCAGCCACTCTGTATGGTAACTTCTGTTCGCCCTTCAAAATCCCACCTTCTCCTGATCCCCTGCCCCCAGGCCCATCTTCCCTGAGTTAGACATTTTTCCTACTAACAAACATTGCCACAGGCAATGGGATGTGTTGTTATTTTGATTCTCCAAATTAGGCTGATTACCCCCCAAGGCCATCAAGACTTTGGGGGAGGGGAGACTTTTTCTTGGAAGCTGGAACAAAGGTACATTATGCTCCAATTACTAATCAGTTAAAGATACTGTACGATAAAATTTAACCCAAACTAAATATTGTATTACTTTTTGATGGATCCAAATGGATCATAATATTCATTGTGAATATTAATTATTATGAGTAATTGAAAATGCAAAAAAAAAATTAATCTTTCTGGTTGACAGGATAATGGATAGTAAGCTTTTACTCTACCTGAAAGAAGACAAGAGTAATGCTTTTGATATTTTTAGTGAAAATCTGGCTCAGACCTCCCTCTGCTGCCTATATTTCAGGTTGTTAATGTTGCTAAAAACTTCCTGACATATGAAAACTGCCTAGTAGAGTATAATTAAGAAAGCCCAATTAAAAGTTTAAAAGTATTCATATTAAAAATTATTTTAGTCTCTGTGGAAGACTTGGGCACATCATTATTCTTACCAATATGTACTTTTTACCTAAATCTAAGGAGTACCATCCGTACCTGTCCTGCCAGAAAGTTCTTCCCCTTCTAAAAAGATATCCAAGTCTGTTATCCCCAACAATATTTGTATTTTTATTTGGTTTAAGACTATAGTATTTCTTTGAAGTTTAAAAATTACGTATCACAGATGCAAAAAGGATTTGCAGCAACATTTTAAACCAGGAAAACCATTTATGTCTTTACAAAGTAAAACTGCTTTATGAAGAAAGAGAGGCCCCCCCCCCTCCTTGAAAATTACTTCCAAAGAGTTTCAGGGCCCAACCACCATTATCATCACTTTCTCTATACAAATGATCGAGTGTAGGCCACAGTCAATTGCTATACAATTTTTTATCCATCAAGGCTTAATGGAAAGAAGTCAGAAGAAGAGGAAATGTAAATTCAAAATCTCAGTTCATGGTCTAATGGCCTATTATTCAGCCTACTTTCTACGTGTGGAAAGTCTTCATTAATACACCATTAAGGATGACGTTAAAACTTCTGATCTGTTCTAGGCTGTAAGTTATGTCTCACATAACAAATTTTACTTGTGCTCCTTCGGGTCTGATATCTGTATCTATAAATATCTCTATGTGTTAGTTATATCCTGCTATAGGAGCGTAATGGTGCAGAGTATAAAAAAATATATGTACCTTGGTTTGAAAATTTCCATTGTGAAAATATAAAATTTGACAGGATAAAAAAAATAAACAGAGGTAGGGGGCAGGAGAGTAATAGAATGGGTTTTAATTACTCCTTTAATGCCAGACTGTCTATTTGGCACAAAAGTAAATCTGCCCAGATGTATTATCATCAGTACCTTGACCTTCCATTCAATGGAGAGTGTGGTCTCCAGACTGACTTAGGTCATTTTCTGAAAGATGCTGCTGTACCACTTCTCTTCATTCTAAAATGTTCCCCTCGGGAAGAGTTTGGGGTCTGCTCTTATTCTCAACCTTTTCCTGTTATAGGGCATTTGAGGAAGCAGCATAAATCTCTCTAAATTTTCCATTTTGACAAGTAAATGCTAGTTTCTAGAACTTTCCATCCAAACTAGAGACTCATTAGCACTTAAAGTGTCTGTCTTTCACTAGGAAGTTGCTTAGGGTATTCCTTACATCGTGACCTGGAAGGGAAGTGCAGAATTCCTGGTTTCTGAATTGGCGTATGAAGTTTCCAACTGGGCAAGGAGGCATGAAATTTCTGGCACTTTTCCTATCTGCCTTGCTCTTATCCTCTGATCCCCAGCCGTCTCTGGCTCACACTTGACCTCACTCTAAGAGCAGTTCTGGTTGTGGGTAGAGGGTACCTCAGAAGGTCATTGGCTCAGGATGGTACTCCGTTCTACCCTGAACTCCTCTGCCTGGTACATGGTCCTCGTCTACCACCCTCTCTTCCGACCACGCTGCCTCTTTGCCTTGGCTCCTGGTCCTTTATTCTAACGTCCTTAACCTGGGTCTGTCTCACTGGTGCCTTGCCTGCCTGTCTCTGCTAAGCTCCTCTTCTTGGACTTGATCTGTGTTCTCCCCCATCTCCCTGACACTGCTTGACCTCTTGTGGGCCTGCTGTGGCTATTTCCACCCAAGACCTCAGGAAAAAAGACATCTGTGTCCTAATCTCTGTTGTGCTACCAGAAGGCTGACTTCAGGCTGAACTGCCCTGGACTCAGTTTTCTCTCTCTCTGTGAGCAGAGGCTGTATTAGGGTATCTCTAGGGTCTCTTAGAATTAGAAAACTCTAGGAGCCATCAGGCCTCTTTCCCACCTCCCTTTACTCTCAGTCTTCTGACTCTGTTTCAAAGAACTAAGTGCAAAGCACTGTGACATGCAGGTCACATCACCATCCCCCAGTTAGAAAGACAGAAGATCACAGCATTTGTCTTTATTTGCACCACACTGTATAATTTACAGGGTGTAAGGCGATGCCTTCAGAATCTTGCTTACGCTTGTGAAGATGTGTCCCCGGCATTTGAAGGGAGTTCCTCCACATAAGCAGCAGGAAAATGGCCTTTCTTTCCCTTTAAAGAACCAAACCACCATCCTTCATCTTTCTTCTTGTGTATAGTCACAATGTCACCTGTAAAAATGCACATACATATAGTTAAACAAGTGGGTTTCTGCACTTAAGCATGTGCCCGAGTCTGATCAGTAAGACAGTTTTTAAGGAGATCCTGCTTTCAAGGAGTCACTTGGTAGCATCATTTTTCTGCATGTGATTCAGATGAAGCAAAATTTATTGACCACCTCTGCACGAAGCAGGCAGAATGCAGAGAATATTAGATAGAGTAAGGTAATGGACAACAAGTTGTGCCATAAAATCGTTTGATTAAAAACAAAATCACTTTGGATCCTATGTCCTCGTGCTGCCTGGCTCACTTTGGATAGAGGTGATGGGTCATCCCCAAACTCTTTCTTGGTGTCTGTGCTTTAAGGGTTCCTCATGTTGGTGGCCAAAATAGTTTGGTGTGTTGACTACTAAGAGTATGTCTCAAGCTTCCAGACTTTTCTTTAGATCGAGGCAGCTTCTCTCCATTATATGAGCCAGCTTCAGAGTCCAAAGTTCCAACTCACAGCTTTGCATGACGATATAACTCCCTATTCAACAATGTAGATACTTTGAATAAAATATCAATTTGAGGAAAATACTCCTTTAAAGCAATGATTCAAATAAACAGAATTCCTAGGAAACCCATGGCTCTTCTCTAATTCTCTATTAAAAAGAAAAAAAAAAACACATTATTCCCTGTCTTGTAAGAGAGAGTCCTTTCTCTCTGGCTGCTTCCTGTACATCAAAGTGGAAATACCCACTTCCTTAAGGATCCAAGAGCTACTTGATCTTTAAGCATCATCATGAGGTCATTTTCAGTCTGTCTTTCTTTCTTTCATTCTTCTCCCCAGTAATTTTCTTTCTAAGGCAAAGGAGACCACTGATCCCCCTTCTATCTCTCCTTAGTCACATCACTATTTATTCTTGCAGGAGATCATTCTCAGGCTAAGGTCTCCATCTAATGAGTTCTCTCAGGTCAGTAGACTGACACAGCCTACTATCGGAATTCAAACGAATAACTTAAAATTTTATCACCAGCTTCCCCAAGCCTCCAACGAACTCGTTCCATTTAAAGAACCCACAGGATATAATGTATAAGTAGGCTTTGCAACCAACAGAACTGAAGACAAGATGATCAATTTGTGTTAACTGTGTAACTCAGACTCAGGACCCTGGGTTCTAGGTGGCATCTGGGAAGTGTGTTTTAATTCATATGGAAAGTGGGACTACTGCATTTCATTTACTCACTGGTGTAGGTAGCCTTAGGATGACATGATGAGTAATGAACTGACTTCTATAACACTGAAAACTTTTAAATTAAAGGCAACATTGATTTAAGATGCATGCAGGAGAGAGTCTACTTTCCTTTTTTCTTGTCTTTACTTATGTCTGAGCTACAAGGAAAAGTAACTGCCTGGAGAACTCTGACTGGCAAACTGAAAAGGAAGCACCTATGAACCAATAGCAAATACATGGTATCCCTGTTGTTTGGCTGCAAAATCCATCTCAACTTTCTGTTGGTTCTGGGCACCATGTCCTGGTCATGGATTATAAATTTTCTCCTATGACACAGTTCTTTCTCACTAACCATTTCATTTCCAGATCCCTGCCTTAGCTTACCATCCAAATGTGGTTGATAATTGGACACACAGAGAAAGTTGAGGCTGGTGACTTTCTCTTGTTTAATAATCTTGGGGTGTACACCATCCATTATATAATAACCTTTCCACGTTAAACAAAAATCTGTGACACAAAGAAGGGGGTCTGATTCCTTTAATTGGTCATAAAACCCTTTTTTGAGAGAGAAGTGTGAGAAATATTAAGCTGGGAGTCCTTTGACCAGGTTTAGAACTGGCACTTAGACTAAGCCATGAGAGGAAGTCACTTCACATTCTTGTATGAGTAACTTTTTGAAAAGGAAAAAGGTGGGGCTACCTCTCTGATAACTTTCCATTACTGACGTTCTACCCCAATGGAGCACTGTGATTAAGAGCGTGACTCTGAGTTTCTGAGTCCAAATCCTGTGCCACTACTGCTGGTGACTTTAGCCAAGGTACTTAACCCTTCTGTGCCTCAGTCGCCTCAGTCATAAAATGGGCATAAATAATACCAACCTCAAACGTTTTTTAGGAATATTAAATTGGACAATGTGTTTGGAGCAATGTCTGGCACCTAGTAAACACCAAATGTGTTAGCTATTTTTATCATGTGAGCTTTCTTTTTGATGTGCTTTATCTTCTAAGAAGAGTGATTATAAACCTGAACTGCTTTGACCTGGTAATAACTTTTTTTTTTCCATAGAAAACAATTTTATGGTTACCGAAAGGGAAGGGGGGGTGGGATAAATTAGGAATTTGGGATTAACATATACACACTACTATATATAAAAGAGATAAACAACAAGGACCTACTGTATAGCACCTGGAATTATATTCAGTATCTTGTAATAGCCTATAATGGAAAAGAATCTGAAAAAGAACATGTATGTGTGTGTATATATACAGATGTATACTTATATATGTGTGTATATATATCTATACATGTATACACACACAAATATATACATGTATATGTAACTGAACCACCATGCCATACACCTGAAAATAACACAACCTTGCAAATCAATTATACTTTGATAAAAAATTAATATATAAGAGATATTCATTTGGTTAAGAGTAATACATATCCTTGTTTTTAAGACAAACTGCAATTATTTATTTATTTATCTTTGTTCTTCAGCAAACATCTAAGAGGGAAGAAGAAACCAAAGAATAAGTAGTCAGTCAAATAATAGATTTGAACTTAGTCTGATAACAGCCAGGCTATGAATGCATGACCTGGTAATAACTTTTAAGGCTAAGACAAGAGTTTTATTCAAGTTAAAAATTTCACCATGGGAAGGCAATTCAACTATTTGAGAATGATTCTTACCTTTTTCCAAATTCAATTCATCATCTTGCCTGGCTTGGAAAGAATATAAGGCCTTGCAGAGACCGTTGCCGAGCTGGGTCACACCGGAGGCTGAAAGTTGGATCAAGTTATAATGACTAATGCTGGGTCAGTAGGCAAGATGAACATGGTGGGAAGTGGTCTAGTTTTTCAGCCGTGTAGTGCAGAGCTTAAATATACTGAAATCTTCCCAAAAGGAAAGTTTATAATTGTATATAACATTCACTCTTTGATTCAGTAACCATTTCTGATGTACATACTATGTGGATGAACTGTGTATATTACATAATCAAAAGCTCTAACATAGAAAATAAGTCTGGACAAAAAGTTACTGTAGTAGTAATAATAATGACAATTTTAAATTGTTTCCCACGTGAACTTAATCAACATCAGTTAGCTAAGCTGTGTGGTAACTGTATTCATGTTTTGGAAAACCAGCACCAGTTTTGCCAATCAGGAATAGATAGGAGAAACTTGGAGCAGGTGCTTCCTCCATCATCCCAAGGTACTTAGGGAACTGTTTCTCAAACAATGCAACCACGAGTCTTTAACATACCATGTGGACTACAATGGCCTGTGTTTGATTGAAACTTTTTTGCCAAGTTCTAATCAAGAATCTAGAGAGTCAATGTTATGGTAACTATAGTTGAACAATCACAGATGACGGGTGCTTGCGTGTGTGTGTGTGTGTGTGTGGAAAGGTAAAAGGCAGTGGGGGTGTGGATGGAAAATGACTAAGTCAGGTGGCTGAACACAGTGGGTGGGTAGGCCTTGGGATCACCCTGTTTCCTGAACAGAGGTTGGGATTTGCATGACCCTTTGGAGGAGTCTGTGGAGACAAAACTGTAGAGTCCTCCCAAAGTTTCCAGGCTGAATGTGTGGGCAGCAAATTGCAGGCTGTCTGAATAACATGGATGCCAGTGACTGGAGGTACCTTCTCATATTAGAGAATTCTTTTCCCAACCCTCCAATCTTCTTGAGTCCTTCCCACCTTTTGGATGACATTTGCACAGAAAGCTACACATTTTAACAAATTAATCAGTCCTAATTGAAATGTAAATTTCTTTGAGCCGATTTATGTCAATGTGGCTCTGAAAATAAAATATAATTTTGGCAATGTGCTTTACTGATAGGATCCAGCCCCAAATTATTCTGGGCATGAGATTACCTGTAGATGAAGAACTTGGAATTCTCTGCCCACCAGAAGATGACCTGCTCACAACATTCTCTAATCTCTTTGTCAGAAAAGGCCGAGATATTTTTACAGAACTATGTGTCTGCTGCTGTTTGAATAGTTAAAAAAAAAAAAAAAAGTCATTTTTTACAACATTGTCATCAAAAGTATTTGTGAAAAGTAACTATTCTGCAGCTGTTTTCCTCAGGAATTTGTTTTTCAATTGTTGGGAGGAGGGTATAAAGAAAAAATTCAATACATTCCTAAACCCTACTCTAGCACATTCTTGTTTCTGAGACCTTAATATTTTCAGAATTAGACAATTACCATATTTTATAGCCTGTATTTGCAATTCTGACCTGTATCCCTAGGCCAAATAGTAACATTTCCAGCATTACTTCTACAAATTCAACTTGGTTTTAAAGCAAGTGAAATGATCATGACTCTGTCAATGACTGAGACCCTTTTAGAGCTTGAGTCTCTTGGAAAGAAAACTGTCCCTTCATCACAAGGTGGTTACAGCTCCCTCTTCTTGTAGGAAATGGAAAACAGCTACCTGTGTATATTCACACGCTCATCAATTCCTAGAGTGTAACACTGGGAAAATTCATGTGTGTGAATTTTTTAAGTTGTGCACACGCATTCTCTACATTATGTGCTACGTTAAATGGATGAGACTACTGCATATCACAAAATCTTACAGTTTAGGTCTGTATGAATACTAAGATTTTGATTTAATAGAAAATTTTACTATAACAGCCCGTTCAAAGGATAAAGTGAGAAGTATGAGAAGGAAGAAGGAACCCAAAGTGTTTTTAACTCATTAATTTATATATGAATACAAAGCATGTATTCATTTGTGTTTAGCTCTTGTTACTGTGCTCAAAAAATAAATAAATGTATCTTAAAATTGTGCAACTGGGGATCTGAGCATATGGCATATATAATTCGTAACAGTTTTTTTGGCCTGTTGCTGCCTTAAGCCATTCCACCCAGCAAGCCCAGTCCAGAAATTATAGCCAACCTCTTAAATGCTTACCTTTTCTTTCCACTTGAAGATGGAGTTACTACAGACATGGCTGGGTTGAGGTCTTTGCTCAAGTTCTGCTAAGACGGATGACAGTTTATAGGCGTTTGCTTGCAAAAGCTTTAGTTTCAAGTTATTCTGTGGATACATCATTTGACCATATGAGTAAACTTCTAGAAAATTTTGAGGCACAACTGCGTGGGTAAAGGGATATCAGGATAACTTCCAAAATGACAAAGAGGTCCAGAAAAATACACATTCAACTCATTTGCAACTCATGCAGAAAATGCTGAAGAGAGAAAAACAATGGACACTTTAAGTAGTCTAGAGGAAAGCCTTAGTTGTTGAGTGTGTCGTATTCTAGACCCTTGTAAATAAGATAAACCAGAAACCTTGATAGGTATATTACTCAGCATTTTGTGGCAATGAATCGCTTTACTCGAATTTCTGCTGAGGAATGAGGTAGAGAATAATAAGTGTTGATTGCAGAAGGTAGGCTTTCGGAAGGCTTTGAAGAAAGTTAATGGTGCCATGGGCACTTAACATAAAGAACAGAAGTGAACTCTTATCAATAGAATCAAACTAAAATGATGTGAGTCAGGGTTTTGTTGTTTATGTTATTGTTTCTTGAAGAGGTGAGGTCTTATATTACCCAGAAAGTCTGCAATAACACTTCTGGAAACTAGAAACCATATTCTGGGGTATTTGAATATAAAAATAAAGACTGAAACTAAAGCTATTCTCCTAGTCTCCCCTGTTCTGATTTGACCTTGAGCTAGAAACTTTATAATGACTTCTCTGTCAAGTTGTAAATCAAATCATAGAATCCAAATATTGGAAGGGGTCTGCTTATCCAATCTTCTCCTCACCATTGTCTCTCCCTTTTCCACACCTCCCGCCTGGGGGTTCCTAATCCTAACATCCCAGCCAGGGGGTCATAGCCATGGACCAGACACCTCCAATCGATGGGGAAGGGCTCTAATCCTTGGAACAATCCACTGCATGGTGGGCAGGCTCAGCTAGGATGAAATCAAAAGCTCCCCCATAGCTTCTAGCCTTAGATCTAGTCTGCACTTGAGAGCATCACAGATGAAGTCTCTCTGCTCTGTGGTGCTCCTGCCGGTATCCAAAGACAATATCTGCTCTAAATACCTCCAGTTTCCACAACAATTTCTCAGAGAATATGGCTTGCCAACATTTTTGCTTCAAATATAGCACTTCAAGGACCAAGAGTCAATGAATTAGGAAGAATTTCTGTGAAACAGAGCTTCTCCCTGCAAGAAACCTTCTCTGCGTAACACAAAGTCAGTCTACCACTATCACGAGTTTCCTTCCATTAGAGGCAGACGTGCGTGACCGAATTACACGGATATTTGGCACCTACTATTTGAAGGCTCCATCACTAGATCATAAACACCATAAATTCAGGGGTCAGATCATCTCCCATCTTGCATCCTCCACTGTGTTAATCAGGCCAGTTGTGTACCAAGATGATCCTAATAACGTGTTCTATGTCAATGACAAAATTTTATGCAAGAACCCAAAGAAATAAACTTAATGCCATCATAAAATGCTCCATATGACTTTCTTTTGGTAAATATCATTTACATCGAATTAATTAACTAAACATTTTATGCTGTCACAGAAAATGTCTAACAGCCTGTTTTATAATTTTACAAAAATTGTAGCCATATGTCACTGCAAGGATATTAGACCTCTGTTCCCAAGTGAACAGAATTCAGGCCTGTCTTTTCACAGAAAGTGTCAGGTTTATTTCTGCAACACCACCTCCATTAAAGGAAGCTGCTAAAAAACAGATAAACTGTACCTGGCTGCATCTGTCTACTTTTACCAAAGAACTATTGAAATTGCTCATTTGGACAGAATTATTAGGTACCTACTTTTACAAGAGAGTTGTTTAGACTACGTGCAAGGTAAGGAAAGCTGGTTCAGCTTCCTGGATCCTTCAAAACATTGATAAAATTTTGATCTCTTCCTGAATTCTTCTCAGATTAACCGCAGTCAACTTCCTCTCCAATCACAGCAGAAACCCTGTATCTTGTACACATAGGTCATAGCATCTGTTCATTTTTATTCCTGTTTAAAATTCATGGGCCTTTACTAACTGCCCTTATAATGTGGGTTCTTCTGAAGAGGCTGCATTGCCCACAAATCCCAACAAATGTCTCGGGGCTGCCGCAGTCCAGCCTTTCAGCAAAAAGGCCCGGAGGTGCCTCTCCCTGCCCTCCGCTGACAGTATGTCCCCCTTCCTTCAAAACAACCTTGGCCTCTGAAGTTTTTTTCCTTGTTTCCCTGGAAGCTCTTGCCTCACACCCCAGTCGGCCATCTTCCTTCTGTGCGGCCACATCTCTCCTTTCCCCTGTTATACTCGGAAGACCCTGATGTTAGCTCAAGGATGAATGGAAAACAGCATCTCAATGATAATTACCAGGATTTCAATTCTCCTCTGTGCCCTGTGCTAGCATTTTCTAAATAATGCATCATCCTCACAAAACCCCTTAGGTAGCAACATCCCTCTTTAAAGATGAGAAAACTAAACTTGTCCCAGGTCCCTGTAAAAGGCAGAGCTAGATGCAGGCCTCTCTGAATGCAGACGCTGTGTTTTTGGTCACATCTGTTAACTGGAGTAAAGTACACATGGTCTTCAGACCTTAATTGAATGATTCTATTTGGGGGAATTCTATTTTAGGCACTTTTTTTTCCCCCCTGGGAGGACACTAAATCAAACATTTCTAAGTAGCTGGATTTTTCCAGATTCCTCAAACCACTTGTCAAGGAGCTGAGTGTACAAGCTCTCCGACTAGACTGTTGTATGTCATGAGAAAGGAAAGGCAAACAGAGGTCAAATGGTCCAGAAAACAAGCATTCCCAAAATAGCTCCTTCATCATTAAATCTAGGAAATGGCATTCTGCAAATGTTTACCTCGTCCATTAAGGCTGCTGTGCTTTTTTGGCTCTCTGTGTCTGAGAAGCAGGGGTGGCTGGAGTATGCTTTCAGCATTCGTTCCAGGCCTGAAAGTGAAATAAGGCTGTCAGTCTCTGTTCCTCTGGTCCTAGTGGGACACAACTGGCAGGTGGTTATACTCGGAGAGAGCCTGAGCCCAGAAGTGATGCCGGGAGCATTTCCCAAATGGCTGGGGCTGTTTCTGTGTGTAGTTGTTACTAAATTTTACTGAATGGGTGACCTGTACCTTCATTTAATGGGATTTGAGAAATGCTGGTGCTTAAGGAGTCTTGATTGTTATTTTTCAAGATGAGATTTTGCATCTTCCTTGTTGACCCATTCCATGGTGGATTCCTAACATTTACCGCCATGTTAAGCTCTCCTCCACTGATATTTACATTTCTAAACATTTTGCTCTCTTGGATTTCCTATCACGTATTACATTGCAACAGGGTTCTCTGGTCCACATAAAATAAGCTCTACATATCAGAATCATAAAAGTGGAGTTGTTTTTATTACCTGTAACACTTTAGAGCTGCTTCACGTTCTCACATACCTAACGTCTAAGTATAGGATTTAATTTGAATGACTTTCACATCATTCAGGAAGTTAGTTTAAAAAGAAACAAACAAGTGGTGATCATTCTGTAATGTATAGAAATACTGAATCATTATGTTGTACACCTAGAACTAATGTAGTGTTGTACGTCAATTATATTTCAATTAAAAAAATTTATATAAATTAAAAAAATTTAAAAACAACCAATTAGCACCCCCCAATAGAATAAAATAAAATAATATGGGGGAAATAAATAAACACAAGAAAATGAAAAGCCTTGTACACAGGAGGTTTACTGTCTTTTAAACTAAACGAATTGTCCCTCATATCAGCCAATTTCAGGAACACTGTAAAATGCTACACTTCTGGAAATGGTGGTATAGTACTTGTATAGATCTCACAGACCAGAATGTCATTTTCAATTTTTTTTGCTCTCTCCTTGCTTTTTCATTTTTCTTTATTCACACAAATTAGGTTTTATATTTGGTCTTTTAAATGAGATGATCTCTGCACCAGTCAGCAAAAGCAGAATCACCCTAACTCTGGATGAAACCTCCGAGTAGAATACTTTCCCTTACCAGGCCAGTCAAAGAGGTAATTACACACCTTCCTGGTCTCGTGAGGCTTTTTCAATATCTTTTTGCAGTCTCAACAGTTTTGACTTTATTGAAGATGCCTGTCGCTCTTTACTCATTGCATTTTTAGGATCTTCTTCCTTTAGGAAAAAAAAAAGGAAGTTTAACAATTTAAAGGGAAAAAAGTAAGAGTTGCTACTCCTAGTTGCACTGAGACTTTCACTGACTGTATTCAATTTTAACTTGATGGAAGAAAAAAGTAAAAAAAAATAAAAGCAGGGTAACCTCTGGTTTTCTACAGATTGGTCTACCTTTTCTAGACCTACTGAATAAGAAGACAGCTCCTCGTTTACAACTTGTAAGTGTATAGCTGAGCACTTTCTTTAATAGATAAAAGTTATTCTTGGAGGGTGAACGTTACTATGGCTATTTCATAGGAGCATGTGGTTCACCAAGGGAAGGGGCATGAAAGCTTCAAGGAGACTAGCTGACTTAACCAGCACATTTCAGTTGAGGGGTAGGAGGGCAAAGCGTACTCCTTGCAGGAGAAATGGCACAAGCAAAGGACAGAGGGAGAGTTGTGTGAAATGTATGGGGAACAATAAACAGACCAGTTGCTTGAGCAAATGTAGTGGAAGAAAAAATTGTCTAAGTAGTTTAGGTCAGATTTTCAGGCTGAAGTAGGGATTTTATCATGTAGGTTATGAGAACCATTAACAATAGCAGAGCTTTCATATACATTATTTCCAGAGTTGAAAGAAAAAAAAGGATCTTAGGACACAGTTTAAATGCCTAGTAACAAGTCAAAGCAAATATCCTACAGTGATATGCAACTTAAAATGATTAAAACCTTTATGTGAAAAAAAAAAAAGGATGTTAGGGTCAGGTTGGGAGGTGGCTGAACATAAGTGCAGTAGATGGACAGAAACCTTGGAGAGAGAGGGAAAACTGATGACTGAAGATGGAAGTGCAGGAGTCAGGACTTATCTGGTAGGAAGGAGAAAAGCGAGGACCCTGAAAATTGGTGGAGAGATTAGCTTTAGATAGACTGTCCTGAAGAAAGAGAAGAGAAGATTTAGAGCAAAGAGAATAATAGCCTTTACAAAAATATAATGTAGAGACTAAAATATTTAATATACATACTGTGTATTATATATTATAAAAATTTTCTCTATATCCTTTATTACATGTGACTCTTTGTGATTCTTATAACAACTCGACAAGATTGGTTTTATTTTCCCCATTTTACCTGTGACACTCAGAAATAAATGAAGGCCCAAGACGAAACAGCTAGTAAGTAATTACTGATGAAACCCAACTCCTGTGACTCCCAATTCTCCACCAGAGTCCACTCCTTCACATGTCTGCCTGAGGCTGAGGCCCAAGCTGACGTTACCTCCGCAGGTGAGCTCCGAGTGAACTGCAAGGATGCTTCAGTCCAACCCTCAGTCCTTCCTTGCTGGAGGAATGCACCTCATAATCTGACTCTCATGCCAGTCCAAGACTTCATTTGGTTTCTTTGGGGATGCCTATATTGTTCACAAATGTATTTCCACGGATAGATCACTACTGGATCAACTTGAGATAGATTAAACTGCCGTCATTAACTTTCTTAAATTTGTCCTTCTCTTCCAAAAATTTGTCAGAAAAAAGATCAAAACCAGAGGAGGCATTTAAACTGCAGATACAATCTTTTGAACATGGCCTTTACAGTCACCTTACAAATATTTTTCACACTAATCACCAGCCCTCCAATATTCACATTCAGATAGTTCTCCTGTCTTACCCTCGTTCATGTAAATTTCATAGCACTCTATAAAAGCCAGTCTACACTTATTGCCAATGACTATAAAGTCAGATTTGGGAGGTGTTTTGCTTTAAGAATATTAGGACAATCCTATTCACCCATTTGGAAATACAGTCCATTCTCTTAGACAACAGATACATAGTCGTTAGTTCTGGTGCACTGAAATTTCATAGAAACCAAAAATTCCCATGGGCACATCAAATAAGATAAACCATTGTGGCTACTTCTTTACATTTCAATAGGAGCTTAGTCACATTTTCAAGGAGAATGACCCTTATTTTATTGACAGGTTAGCTGATAGAGGCATTTTTACAAGAAAGTAATAGATATATTTTATTGTACATTTTCCCATCTCAGGGATCACCTACACGGTCTGGAAGAAAAAAAAAAAGGTACTTTCCCCATGTAATCAAATCTTCCTTTCCACTTCCATCTCCACCTTTGTTTCTGCTTTAACAGACATTGCTATTGCTAATTTGCTTTGCCTTTGCCAGGGTCGGAAAAAAAGATTCAATTAAAGAAACAGCCGGCCACTTCTTGCTGTTTAGATGGTGGGAAGGAGAAAGCCGGTCAGAATTCATTATTATGCCAGATCTAACTGCCTTCCCCTCTCCCCTCATCTCTTGTTCCCTGAGTGGGGGTCCTGGGATGTTGGTTTTGGCTATACTTTTACTCTTATAGGAGGACATGACCAGTGGTCCAGTTTTACACAGAGAGAGGGGTGACCTTGGAAGTCTGAGTGAAATACAGCAGAGGGCCCAAGAAGGAGCAACCAGGAGTTTTTTCCTGCAGATTTTGGTAATTAATGATCAGCATCTAGCACACTACAATTAAAACTAACAAGAAGGGAGTGAAGGACAAAATCTTTGAGGCATGACCTGACCCAAGAAGATAAAGAATTTAGCCCAAGAGAGCAAACAGGCAAGATGTCTGGGCTCTGACCAGGGACACTGATCAGTTTTTAGCAAGGAAGGTCATGTGATAGTAGAATCACCTAAATGTCCTCAAAATAAGCCTCTGGAATGGCAATTAATTTATGACAAAGGAGGAAGAATATACAATGAGAAAAAGCCTCTTCAAAAAATGGTGTTGGGGGCTTCCCTGGTGGCGCAGTGGTTGGGGGTCCGCCTGCCGATGCAGGGGACGCAAGTTCATGCCCCGGTCCAGGAGGATCCCACATGCCGCGGAGCGGCTGGGCCCGTGAGCCATGGCCGCTGCGCCTGCGCGTCCGGAGCCTGTGCTCCGCAACGGGAGAGGCCACAACAGGGACAGGCCCGCGTACCGCAAAAAAAAAAAAAAAAAAAAAATGGTGCTGGGAAAACTGGACAGCTACATGCAAAAGAATCAAACTGGATTACTTTCTCTCACCATATATAAAAATAAACTCAAAATGGCTTAAAGACTTAAACATAAGACATAACACCATAAAACTCCTAGAAGAGAACACAGGCAAAACACTCTCCGACATAAATTGTACCAATGTTTTCTTAGGTCAGTCTCCCAAGGCAATAGAAATAAAAACAAAAATAAACAAATGAGAACTAGTCAAACTTACAAGCTTTTTCACAGCAAAGGAAAGCATAAACAAAACGAAGAAATAACCTACAGAATGGGAGAAAATATTTGCAAAAGATGCGAACGACAAGGGCTTAATTTCCAAAATATACAAGCAGCTCATACAACTCAACAACAAGAAAACAAAAAACCCAATCCAAAAATGGGCAGAAGACCTAAAGAGACATTTCTCCAAAGAAGACATATAGATGGCCAACAGGCACAAGAAAGGATGTTCAACATCACTAATTATCAGAGAAACACAAATCAAAACTAAAATGAGGTATCACCTCACACCAGTCAGAATGGCCATCATTAAAAAGTCTACAAATAACAAATGCTGGAGAGGGTGTGGAGAAAAGGGAACTCTCGTACACTGTTGGTGGGAATGTAAGTTGGTGCAGCCACTGTGGAAAACAGTATAGAGTTTCCTCAGAAAACTAAAAATAGAATTACCATATAATCCAGCAATCCGACTCCTGGGCATATATCCAGACAAAACTGTAATTCAAAAAGACACATGTGCCCCTATGTTCACAGCAGCACTATTCACAATAGCCAAGACATGGAAACAACCTAAATGTCCACTGACAGACAAATGGATAAAGAATACGTGGTACATATATACAATGTAATACTACTCACCATAAAAAGAACAGAAAAATGCCATTTGCAGCAACATGGATGCAACTAGAGACTATCATAATAAGTGAAGTAAGTCAGAAAGAGAAAGACAAATACCATATGATATCACTTATATGTGGAATCTAAAATATGACACAAATAAACCTATCTACAAAACAGAAATGTAAAATAGATAGCTAGTGGGAAGCAGCCGCATAGCACAGGGAGATCAGCTCGGTGCTTTGTGACCACCTAGAGGGGTGGGATAGGGAGAGTGGGAGGGAGGGAGACGCAAGAGGAAAGAGATATGGGAACATATGTATATGTATAACTGATTCACTTTGTTATAAAGCAGAAACTAACACACCATTGTAAAGCAATTATACTCCAATAAAGATGTAAAAAAAATATTGAAAAAACTGGAAGAAAATAAAAACACTGACAACAACAACAACAAAACCAGAATTATGGACATAGAAAACAGACTGGTGGTTGCCAAGGGGAAGGGGGATGGGGAAGGGATGGAGTGGGAGTTTGGGTTAGCAGATGTCAGCTTTTATATATAGACTAGATAAACAACAAGGTCCTACTGTATAGCACAGAGGACTATATTCAATATCCTATGATAAACCATAATGGAAAAGAACATAAAGAAAGAATATATATATATATATATGTGTATAACTGAATCACTTTGCTGTATAGTAGTAATTAACACATTATAAATCAACTATACTTCAATAAAAAATTAATAAAATAAACTCAAAATGGATTAAAAACTTAAATGTAAGACTTGAAACCATAAAACTTCTAGAAGAAAACACAGGCAGAACATTCTTTGACACTGGTCTTAACAATATTTTTTTGAATATGTCTCAGGCAAGGGGAACAAAAGCAAAAATAAACAAATGAGACTACATCAAACTAAAAACTTTTGCACAGTGGAAGAAACGTCAACAAAACACAAATGAAACTTCCAAGAAAACGAAAAGGCTACCTACTGAATGGGAGAAGAAATTTGCAAATGATTTATCTGACAAGGGGTTAATATCCAAAATATACAAGGAACTCATACAATTCAACATCAAAAAAACCAAACAACCCAATTAAAAACTGGGCAGAGGACCTGAATAGACATTTTTCCAGAGAAGACGTACAGATGGCCAACAGGCACATGAAAAGATGCTCAACATTACTAATTATCAGGGAAATGCAAATCAGAACCACAGTGAGCTATCACCTCACACCTGTCAGAACGGCCATCATTAAAAAGACAACAAATAAGTGTTGGTGAGGATATGGGGAAAAGGGAACTGTGGTACACTGTTGGTGGAAACTACCATACAATCCAGCAGTTCTACTCCTGGGTATATACCTGACGAAAGCAAAAACATTAATTTGAAAAGATATATGCACCCCAGTGTTCATTGCAGCATTATTTACAATAGCCAAGATACTGAAGCAACCTAAGTTCCCATCAATAGATGAATGGATAAAGAAGATTTGTTATATATATATAATGGAATATTACTCAGCCACAAAAAAGAATGAAATCTTGCCATTTGTGACAACATGGATGGACCTAGAAGGTATTATTCTAAATGAAATAAGCCAGACAAAGAAAAACAAATACTGCATGATTTCACTTACAGTGGAATCTAAAAAAACAAAGGAACAAACACAACTAAACAAAAACAGAATCATAGGTATAGAGAACAAACAGGTGGTTGACAGGGGAGAGGGTAGAGGAGGAAAGAAATAGGTGAGAGAGATTTAAGAGGTACAAACTTTCAGTTACACAATAAATGAATCATAGGTATGAAATGTACAGTGTGGGGAATATTAGTCAATAATAATGTGATAACTTTGTAGGGTTACAGATAACTACTAACTTTATCATGGTGATCATTTTGTAATGTATAGAAATATCGAATCACTGTGTTGTGGTCCAGGAACCAACATCATGTTGTAGGTCAATTATACTTCAAAAACAAACAAGCTCATAGAAAAAGATCAGATTTGTGGTTACCCGAGGTGAGCGCTGGGGAGAGGAGGAATTGGATGAAGGTGGTCAAAAGGTACAAACTTCCAGTTACAAGAAAAGTAAGTACTGGGCATGTAACGCACAGCATGATAATAGAATGAACACTGCTGTGTGTTATATATGAAAGCTGTTAGGATAGTAAACCCTAAGAGCTCTCATCACAAGGAAAAAGTTTTTTTTTCTATTTTTTTAAGGTTCTATCTATATGAGATAACGGATGTTCACTAAACTCGTGTAATCATTTCATGATGTATGTAAGTCAAATCATTATGGTGTACACCTGAAACTTATACAGTGCTGTATGTTCATTATATCTCAATAAAACCAGAAGAAAAAAGAAAAGATATAATCCTCTAATTAGGTTAAAGTTTTTCAAAGGCAAGGACCAGAAAGGATGCTGACAATAATTTGCACCTCCTAAGATTCATGCCTCTGTGTGATCCCTTCCCCTTGAGTGTGGGCTGTTTATTGACTTGCTTCTAACAAATAGAATCTGATGAGATGTCACTTCTGAGATTAGCTTATAAAAGACTATGCTTCCATCTTGGACACTCTGGCTCTGTCTCTCCTGCGTTGCTAGTTCCAGGGGAAGCAGGCTGATATGCTGTGAGCTCTCCATAGATGGAGAGACCCACACGGCAAGGAACTGATATCTCCAGCTAAAACCGTTCCCGAGGACCAGAGGCTTGCCATCAGCCACGTGAGTGAGCTTAGAAGCAGATCATCTCCCAGTAGAGCACTGAGATGTCTGCGTTCCCAGCTGACACCTTGATTACAGCCCTGTGTGGGACTCGGGCACCCAGCTAACCCACACCTGGATTTCTGACCCACAGAAACTCTGAGATAATAAATGTTTGCTTCAAGCTGTTGAGTTTGGGGGTAAGTTGTTATGCAGCAATAGACAAACCAATGTGATACACAGTAAGTAATTATTTATAGAGTGTGAAGATTCAGTCTTGGGGGAAGGGACAGATCAGGAGTTTGGGATTGACATGTACACACTGCTATATTTAAAATAGATAACGAACAAGGACCTACTGTATAGCACAGGGAACTCCGCTCAGTACTCTGTAATAACCTAAATGGGAAAAGAATTTATAAAGGAATAGATACATATATATGTATAACTGAATCACTTTGCTGTACACCTGAAACTAACACAACATTGTTAATCAACTATGTTCCAATATAAAATAAAAAAATTTTTTTAAATTAAAAAAGTAAATAAAATATTTCCTTCAAAAAAAAAAAAAGATTCAGGCTAAAACCCTGTTTGGAGTTCTTCCCTTGCAGAGAATACCAAAGACAGGTTTGCATTGCCCAGTCTGTAAACCACACAGTTTTTAAATTTATACGGACTGTGAAAAAGTCAATATTTTTGTTTCCTAAACAATACGTTTCCTTTACAATTGCTCTCAATTCTTTTCAAAATGAATCCCTCAGTATATGACTAAGGTTTCCCATGAATGAAACTTCCTTCCATCCCATACTTACAAAGTAATCAGTTAATAGGAACTCAGATTTATTTTCTGTAGATGAAACTGCGGTTTCTTCCATGAGAGCCTGGATATCATTTTCGACATCTATCTTGCTGATGGCACAGTGGATCTGCGTGTGGCACTGCAATGCCGAGGAAAGCAGAACAAGGTTGCAGAGGACATGTTTCCTGCCAGTTCTTACCATGCATACCAGAGATGGCGAATTCTTTACTACTCACTGTGGTCAGGGTTTGGCCAAAAACAGAAATATGTTGTGAGTACTGGTTTAAGTTATTGCATAAGAGTTGAATTCTTTCCTTCTCCAGCTCCAGGATGCTCTGAGAAGGATGAAAAATGAGATTAGATCAGCCCACTGTTATACAAAACTGAAGTCACCCACTAAGCACAAACACAACGAAGAAAGTCTGAGTGAGCCGTCCTGTCTGTGCCTCTTGATTACATTATATCCACATTGTGGAGGGGGGTAGTTTCCCAGGACAGGAATGTCATTTGATGTCTGTCTTATTTTATCCTCCATTAGGATCAATTTAACTCACACACTTTCTCCAGGCTTTTGTGGGCCAAAAAGCACATAGGTGGATGCCACAGGTTACCTGATGTTCACAAAGAAGGGGGAGAAAGGAATCATTTGAAAAGAATCTGTGGGTTCCAAAAAAAGAATGAAGCCCAGTAAAACCCACGTCTGTATCTTGGAAATGCAGTCAGACACTAAGTATTTCTAGAATTGTTTGCAGCACATACAAGGCATTCTGCCGGTTCTGGCAGGGACAACGACGATGAGATGCAAATTCTCTGCTTAAGGAAATTATGTGATGAGAGCAGAAGCTTAAAGTCTGATCAATTCATCATCCTGACCTAAAATTAGGCCTGGGGGTCAGAGACCACTCTTGGAAGGTGGCAACACAGCCTCCCTGTTTTATGCGGGATGACAAAAATTCCACTTTTAGAGTTTTATGGCTTTTAGCTAGGAAGAGTAAATAAAGTAAGGGAGGTCACATTTGCCTTGTCAGCCATTAACATTTTAGAAAAAGTTAGTTATTTGACTCTCACCCCTCACTGCTAGCTGAGCTACAGACTGTTTGTTTTGAGGAAATACAGGGACGCTCAGCGACTAGGCATTGTCCAAGAAGGCTGGGTCAAGTGGAAATGCAGGGGGCATTCCTAAGCCTTGCGAGGGCCATAGGAGGCTGCTGGGTATGTGCCCCGAAGCCCGTGGGCTTCGACAGAGGTGGCAAGTGTCCAAGACAACATGCCTCATCCCGTTTCTGTAAGGACAAGGCCTGGGCTTTCCCCCTTTATCCAGAGGCTAGGTTGGTTCCTTTCATACCCGCCATCCCACCCTGCTTCTTCCCACACAGTAAAGAGTACTCATCAATAGTCCTTCCTGAGGAAGAAAGCCTTCTTGGGCAAATTGGTGGGTGGCATTATCGTGGAAATAAGAAGGGCAGACTGCGTCTCAAGGCCTTTGGTAGGGTGGAGGTGGGGAGACATCACAAAGGCCACTGGCTTCTCCCATCCTGTCTTTCAGCACACCTGCAGGGGCCACTAGCCTGTCCAGCCTGGTGTTCCTTTATACCCTTGTGTGTAGACTGCATTCACATCCTGCTGTTATTTAATCTATGGTATATAATCATTAAATTTTCAAAAAATTTTTTTGTGTAATAGTTACATAAAGTTTACCTGTTAACCATTTTTAAGTGTACAGTTCAGTGGCATTAAGTCCATTCACATCGTTGTGCAACCATCACCACTACCCATATCCAGAACTTTTTTCATCTTGCAAACCTGAAACTCTGTACCCATTTACAATAATTCCCCATTCTCTCTCCCCTCATCTCCCCTGGCAGCCACCATTCTACTTGTTGTCTTCCATGAATTTGACTACCCTAGGTATCTCTTATAAGAGGAATCATACAATATTTGTCTTTTTGTGTCTGGTTTATTTCACTTAGCATAAAGTCTTCAATATTCATGCACATTGTAGCCTGTGTCAGAATTTCCTTCTTTTTTAAGGCTGAATAATGTTCCATTGTCTGTACTTACCACAGTTTGTTTACTAGTATATAGTCATTTTAATGCTGCTATTAAATGCAAGTGGTAAAAAGCTGGCAGTAACTGTGAACATCTATGTCAACCACATGCAGATTTCAATTCTGTACCAAGTGTCCTGACATTTGAATCGGGAAGCCTAGAGCTCTGTTCCCCCATGGCTACCTTTTTTGTCTAGTCAGAAGCTGCACAATTTTTGTAAGTCAATGGGAATGAAATACCTTTGTTTCTGCTCTTGGTCTCCTGAGTCTTTCTCCAAGATCTCAAGTACCAGCCATTTAAATGTGCCCTCTGTCCCCCAGGTACAGGTTTAAAGACACAGAAGAGTAGCCTAGTAAATGTAATGCTTCATCAAAGGGCACAAATCATATGCCTCCTCTAACAAATATGTAAAATAAATTCTGCTCAGTGTCTTAGACCTCAAGTGGGACAGTCTTCAAAAAGAAAGAGTCTTTATATTATGGGAAAAGATCTAGAAAGCAGCTGTTCTAGTTTAGCACCGTGAGCAAAGGACAGGACAGAAAACAAAAGCCAGGTTTGGGGAACACACTGCATCCCTGCTGGGCAGCTGTTTCTTTACTGTGACAAGTGCTGAGCCACTAGCATCAATCTGAGACTAGAATAACCAGTGTCCCTTGGTGGCGATGGCAATATTTAAAAGATTTTAATTTCATTTCAGGGAAATCATTAAGATGATCTATGTCTGCTCGTGAAGAGAGGCTGAGACAAATTCCACTGTGGGAAGTGGAAATCCATATCTCATTTAATGAATTATTGCTTTCTATTATTTTGTTCTTTTTGTATAAAATAGGTCATAGAGAAGCAAGATACTCTGGAGGACCTCAAATTATCCTCCTGTGCTTTCATAATAGCACATGAGAGGAAAGTGGGATCAAAGAGTTATCAAGGAAGAGTAAATGGAGAGGCTGTCTGGGGCCCAGGCTTCATGATGATTCACACTCTTCATTCATTCTTTTCACTTCCTGCTGTCCTGACCTTCCGGTTTGTACTACCCGGGGAGATTGGAGTGACTTCATTTTCATCTAAATTGTTTTCATAAAACTGATCAAAGAAGTACCTTGTTTTTTCTATAGCACGAACTCTCAAACTTTAGTATGTCTAGAGATCACCTAGACCCCTTCCTAAAATCATTCAGAAGTTCTGACTTACCCCGTCTAGGAAGGCACTCAGGAATCTGAATTTTAACAAGCACCCTTGACATTGTCTTGGGGTCATAAAGGGCTACAAGAAAATAAATTTTAAAATAATTCTTCCACCTAGAGATGACCACTGTTAACATTTTGATGTATTTTAGTCTGTCGAGGTATGTGTATGTATGATTTTATCTTCCTAGTTATCAACCAAATTATTCAAATTGGTATCCTGTTTTTTCACTTAACATTATACATAAGCAGTTTCCAATGCCACTAGTCTCCAAAACACCATTTTAATTAATAGTGCCTTGTGTAGAGTGTATTGATTTATTTAGTCATCCCCTTAATTTTGGCCATTTGTATTGCTTCTTCCCTTTTACTTTTAATGTATTTTTAACAGAAATCTGTATTTTGTTTTTCATCTACTTCCTCAAGATGGATTTATGGAAAGGAAACTAGTCTAGGAGAGAATTAAACCCTAATGTCCTAAGGCATCTGTTATCTGCAATGAGTTACCATTTCTTCTCTGCATCTAGAGGGTATTAGTCACTACCATCCTTGGGGAACTGAGAAAACAGTCACTCACATTATTTTCTGTGTTCCGTGGTTCAGATGAGGAACACTAGTTGATAATGTGAACATTTTTAAGGCTGTTTGCATTTATTGCAAAAGGCTTTCTAAAATAATTCCTCTAGTAAATACTAACAGTACCAAACATTTGATTTGTGGTCACTTTTGATAGAGTGGCTATTATTATCATTATCATTATTATTATTTGGCCACACTGAGCAGCTTGCAGGATCTTAGTTCCCCAACCAGGGACTGAACCTGGGCTCATGGCAGTGACAGCATGGAGTCCTAATCACTGGGCCACCGGGGAATTCTCGAGTGGTTATTATTTTTCAAAATATATTATAGGTTATTTCTAACAACTGAATTGTTTCTTCTTGGAAGGTAGGAAATGTGGCTTGAACATAGAATGATTATGAAGTATTAAGACTAATTTTGACGTGTGGTTTGTGCAATTGGTTTCATGACTTAATAATTGCACTTGAGACTTTACAGTATCTAGTAAACTACCTTAAGCATAGTTCAATGAATGTTCTCTAAAAGAATTTGTGAATCCAATCTGCAGAGTAAGAAGGGGTAAGAGGACACTTCATAAGACGTTAAAATACATTCTTATATTCCATTTTTACAGAAGAATGGTGGGAGAATGGAGAAAAAAATGAAATGGAACAACCCTGGTTGACCCATCTCCACTTTCCACACTTCTAATAAAATTCCATTTTAATTGAGTTCAGCCCACTTTTGTTATGTGTCTTCATGAATATCACATTTTACTCCTGTTGTTTGCAAACAACAGAGAATGAGGAATACATAGTGTAATATGTGAGTCAATGACTTGTTGGTATAGACTGAGTATGTACAAGCCAACAAAATACTAAGTAAGGGAATCCTTATTGGTTACAGTTAGGCAAGGATGACTCGACAGGAGTATCTCAAGTGGGTCTAGTAGGGCTTGGTTTGGCACTCAGGGGGCAGAGGTTAGCTCTAAGCAAGAGGATAAGCTTAGAACTTAAACTTACAACTCTTATGGGAGTAAGAAGAACTGTGTGAACTCAAAGGAAGAGGGGGGAGAAATACAGTGGCCTCCAGCATGGTGGTAGCAATAAACCAGGAAACAAAGAGGATGAAAGGAACCTTTCCTTTTTTATGGAGATTCTGACTTGTAGTAGATTCTCTACCTGATTTGGATTCTAATTAAAAAACCGAGTCTTAAATATTTTTAAAGCTCAGTTGAAAGAAGCTCTTTTGAAAGGTAAATGATATACATCTTGTCACCATCACGAAGACTTTATAAGCAAAGAAGATAATTTCCATAGCTTCAACATAAAAGTTGGGACTGCTGAAAGCAGGCTGGGGTGGAAGGAGAAGGTGGAGGAGGACGCTAACAGGAGAAAAGGACACTGAGAAAAAGGAAGGAGAGACCTAGTAAGAGCCTCTGATAAGGGTCCTTAGTAACAGCAATACCTAACACATCTTGAAGGCCAGCTAGACGTCCACTACACCAGGAATCCTGGCAGCCATACCAGTAAGAATCATAATTATCTCCCGTTGTTGTGATATAGATAGAAAAATGAGACGGATGGAGACATCTAGGTTAAGTGTTTTTCTCATAGCCCTTGAAGGGTGCCTAGAAGATAGAATGCGAGCAGTGATTTCTCTCCCACACAAAGCTCTTTGGAAAAAGAAAGAAAGAAAGAAAAAAACTTGAATGCATAACTTACCTGGAAGCAATTTTCCAGTGTGTTCTCCCATTTCAGTCTGGTAGAACAGCTGGCCATGTTTTTTTGGTAGTAATTTTCATCTTCTTTTGACAACTTCTCAGTTGATTTTTTCAGTTTATTGAGGAGCTAAGGTAAAACATCAGTGTCACGTATTCATGAACGCATTTATGAAAGCCCTTTGTAATTCTGGAGAAAGAGTTATATGCATCCCAATGATGAGTTTCTTATCTCCCAGCTAAAGTCATAAACAGTGACAACAGATGACAAAATCAAAGACCTTTCTCAGAAAACAGGGATGTCAGAACTGAAAGGAAACCTAAGAGCCTTTCAATAGGATTCCTACAATTTTTCACGAGGAAATTGAGGTCCTTAAATACCATGTGATATGCCCACTTTCATCAGATGAAGGAAGAGGCCAAATGACAGGTGCAGAGAAGCAAGTACAGATCAGGAACCTCCAACTCAAGACTGTAATCTACCAATGATTCCCGTTCTCTTATTTCGTAAATCCTTCAGGCCTCCGCATTTCTTACCGGGGCAGGTAGAGATCTGCACAATCAGATAATTTATAAAACTAGCACTAGGCCTGGAGACCATCCTCTCACTCCACTTTCACTATTTAAACTCTGCATTATAACTCTGGAATCAGACTTCAGGATTAGAGTCCTGGTTCTGACTACAAGTGAGTTACTTAAACTTCAAAAGCCACAGTTTTCTCATCTCTGTGATGGGGACAGCGATGCTCTCACTTCACTGTGTTGCTCTGAGGAATCAAGCAGGTGATACAGGTAAGGAACAGGGCACACTGCTTGACAGTTAGTATAGCACTCAAAGACTAGTGAGTGTTACTATTACTAGTGAAGAAAGAGCCTGAGATACATGCCACTGTTCACTGCAAGTTATGGACAGCTTGACAAATGCTTTCCTGTCATCCTGACCCGCAATGATACGCTCCTTCACAGAGAGCCCCTTCTGGCCAGTCACCAAAATTGGCCATCCTGATTGTGAAAATCAAAGTAATACAAAACTCTCTGGGCCAGGGTAGTTTGAATCGAATTCTCAAAATGCTCAGACACATAATTTCACATCTTTGAGAAAGGAAGAAGTTGTATTACATGAATGATTCTCAGACTTTAATATGCCTAGGAATGACCAGAGATTTTGGAAAATTGCAGATTTTCAGGGTTCCACCAATAGCAATACTGATTCAGTAGCTCGGTAGTGGGATCAGGAAATCTGAATTTTCACTGCCTCCTCAGATGATTCTGATGCAAATGGTCCTCAAGCCACAGTTCAAGGAGTACCAAGGAGCCCTGTGATTTAAGCAGTTTAGGATTTTCAAGGACAGAGATAAAGGTTTTTAAGAATGCTCCTCTTTAAGGACATCTTGACTAACGTTTCAGTAGTGAAGAACATTCGTCCAAAATGCTGAATATTAACACCACTCACTTTATTATTCCAGTTGATATGCTAGCCATTCAACTGTCCCTCAGCTCTGATGTATGACCTACCCAGGACACGGATGGTTTTGTATATCAAGTGTAATGAGCCATTTATCTATAGAGATATGAGCTTGTGAATTTTAGCCTGATAATGATACAGAGAAAGGGTTGAATATGTACCATGGCTATACTTGGCTAAGTCATTGTTCTTTGATTCTTACTGAGTGTGCCCAGCAATGAGAACAGAGTCAATCTGGAGACTGATTGCACAAATCTCTACCTGTCCTGGTAAGAAATGCCAAGGCCTGAAGGATTTACAGAATAAGAGTACAGGAATCATTGGTAGATTACAGTCTTGAGTTGGAGGTTCCTGATCTGTACTTGCTTCTTCTCACCACTCACGTTCATCAGCCTACACTCTATAGCTATTGACTAGAAGTTTCTGCTCAGCAAATTTACAGCAAATAACCCCAAACATATACAGAAGAAGAATGGAGACTCTTATATTCTTATTTAAGGAACTTCTCAGAAACTTTTCCTAAAATTTGTCAAAGATAAATACTTTTTCTTTCCTCTTTTCTTTCTCTTGGAACAAACATCGATTCATTAATTCATTAATTCATTCATCAAACATTTCTTGACTGCCACACCGTGTCATGTACTAGACACTGGGAATAGATAAAGGAACTAGATAGGCTCCCTCTCTAGTCAAAGACCCACACAGGCCATTGTTATCCTGTTTGCTAGATCCCAAGATGATAGAAGTATTCAGGTGTCACAGAGTGGGTGCTCACAGAAATGATCCCTGTGTGAATAAACCTAAAATGAAAGTAGGAATTGGTGAGGCAAAATAGCATGACATGATACCAAAAAATATTTTGGTGAGGTTGGAGCACACAGTTTCAGAGAAATAACAGCAAGTGAAAATGCTGAAAAGTTAAGCAAGGGCCAAATCAGGGAGGGTCTTGAGGGCCACATAAAAGAGTTTGTGCTTTATCCTGAGGTCACCTGGAAACCTTTGAAGGCTTTTTAAAGGAGAATAACATGCTCAGATTCGAGTTCCAGAAAAGTCAGCTTGGCTTGTGTATGGGGGATAAGGAGAGGAAACACTGAAAGCCAAGACACCAATTTGTCAGTTGGAGTAACCCAAGCAGTGATGATGGTGGCCTGGGAGAGAGTAGTGGCAGTGGGGATAAATATAAGTAGATAAATTCAGGAAGTATTTGGTTTAGGACTTAGAATTGGGAGGATATGGTAGATGGTGATATTCAAATATATAAAAAACAGAGGAATAAAAAATATTTTTGGTAGAGGGAAGTGATGGTTCTCATTTTGGATATTGAGTTTGAGATGCCAGAGAGCAGTTCAGAGACTGGTTTGGGCTAGAGACATAAGTTTGGGTATTGTCAGCAGAGACATGGTAGCCAAAGCCTTGAGGGTATATTTGTTGAGTACGTGCTGTGTATTGAGCACTTGATACTGAGAGTACTGTGTGGGACGCTGGAGATATGATGCCGAATAAAACAGAATGAGGCCCAGGAGAGAAATCATCAGGCACAACAATATAGAAAGTTCAGGCAGAACGAGGGAAGTCCATAAAGGAGCTTAAGAAAAAACTGACAGAAAGGAAAACGAAAAGAGTAAGATGGTGTTGTAGTTAAAAGAAGAGAATGTTTCTAGAAGGGGAAAGTCAATGATGCTTAATGCTTCTAAGAAATTAAAGTCAGAACTGGAAAGCACCCATTAGCTTTAGCAACAAGGACAAGAATGGCAAGAACATTTCTCGCGAATTGGTGGGGAAAGCTTGGTCGGTGGTTTGAGGAGTGGTTTGAGGAGTGAACAGGAGATGAAGTGGAGACAGAGCACAGATAACCCTTCCAATAAATCTTATTGTAAAAAGAAAGAGATGATGATATCTGGAGAGGAGCAGGAATAGGAATATCAGGGAGACAAAGGGTGTCTCCCTGATTCTTCCTACTCTCCCAAGATAGAGGGAAGTTGAAAAGGCTGATGGGAAGCAACCCTTAGAGATACAGGAGAGAAGGGAATAATCCAGGGAAGGGCCTCTGAGAGGAGGCTGGGATGGGAATCAGAGCACAGGATGAAGAATTGGCCTGTCGCATTGCACACAGGACTTCAGTAGGGAGGTGGCTGTACTGACTTCTATTTACTCTGTAACGCTGGAGGCAAGATGGTCTGCTGAGAGTGGGTGGTGAGGATGGAGGAGCGAGAAGAATGGAGATGTAGATCAGCTTCTGGTGAGAACAAGGATTGCTGAGCAGGAAAACAGGAAGGATTGCTGAGCAGCACCGAACCAGCCCGGCTCAAGTGGGAGATCATGGGCACGTCTGTGTGAGATGCAAAAATGAACGCCGCCTTAGACGTTGAGCTTTAGGACTAAAATAGAGAAAGCTACCAGATAAAGTGATGACGATGGTAGGGGTCTGTGTTGTAATGACAGCCAAGGCCTATGGTTGACAGGACCAGGTGGAGGAGGGCAGGGGAGGATCATGAACTTCCGCCTCCCAGGGAGGCTGCTAATGAGGGAAGGAAGCAAAAATTTACCACTTAGCTGCCCATGCTTTTGCCTTTGTCATTCCTCGACAAAGGCTCCAAATGTCTACGAGGTCCTGGAGCTTAGGTTTTTAACTTACTTTGGTTTTGCCTCCTCTTCGGAAGCTGTCTCATTATTCAGTACCTGTTATGATCATTTCAAACTGTGAAGGTTGACACAAGAACCTGGTAATATCTTGCTAACAATGAATCTAAGTTATTCAACAGATAGTTTCCTCAGATGAAATAATAGTTACTTGGCAATGACAATTCTCTTTTTCTTTTAAGAATGTTTTGGGTTGCAGTGGTGCTGCCTGCACTTCCTTAGGGGGACTCCATCTCTGGGGGAAGATATTGACTATTTCAAAGGTTTCCAATCTGGGGCACATACCATAAGGGGTGTCCAAGATAATCTAATACTCCAATATTAGTTGTGTTCATTTTTGCCTAAAAAGAGTGTTCAACCTTACTCTTATTCAATATATGAATTGATATTGGTGCCCATGTGTGGACAGTTGAGGATTCTGAAGTGTTCTGGAGGGAGAGTGGGCGTTTTATAACATGAGAAGCTGATGTGGGTCCCACAAATGCTTTCACTCTCAACATCCTAGGGCACGTGCCCATCGGCAGAAGTCTGGATCATACGGATTTACAGATTTATTATCCACTTTAATTAGGTTAACACACACAAAATGAACACATGCCTTAAAAAGATGTCTGCTACGAAGCTGTAGATTGATGTTAATACAAACAATGCAAGCACAGGAAAGCCACAGGAAAACGCCAGAGCTGACGCTTTCTCCCACTCCCGGTTACAGGTGCATCATCACCCACATGAAAAGGCAAAAACTGGCATGATCTAGTGAGAGCTGATGAGAAGTTGACCAAAAAACTGACATTATCAAGAAGACATACTAGAAATGCAAATTTATATTTACTATGGGTAAGGGTGAGCCTTGCCCCACATGTGTATTTTGTCCGTATATGTCACTTAATCACTATATGAAGACATCATGATTAGCTAATCACTGAAAATATTATTTCATTTTTACCACATCCTTGAAATATTTCTACTTTTTTATGTTGTATAATGTTCATAACATTAGTTTAATATAAAAAGTATTCTATATAATATACAAGATAGGTAAAGTACATTATATAATACATTATGCTATGTGTATATATTTTTTACTTATTTGGGGTGTGAGCTGAGAGGTGTTTAATCGGGCTCCTTATCAAAAATATTGGAGGGGCTTCCCTGGTGGCGCAGTGGTTGAGAATCTGCCTGCTAATGCAGGGGACACGGGTTCGCGCCCTGGTCTGGGAAGATCCCACATGCCGCGGAGCAACTAGGCCTGTGAGCCACAACTACTGAGCCTGCGCGTCTGGAGCCTGTGCTCTGCAACAAGAGAGGCCGCAATAGTGAGGCCCGCGCATCGCGATGAAGAGTGGCCCCCGCTTGCCACAACTAGAGAAAGCCCTCGCACAGAAACAAAGACCCAACACAGCCCAAAATAAATAAATTAATTAATAAAAAAGAAAAAAAAAAGAACTTAGCACAGTGCCCAGCACACAGTAGATAATTTAAAAATATGTATATATTGGACACCACTGGTTTAATTTGTCATCTGTCAATAATACCTTTTAAAAATATATGGGGACTGGGACTTCCCTGGTGGCCCAGTGGGTAAAACTCTGAGCTCCCAATGCAGCGGGCCCAGGTTCGATCCCTGGTCAGGGAACTAGATCCCACATGCATGCTGCAACTAAGAGTCTGCATGCTGCAACTAAGAAGCCCACATGCCGCAACTATGAGCCCGCATGCCACCAGGAAGATCCTGCGTGCCACAACTAAGACCCAGAGCAGCCAAAATAAATAAATATTTTTTTGGAAAAATCTTTAAAATATATATATATGGGGACCAGGAATAACTTAGGATCCTTCTCATATTCTGCCACACTACAGCCCTGCAGAGACCCCGCACAGAGGGGGAATCAGCCACTTCTCCTGTGTTCATAGCTAAGGGCAGGAAGCCCATCCATCTCTAAGCCATATGCACTCAGCCGGCCATGAGAGGTTACCTTCTGCTTCTCCTTCTCGGTCGTAATTTGCTTGGAGCTTTCTACAAGATGGAAAAGCGCTTCATGCTTCTTGGTACTAACCATCAATTTCTTCTTGGCCTAGAGTCAAAAACATACAAAAAAAGCAAAAAAGGATCAGAAACTGATATCAAGAGAAAAACTCTTCTGTTCTGGAACAAGTCATGTTCACGTGCTAGCTTGAACGATTGTGTATGTTTAGTTCTTCATTTCTGCCCTCACCTCAAACTCTGCCTAAAATATCACAGTGGCTAACATTTTGCCCTGAGAACCACTGTGTATTTTTTTCATTACACTGAGTTCATTCAAGAGGGTTATACATTTTGTTAAATCACCAAAGGCTTGCAAGTTTCCAAAACATTGTTCTAGCTAGCATAATGGAAGGCAATGGCTTTACCACCCCCCGTACCCCTGCCAAAAAAATCACAACAAACATGGAAGACTGCTGGCATCATTCTTTTAAATCTGCTTGGCCACCACTGAGGTCATTTTAAGATGCTCTCTTAAAACTTAGAGCAAAAGAAAAATTTTGCTCCCTGATGCCTGGGCTTGAGAGCTGGGCATCTGCCTGGCATCTTGTGAACTACCCTGCATTTGTGGTGGGCAGGCGGAGGGAGGGGTCAGGAAGGAAGCAGCATTCAAAGTCCCTTACTCTGTTAATGCCTCCAGCCTTGGCCTGCGTTATGATGTGGGTGATCCGTCATTCCCTAGACAGTCCCAGCTTGGCAGAACAGGATGCTCCAGAGATAAAACCAACAGAATTTGGTTTGAGTTGGATTTAGCCTATTCAGGAACTGGGTTGATTGAAAGATGGTATGGTTTTTCACCTCAAGTTGCAATGACTGTAAAACCAGAGAATGAAGGGAAAAGTCCAGGTCTTTCTTTCCCTAGGAAGTCAGAGGCAAAGACTTCTAAGGTCTCTAAACATACGAAACCTCTACAAAATGGAATTCAAGGAACAAGAAGCTCAGAGACCCTCCCCTCCACCTTCTGTCAGTCACATGCCTGCTGATAAATGAGAGTAGGAGCCAGGAGCATTTGGTTCTTTAAGGTTCTTCATTCGAGTCTCCAAAACAGACTACACCGCATTACTGACATGCTGAATCCCTTGAACTGTAACTGGAGAGAAAGCTATTATAGTGCAAGCATTTTATGTTCTCTAATTTCTCTGTCAATCTTCATAAGAAATAAAATCGTTCTATTTAGAAAAATTACTTGATGGAAACTGGGAAATAAAAAAAAGATTTTTTTTTTTGTTCCTGAAAGCAGTGGCAGTTACTGGGCATAGTTTCTCTTTTGGTCCATTGTATTGCATTTCCTGTGAAAGCTGAATATTTACAGGATGTATTTTTAAAAACAAATTCTGTTTAAGAAACCTCATAAAATCAAGAGCAAAACTGAAAACAAATGACTGGACTCTTGTTTATGGAACCTTTAAATATTCACTATAAAAGTGATTCTTGTGAGCAGTCCTTTACCAGGACTGTTATTGTGGGCATAGAAATTCATTTATCTCAAACATTTCTGATTAATGTCCTTGTCTTATGGGGTCCTTGGTTCCAGCAGGAGCTTCAGAGGCAACACTGAGGGCTGAGATGCGGCTGCCTGTTTCTGAGGGTGTCTCCGCTTTTTTTGCACTCATGGCCATCTACTTGGGAAAGAAAGTTCTCTTTGGGCACCAACCCTTTGGAGATGAAAGAGAGAATTTCAACTTTGGTAGCATAAGTCCCCTCAAAGGGAATCATTGGGTTTTCCGAGCAGATTCCCTCTCCACTGGCTTCTAGTCCTTCCTACTCGAAATGAATTCCTCCTAAACTGGATTGTTCTAGAATAATCATATATATATATATATATATATATATATATACACACACACACACATATATATAGGCACCACCTGTGATTATCTCTGCTTAAGACCCTGTAATGATATGCTCTAAATTTTCATACCAGATCATAATTCCTTTCCTTAGAAGTCATTCACTCTTTCCTGCACACATGTTATCTAGCCAACTAAATTTTAAATTACATGGAAACAAGAACCATGTCTTAGTACAGTGTGGTGCACAAGGAGTGGGCTGTACATACTTGTGAAACCAATACAGGAATCCCCCTTTACACATCTTTACCCACCCGTCACTGTGCTGCTCTCACTGGTGAGACAGAGATCACAAATGCCCTTATAAAAGATAAAACCAAAACTCAGTATTCATATCTTGCCCTAAGTTTCAAATTATACAAAGAGTCAGTCAGTGTAGGTAATGCTTAAGGGCAGTGACCTTGGAGCCCAGTGACTTGGAATAATTCTTGGTTCAACCATTAACCAGCTTTGTAACATTAAGCAATTATTAACCTCTGTGTCTCTGCTTCCCCACTCATCTATAAAATGGGACAACACAAGGTCATATACCACATTGGTTGGTTTTTGTGATGATTCAACACATAAATATATAGCACTTGACATACAATAAACACCACATGTTAGCTATAAATAAAAGTCATATTTAGAGTTCTGCTCCTCTATTGATTTAGTTGAAAGATATATCTATATAATAACTCAGATGAGGAAACACTTTGCTTTTCAGTTAGCACTTAGAAATACTGACACTAAAACACACGATCACATTTGTACAAAAGCCAAAAGCTTCAATCCTGAAAATTGGGTTTACACAAATGATATTTGTGTATACTTGCCTTAATTTGATGATTCCAGTTGCTAATGACAAGATTTGCTGTCTTTTCAACTTCATTATCAAGCTATCGAAGGGAAGAAAAGAAAAAAAAATTTTTTTTGCTGTGTTCTTGTTGAGTCACAGTGCTGGCTTATTAATTCTGGTACACTTAGTAGCACAATTAAGTGGAATTTTAAAATCCTATAGAGGACATATTTCCTGAGAAAAGTAGTCAAGTCTCTTTTCCTCAGGTCAAGAATCTCTTCACAAGATTTACCCTGAATGCATTTGGTAAGATAATTATTTTTAATATATAACTCTGTAGAAACAATATAAATGGGTACAATCTGTGTAGAGGAGTATCTTGCATAGTCTGGTATCACTTCCAGTCCCATTACTTCCTCTTCAGCATTATTCCATGTGACCCAAATTTTAATACTGTGAGATTCAGTAGAAGTCCTAGCAGTGCTAATTTTACTGTCTTATTGCCTCTAAAGTGAATATTGCTTTAATTTCAAAAAGATTGAATTATTAATCATAATTAACTTTTTCTCCTACTTTAAAATAGCCAATGGGGCAGTAAATGATGAAAATGGAACTAGGCAACCTCCTGAGGAGATCAGACTTAAGTTAGTGCAGAACCTTTTCTCCTGAACCATAGACCTTTCTTCAAAACCCACAGATCAGCCATTACTCAACCACTCTGAGATCTAGCAACACTGTACTTTTTTCTTTTTCAGTTCATTAAATTTGGAATATGTGGTTTAGCACAACAAACACAATTAAAATAATTTTATGCACTATGTCACTTTTGACTCTATGTTGCTGAAATATGGAACAAGTTCACTTTAAAAAATTCGACTTTTTTGTGAGAAAATGTGGCAGGGTGATAGGGGTGCAACAGAGAGGGGCAAATGCTGAAAAGAAGATTATAAACTGGACCAGCATTCTGAGGCGACCATGACATTAATTATCTAAAGCACTGTGATCATAGCACTGTGCCTAATTTAGTAAGTACTAAGGAAATTCTAGTGACTATCATATTATTATGTGGTATGAAAATATTTTGTTATTAATGGACTATAGACTAGTGTTTGGCTTTTATTAAGTTGGTTTGCAAAGGCAGAAGATTATATTACTTTCTAGTAATTCCTGTAAACTTCCCCCATCACCCTAGCCCTAAGGAGAACATCCATTCTGGTAAAAATACATGGATGCCCCCTAAACATCTATTCCATTTCCTGACTCAGTTTCATACGTTTGAATAAATTTTTTTTGGTATCATTTCTCTCCCATCAGGGCTTTCACAAATCCCCTCATCCTATGGACTTACCACCTTTAAGACCTGCTTTATCTGGCTGTGACCACTTGAAACTTCCCTTAGCCACTGCCCCTGCCCTTCTCAAATACCTCCTATTACTGCTCTGAACTTCTCACCTGTACCTGTCATTGACACAGATAATGACAATGACCCCATCCCTATCAGAGCTAAGCAGTGTTTATTAAATACCTCTTCATGTTGCCTGAAAATATATTTTAAAGTGCTTACTGACTGTATTACACGCAAATAAAAACGGAACACAAATGAAATTGTTCTGGAAGGAAAAGTACACAGACAGACCAGAGAATACGCCATACAAGAGGACCAGGTGCCCTGAAAGAATTGTTTAGTTATTTTTCTTCAATTTTAAGGCTATTTGATGATTATACCTAGTATTTCTTTTACCTAATTCCAAGGTTATAAGTATAGAGAAGCATTTCCTTTTAAAAATTGCGTTTATAATTCTATTTACAAACGGTGTATCTATTCAGTGTAAAACAATGTAAATACAAAAAAGTACAAACAAATGAAATAAAAATAACCTCTAATTCCACTATCTAGAGATAATTCTTATCAACATTCTTGGGAGGTGCTTCCAGGTTTTTTTCTATGCATATATTCACACATTTATTTTACAAAACTGCAGTTATATTGTTAGATTTTCTCAGCTTGTTTTTTAATTTAGCACTACATCCCCATGTCATTAAATTCTGCTGCAATAAGATTTTTAATGGTTGCATAGTATTCCGTTGCTTGAATTCATTGTAATTTATTTTTGGATGATAAAGAAGTTTCCATTTATTCACTACTATAAACAATGCTTTAACAAACATCCTAGTACATAAATCTTTGGGTTTGTGTTTATTTTTATGATAAATTCCTGAAACGTAGGAGCACCTTTAGATCACCTTTTATTTCTTGAGCCAAAGACAGAAATCTTGCTTTAACAGGGAAAAAAGAAAGATTTTGACTCACTGATTTTCTCTTCTTTTCATGTGCACTCAGGACTTGATGAGTTGGTTTTACTGCTTCCAACTCAATTGCTTTGCCAAGTTTTCTGGAAATAGAACATGAAAGACACACAAGCCTAGTATTAGGATTTATATCTACTTTCCGAATTATTTTCTGGGGAAGTAAAATGGTGTGTTAGGCATTATCTACTCAGTGCAAGTTTGCAGTGGAGTATTTGTAGCATACCCACTTTAAATATTTATGACTCCCTTTAGGGCTGGAGCAAGGCCAGCGTGTGGGTACTCACTGATGCAGGTCCGCTGCCGACTTCATGCCCTCTGAGACCCAGGCCCAGGCACTGACAACACAGCTGGAGGCAAAAACAAGGGAGCACAAGTGTGGGTGTCATTTTCCCAGGAGTCTGAGAAATAAAGCATCATGTCTGAGCCATTGCATTTGGCAATTGCACTCATATCACTAATCCTATTTCAATTTCTCCACGGGATTAAATTCTGCCAACATATTTATTTGCACTATTGTCATTACATAAACTGCGTTTTTTTCCCAATCATTTTTCATCCTGATTTCCACTTTTCATTTCATGTCTGTAGAAAATCAGGGAAATAAAGTAGCCAAGGGTGAGAAGCCACTTAGAACAGGCAGGAGACAGCATGCTACCCTTAAAGACAATCTTTTCAGGCTCTTCATTTCACAGATGAATAAACGGAGGCTCAGAAAAGTTAAGTTATGGAGGACTCCAGAGCCCTGGTCATGTCCTGCGTGCTGCTCTTGGGGTTGAGGTCTAGGTCCTGTTCCCTGCTGGCCTTTAGGACAAACGCTCAGATGTTCTACTGTCTTGTGAGTATATCTCAATTTAACAAAAGGGTAACTCTGCCCCGACCCTAGCAGCACAAAGGGAGAATTAGGAAATATGACGCTATTTTCCTCCTACATATAGTTGGCCTTCAAACAGGAAGCCCATTGTATCAATAAACCTCAGGGACAGAGCCAGTGTAGACTTTGACGGAAGGGAAGGGACAGATCGGTGCCCATGCTGAGAGCAAGACGGTGCAGAGGTTTGCCTCCATATGACTTAGGCTGCACCTGGCAGCCAGAGAATGGGAGAACTAGATCAAAGGCTGTCAGATTTTCTGTGTATCCAAAGCCCGGCACAAAACCAGGCACAAGAGAGTACCCACTGTATGCTTCCAATTATAGGAAAGTCCAGAAAAGACAAGACAATCTAGATTGAAAAAAAGCAGATCAGTGTTTCCTTGGGACTGTGTTGGGGGAAGGATTGTAGACAGGTATGAGGAGTCTTTTGGTGATGAAAATACGTATATTTTGATTTTGGTGGTGGATATATGGTGTATACATATGTCAAAATCAATCAAACCATATACTCAAAACGGGTGCGTCTTATTGCATGTAAACTAAATCTCAATAGAGTTGGTTTTTTTTTAAAAAAAAAAGAAGCCCAAGCACACTTTCGGGAAGAGAATCTGACATTTGCCCCTGGGAGGAGCTGGGCGGCAGAGCAGGAAGGAGACGGCGTTGGCCTCAGAGGTTCTGTGTCTGAATCCACAAGCTCCCCTTTGTTTCCTGCATGACCTTGGAAGAATCACTTGATTTCACTGATCCTCACTTAACTGGTCTTTTAGAAGAGAAATAATTTGAGTTATTATACAAGTACCTAACAGATTTTGGTACAGATAAAAGTTCAGTTAATGCTTATTATTAAATATTGTTGTACTAACCCTGGTTAACCAAGCATTCTGTTCATGCCAACTCCTTGGGAGCACGATGCTGGATTCTAGGGTTGCCACACAATAAGACACACACCCCTACACCTACACCTCTCATCCTTTAGGAGGTAATCAAAACTAAAATCATAATGAACACTTAGGGAGCTTTGGCTCCAGCCAGGTATTAAAAACATTTCTTGTGTTATTTCATTTACTACTCACAGGAGTTATATGAGATGTGTTTTATTTCCATTTTAAATACACAATGAGAGGTAAAATAAATTGTCCTAATTTACCTACTTGGTAAAAGGTAGAGCCAGAATTTAAACATGGGTAGTCTAAATAAAGTCTATTTATACTCAACCACTGTGCTCTACTGGTTCCTTTGCAGGCTTCTAAAATACCAATCCTAAAAATCAAGCTCAAAGTCAGAGCAATTTCAAAGCCATTATTTGCTGTTATGGATAATGCCTAGGGAGTAGGAATGTGGGCTCCAGAAGCCTTCCTTTTTTCTTTCCCTCTTTCTTTTACCATCAGAAGGGGTCTTTGCAATGGCACTGCCATTGGGTGGCATCTGCAAGCATTAGTCAAAAATCTTTGTAAGAAAATATCACTAATGGACCATTTTTAGAATACTAATACCTTTTTTCTCTCCCCGAAGAGAAGTAATTGACTTCATTCTCAACTGAATTGAAAAAAATGTGAACCAACATTTTTTCAGCATCTGATGTGCCAATATCTTTACATATATTACCTCATTTAATATGCACCCCCCGATACACACACACACACACACACACACACACACACACACACACACAATGGAGCACATCTTGTTACTCCACATAACAGAGGAGGAAATCAAGGGAGGCCAGGTTGCTTGCTGAAGGTCATAAATTTGAGATAAAGCAGGATTCACACTTCCTGATTTCAAGAGCTTCCGACTTAACAACACTGCTTCCCAAGTTAATATCCTCACCAAGGCCTTTTACGAATATGAGCTTAGGAGTCACAAAGACACAGGATGAACCCAGCTCTGAAATTCATTATCTGTGTGACCAGGCAAGGTTCTTAAGCTCTCCAAGCCTCAAGTCCTTGTTTGTAAATAGGGATCATAAAAAGATTTCTCAGAGATTGTTGTGAGGATTAAATGTAGAGTATCTATGAAAGCATTTAACACAGTGTCTGGCACACAGTAAGAGCCCAAGAACTGGAAGCCATGCTTGACTCTCTGGACTTACCACATTTATATGAGGAAGCTGGAATTGAACATATGTCGCTTTTTATTACTTTTAGGAGTGATTTTGCCTTATCTCTTCCATATACTTACTTTTTCTTTGTGCTCTGTAATGTTTTGCTGAGTTTGGTTGCCAGTTTCTGAAGTCCTTTGGCGTAACTGATCTCCAAATTTGCCCTGTTAGCAAAGGGATAGTTGTTAGATAGGATACAATGGCTGGAAATCAAGCAAAACCACACACACACACACACACACACACACACACACACACACAGAGACACACAAATATATGAAGGAGGACTCAGGCTGATAATGCAATGAATAAAGAGATGATTTGTCTACTATAAGGATTCTCCTGTCCTAGGTGTAATCTTTAAGGATATCCAAGAGAATCCTACAAAAGGAGTGAAGTTTTTATTTAACCTTCTTGTACACTAGTGTTATAGGTTGAACTATATTCCCCCACAAAGGTGCTTAAGTCCTAACCCTGCTGTCTGTGAATGTGGCCTTATTTGGAAATAGGGTCTTTGCAAATAATCAAGTTCAGATGCAGTCACTAGGATTGGCTAGAACTCAGTATGGATGTGTCCTTATGAAAGGGAGAAATTTGGGCACAGTCACACACACACACACACACACAGAATGCTGTGTGAAGATGAAGGGGCAGAGATTGGGATAATGTATTATAAGCTAAGGGATGCCGAAGGTTAATCGTCAGCAGACCACCGGAAACTAGGAGAGAGACACGGAATAGATTCTCCCTCACAGCTCTCGGAAGGAACCAACCTGACCAAACACATAGATCTCAGACTTCCAGCCTCCAGGAATGTGAGAAAATTCGTTTTTGTAGTTTAAGCTACAGTAAGAGACTGTGTAAGTTAAGTAACCCAGTCTGTAGTACCTTGTTATGGCAGTCCTAGCAAACTAATCCAGCTACTTTCCTACTTATCCTGAGACACAAGCACCATCAGACTAGCTCTAGATTATAACAGCTGGCAATACAATAATACATTATGATGGAATTAACCAAACAGTAACTTTCTAATGGGCCAGCACGAGATTTAGAAAATGAATTCCCATTACCTTCCATGCAGGACAAGACTCAGTAGGGAATCTGGGCATATCCTCCCAAAGAAAACTTGGTTCTTTGGATGGATTGAGTCACTCTTAGCTTAAGCTGATTTTTCCATGTCCTAATTTAAGCCCATCTATAGCTAAAATGAAGACACATTTTTATTCATTTCATTTTTCAATGAAAATAATAAAAATGTAGGATATTAAGTTCAATTTATGCTACTTTTTTCATCTTTATATGGACCAGAGAGTCTTTGTTGCATATTTTTCAGTCTTTTAATTCTACTTTTATTATAAAACATCATTAGAATTATTTGTGACTCCATTTCATTTGGGGAACAATCCCAGGACTCTCCAGTAATTAACTTAATCCTTGGATGTTTTTACACAGATTAGGCTCAGTGTTGTAGACCAAAAAAGGAAAGACCTCTTTTATGAATGGAACTCAGAGATCATGGGCTATGGACCTATCGCTAAGATTCTCTTCATTTTTCCTCTTTAGTACAGCTGTGCTCAAAGTTATTTTTAGCACCTTTTAAAAGAAAGAAAACCATTGTAGGATGCATGTTAAGGCCTAGGTGCAGAAAATACCCATTTGGCATCAGGCCTTGGCCAAGTATAAGAAAAAGTTAGGGCAAATATTTTTAAATAATGAAGATGGTAAAGAAATATCTCATAGTGTTTTAAAAAAGATTTTTCTGCTCTAGGAATATGTGGTGATTGATGGAGAGAGAAAGTCCTGGTCAGCAGCAAGCTGGGAGAGACCGCCCCCCTCAATGAACTTGGATGCTCTAGAATCCCAAGAGAACGCTACGGCTCAGTAGGGTGGCTTTGGGCAACATTAAAATGAATTAATCAGACTTACCTCAATGGGGTTTATGATAACTAAAAATTAAATTAAAAAAATTTTTAATTAAAAATTTTAATTAAATTAATAATTAAATTTAATTTTTAAAAAATTAAATTTTTTTAATTTAAAAAAATTAAAATTAATTTTTAAAATGTGGTAATCACCCAAACCCAACAGGGGCTCAAAGACTGAAATGATTTTTATTGATTTGCACAACCCGAGCCCTGGCCCCCTCTCTGATTTCCCCTCCTACTAGTCATCCCCTTGTTCATTGCTTAGTGGCCAAATGTCATCCTGCTTTAGGGCCTTTGCACTTGCTGTGGCCTCTGCCGTGTATTCCTTCTGCTACATAACCCCATGGCATTCTTCTTCATGTCAACCCCAACAAGTCTTGTTCAAACATCACCACCTCAGAGGCTACCCTATCGAAAAGAGCATTCTTGTCACTATCTCCCTACAGCTTTATTTATGCCCTAGCATTTATCACTATCTTACATCACATAATTTTTTACTGTGCTTCTGTGAATACCCCTAGAGTGTAAGCTCCATAAGGGTAAAGATTTTGTGTTGCTCATTGCTATATCCCGAGGCCTAGAACAGTGCCTGCCATGTTATTGGTGCTCAGCATGTATTTCTTGAATGAATGAATGAATGAATGAATGGACTTCCCATCAGGTCTTGGTTAGAATTTTTAACCAGTCTCCACTACAAGTCTGTTCTCATTTCACCACTTTTGAAAACTTTAAACTGCTGAAGTATTTAAATTCAGTCCCACAAGTTTGAGGTGTGCTCAGCTCTGATGTCAGCGTACGTGGCTTTCTAGCACTTGAAATAGCTAGACTCATTAAACCCTCTCCTAATCCGTCTTTAACCAGAGGGTTCCTTAGGACTTTCCTTTCCAGCATTCCATTCTTGCTTGGAAGCAGCACATAGAACATTAAATATGATGATGCATTTGTCGTGCTCAGCTGGTGCTGGGCACCAAAAATTTCTTAATAAATATTAATTTTTCTATTGTTATTATGGTATGTATCCAAAAGGATCTCTAAACATTCAGAAATACACAGAGATGGGGAGAAGTGGGGGAAAGAATGCACATTTTTCTCATCCATCAGCTCTAGAACAATCCTGAATGGCTTCCCACGGGAAAGGGAATACTGTCAGGCACAGCCTCTTCCTCAGAATTCAGTTTCACTTTTACCCTGTTCTTGTAGGTCCTACAAAATGGCTCAGAGGCTAAGCAGAAATAAAAAGGACAATGATGAGAGGGAAGTGTGGCATTCCCTTACATCGTTAACTTAATCTGATTCTAGAAAAAAGTTGGGCTTTGGTGTCAAGAAAGGGAGAGGGTCCTGCTCTCTTTGAACTGATGGGCTCTTGTTTTGAACCTGGCTTTATTCTTGAACCCCTGTATTTCTGCTGGCTTTCTCTTAAGTACAGTAGAAAACCAGCCTAAAGAGAGGCAATTACGAGAGGAGGGGGAGATGGTGAAAGAGTAGGACGCGGAGATCACCTTCCTCCCCACAGATACACCAGAAATACATCTACACGTGGAACAACTCCTACAGAACACCTACTGAGCGCTGGCAGACCTCAGACCTCCCAAAAGGCAAGAAACTCCCCACGTACCTGGGTAGGGCAAAAGAAAAAAGAATAAACAGAGACAAAAGGATAGGGACGGGTCCTGCACCCGTCCTGTGAAGGAGGAGCTGTGAAGGAGGAAAAGTTTCCACACACTAGAAGTCCCTTCGCGGGTGGAGACTGCGGGTGGCGGAGGGGGGAAGCTTCGGAGCCGCGGAGGAGAGCACGGCAACAGCAACAGGGGTGCGGAGGGCAAAGCGGAGAGATTCCCGCACAGAGGATCGGCACCGACGGGCACTCACCAGCCCGAGAGGCTTGTCTGCTCACCTGCCGGGGCGGGCGGGGCTGGGAGCTGAGGCTCGGGCTTCAGAGGTCGGATTGCAGGGAGAGGACTGGGGTTGGCAGCGTGAACACAGCCTGCAGGGGGTTAGTGCGCCACGGCTAGCCGGGAGGGAGTCCGGGGAAAGTCCGGACCTACTGAAGAGGCAAGAGACCTTTTCTTCCCTCTTTGCTTCCAGGTGCGCGAGGAGAGGGGATTAAGAGCGCTGCTTAAAGGAGCTCCAGAGACGGGCGCGAGCCGCGGCTAAAAGTGCGGACCCTAGAGACGGGCATGAGACGCTAAGGCTGCTGCTGCCGCCACCAAGAAGCCTGTGTGCGAGCACAGGTCACCATCCACACCCTCCTTCCGGGGAGCCTGTCCAGCCCGCCACTGCCAGGGTGTCGGGAACCAAGGACAACCTCCCCGGGAGAACGCACGGCGCGCCTCAGGCTGGTGCAACGTCACGCCGGCGCGCCTCAGGCTGGTGCAACGTCACGCCGGCGCGACGTCACGCCGGAGCGACGTCATGCCGGCCTCTGCCGCCGCAGGCTCGCGCCACACTCCGTGCCCCCCCCCCCCCCCCCCCCCCCGCCTGAGTGAGCCAGAGTCCCCGAAGCAGCTGCTCCTTTAACCCCATCCTGTCTGAGCGAAGAACAGACGCCCTCCGGCGACCTACACACAGAGGCGGGGCCAAATCCAAAGCTGAGCCCCTGTGAGCTGTGAGAACAAAGAAGAGAAAGGGAAATCTCTCCCCGCAGCCTCAGAAACAGCTGACAATCAACTTGATGTACCCTGCATCTGTGGAATACATGAATAGACAACGAGTCATCCCAAATTGAGGAGGTGGACTTTAAGAGCAAGATTTATGATTTTTTCCCCTTTTCCTCTTTTTGAGAGTATGAGTATGCTTCTGTGTGAGATTTTGTCTGTATAGCTTTGCTTCCACCATTTGTCCTAGGGTTCTATGCGACCGTTTTTTTAAAAAATTTTTTTTCTTAATAATTTTTTTTATGTCAATAACTTTATTTTACTTTATCTTCTTTCTTTCTTTCTTTCTTTCCTTCCTTCCCTCCTTTAGATGACGAATCATCCCAAATTGAGGAGGTGGACTTTGAAAGCAAGATTTATGATTTTTTCCCCTTTTCCTCTTTTTGAGAGTGTGTATGTGTATGCTTCTGTGTGAGATTTTCTCTGTATAGCTTTGCTTCCACCATTTGTCCTAGGGTTCTATGCGTCCTTTTTTTTAAAATTTTTTTTTCTTAATAATTATTTTTTATTTCAATAACTTTATTTTATTTTACTTTATCTTCTTTCTTTCTTTCTTTCCTTCCTTCCCTCCTTTAGACAACGAATCATCCCAAATTGAGGATGTGGACTTTGAAAGCAAGATTTATGATTTTTTCCCCTTTTCCTCTTTTTGAGAGAGTGTATGTGTATGCTTCTGTGTGAGATTTTGTCTGTATAGCTTTGCTTCCACCATTTCTCCTAGAGTTCTATCTGTCCACTTTAAAAAATTTTTTTTCTTAATAATTATTTTTTATTTTAATAACTTTATTATATTTAACTTACTTTATTTTATTTTACTTTATCTTCTTTCTTTCTTTCTTTTTTCCTTCCTTCCTCCCTCCCTCCCTCCCTCCTTTCTTTCTTCCTTTCTTTCGTTCTTTCTTTCTACTTCTACTAATTCTTTCTTTCTACTTTTTCTCCCTTTTATTCTGAGCCATGTGGACGAAAGGCTCTTCGTGCTACAGCCAGGAGTCAGTGCTGTTCCTCTGAGGTGGGAGAGCCAACTTCAGGACACTGGTCCACAAGAGACCTCCCAGCTCCACGTAATATCAAATGGCGAAAATCTCCCAGAGATCTCCATCTCAACACCAGCACCCAGCTTCACTCAACGACCAGCAAGCTACAGTGGTGGACACCCTATGCCAAACAACTAGCAAGACAGGAACACAACCCCACCCATTAGCAGAGAGACTGCCTAAAATCATAATAAGTCCACAGACACCCCAAAACACACCACCAGACGTGGACCTGCCCACCAGAAAGACAAAATCAAGCCTCATCCACCAGAACACAGGCACTAGTCCCCTCCACCAGGAAGCCTACACAACCCACTGAACCAACCTTAGCCACTGGAGACAGACACCAAAAACAACAGGAACTACGAGCCTGCAGCCTGCAAAAAGGAGACGCCAAACACAGTAAGATAAGCAAAATGAGAAGACAGAAAAACACACAGCAGATGAAGGAGCAAGATAAAAACCCACCAGACCTAACAAATGAAGAGGAAATAGGCAGTCTACCTGAAAAAGAATTCAGAATAATGATAGTAAAGATGATCCAAAATCTTGGAAATAGAATGGACAAAATGCAAGAAACATTTAACAAGGACCTAGAAGAACTAAAGATGAAACAAACAACAATGAACAACACAATAAATGAAAGTAAAAATACTCTAGACGGGATCAGTAGCAGAATAACTGAGGCAGAAGAACGGATAAGTGACCTGGAAGATAAAATAGTGGAAATAACTACTCCAGAGCAGAATAAAGAAAAAAGAATGAAAAGAACTGAGGACAGTCTCAGAGACCTGTGGGACAACATTAAACCCACCAACATTCGAATTATAGGGGTTCCAGAAGAAGAAGAGAAAAAGAAAGGGGCTGAGAAAATATTTGAAGAGATTATAGTTGAAAACTTCCCTAATATGGGAAAGGAAATAGTTAATCAAGTCCAGGAAGCACAGAAAGTCCCATACAGGATAAATCCAAGGAGAAATATGCCAAGACACATATTAATCAAACTGTCAAAAATTAAATACAAAGAAAACATATTAAAAGCAGCAAGGGAAAAACAACAAATAACACACAAGGGAATCCCCATAAGGTTAACAGCTGATCTTTCAGCAGAAACTCTGCAAGCCAGAAGGGACTGGCAGGACATATTTACAGTGATGAAAGGGGAAAACCTACAACCAAGATTACTCTACCTAGCAAGGATCTCATTCAGATTTGATGGAGAAATTAAAACCTTTACAGACAAGCAAAAGCTGAGAGAGTTCAGCACCACCAAACCAGCTTTACAACAACTGCTAAAGGAACTTCTCTAGGCAAGAAACACAAGAGAAGGAAAAGACCTACAATAACGAACCCAAAACAATCAAGAAAATGGGAATAGGAACATACATATCGATAATCACCTTAAATGTAAATGGACTAAATGCTCCCACCAAAAGACATAGATTGGCTGAATGGATACAAAAACAAGACCCATATATTTGCTGTCTACAAGAGACTCACTTCAGACCTAGAGACACATACAGACTGAAAGTAAGCGGATGGAAAAAGATATTTCATGCAAATGGAAACCAAAAGAAAGATGGAGTAGCAATTCTCATAGCAGAAAAAATAGACTTTAAAATAAAGACTATTACAAGAGACAAAGAAGGACACTACATAATGATCAAGGGATCGATCCAAGAAGAAGATATAACAATTGTAAATATTTATGCACCCAACATAGGAGCACCTCAATACATAAGACAAATACTAACAGCCATAAAAGGGGAAATCGACAGTAACACAATCATAGTAGGGGATTTTAACACCCCACTTTCACCAATGGACAGATCATCCAAAATGAAAATAAATAAGGAAACACAAGCTTTAAATGATACATTAAACAAGATGGACTTAATTGGTATTTATAGGACATTCCATCCAAAAACAACTGAATACACATTTTTCTCAAGTGCTCGTGGAACATTCTCCAGGATAGATCATATCTTGGGTCACAAGTCAAGCCTTGGTAAATTTAAGAACATTGAAATTGTTTCAAGTATCTTTTCTGACCACAACGCTATGAGACTAGATATCAATTACAGGAAAAGATCTGTAAAAAATACAAACACATGGAGGCTAAACAATACACTACTTAACAACGAAGTGATCACTGAAGAAATCAAAGAGGAAATAAAAAAATACCTAGAAACAAATGACAATGGAGACACGACAACCCAAAATCTATGGGTTGCAGCAAAAGCAGTTCTAAGAGGGAAGTTTATAACAATACAATCCTACCTTAAGAAACAGGAAACATCTCGAATAAACAACCTAACCTTGCACCTAAAGCAATTAGAGAAAGAAGAACAAAAAAACCCCAAAGTTAGCAGAAGGAAAGAAATCATAAAAATCAGAAATAAATGAAAAAGAAATGAAGGAAATGATAGCAAAGATCAATAAAACTAAAAGCTGGTTCTTTGAGAAGATAAACAAAATTGATAAACCATTAGCCAGACTCATCAAGAAAAAAAGGGAGAAGACTCAAATGAATAGAATTAGAAATGAAAAGGGAGAAGGAACAACTGACACTGCAGAAATACAAAGGACCATGAGAGATTTTATTGGCAACTCTATGCCAATAAAATGGACAACCTGGAAGAAATGGACAAATTCTTAGAAATGCACAACCTGCCAAGACTGAATCAGGAAAAAATAGAAAATATGAACAGACCAATCACAAGCACTGAAATTGAAACTGTGTTTAAAAATCTTCCAACAAACAAAAGCCCAGGACCAGATGGCTTCACAGGCGAATTCTATCAAACATTTAGAGAAGAGCTAACACCTATCCTTCTCAAACTCTTCCAAAATATAGCAGAGGGAGGAACACTCCCAAACTCATTGTGAGGCCACCATCACCTTGATATCAAAACCAGACAAGGATATCACAAAGAAAGAAAACTACAGGCCAATATCACTGATGAACATAGATGCAAAGATCCTCAACAAAATACTAGCAAACAGAATCCAACAGCACATGAAAAGGATCATACACCATGCTCAAGTGGGGTTTATTCCAGGAATGCAAGGATTCTTCAATATACACAAATCAATCAATGTGATAAACCATATTAACAAATTGAAGGAGAAAAACCATATGATCATCTCAATAGATGCAGAGAAAGTTTTCGACAAAATTCAACACCCATTTTTGATAAAAACCCTGCAGAAAGTAGGCATAGAGGGAGCTTCCCTCAACATAATAAAAGCCATATATGACAAACCCACAGCTAACATTGTCCTCAATGGTGAAAAACTGAAACCATTCCCACTAAGATCAGGAAGAAGACAAGGTTGCCCACTCTCACCACTCTTATTCAACAGTTTTGGAAGTTTTAGCCACAGCAATCAGAGAAGAAGAAGAAATAAAAGGAATCCAAATCGGAAAAGAAGAAGTAAAGCTGTCACTGTTTGCAGATGACATGATACTATACATAGAGAATCCTAAAGATGCTACTAGAAAACTACTAGAGCTAATCAATGAATTTGGTAAAGTAGCAGGATACAAAATTAATGCACAGAAATCTCTTGATTCCTATACACTAATGATGAAAAATCTGAAAGTGAAATCAAGAAATCACTCCCATTTACCATTGCAACAAAAAGAATAAAATATCTAGGAATAAACCTACCTAAGGAGACAAAAGACCTGTATAAAGAAAATTATAAGACACTGATGAAAGAAATTAAAGATGATACAAATAGATGGAGAGATATACCATGTTCTTGGATTGGTAGAATCAACACTGTGAAAATGACTCTACTACCCAGAGCAATCTACAGATTCAATGCAATCCCTATCAAACTACCACTGGTATTTTTCACAGAACTAGAACAAAAAATTTCACAATTTGTATGGAAACACAAAAGACCCCGAACAGCCAAAGCAATCTTGTGAACAAAAAACGGAGCTGGAGGAATCAGGCTCCCTGACCTCAGACTATACTACAAAGCTA
>NW_021703772.1:63116917-63160954 GCF_005190385.1 Monodon monoceros
AAAAAAAAAAAGAGAGAGAGAGGCAATTACCACACAGCATTTCTTGCTTCAGAGCAGTAAGAGGATGTGTAGTTTTACAGGTTGGTATACAGCTTAAAAATTCTTGTAATCCTGCCCATGAAGTTCGTGTCCAAACTGTGCTCTCTCTCCCAACAAATGTGCTCCCATCACCTTTGTGACATGTTGCTGATGCTTGACCTTGTGTGTTCTGTCTACACACAAACTAGTGACATCCAACATTTATTGTATACAATGTGCCAGGCACCATTCTGAGTGTTTTAAGTACATTTCGTCATTTAACCTGCAATACCTCCCAACAGGAAGGCACACTTACTCTACCCATTTCATGGAGGGGAACACCAAGGCACAGAGTTTAGTCAGTAACTTGCCCGAGGTCATTCATGGAGAAGTGACCTCTGGGATTCAAACCCTTGTCTGGCTCAAGAACCTGCCTGTCCAGCACTCCACTCTCCTGCCTCTGAAACTGTGGGGAAGCAGCTGAAGAAGGAGAATTGCGGGGGAGTCAAAGGCAAGCGCTTTTTAAAATTGACACCGCCTCTCCCTTTGCCTTTAATTGCGGTGTTCTGAATCACCACAACTCTGGCGGCTTAGCAGCTAGAAACGGGATCCACAGCAGCCTCTGTGTAGACAGAACGAGCTTCCCGGGGCCTCTTCCAAGAGCATCTTTGCAGTTCCTGGACGTGTTGAGGGTCTAAAAAAGTGGGGAAGAGGGGGCTCTGACATCAAACGTCACCAAGGTAGCCCTCTGAGACCAGACACGGCCTCTCTGAGCAGCATGATTGTACCCTTCAACTCCGCCTTCAATACTATATCGGTGACCCTAATATACAAATATTATATATTATATATTTCATATTTAAAACCAGCTTTAGAATCAACCAAGCAAAACAGGCTGCAATCATTTTCTCTTGCATTTTCAACCCTAATAGCCATTTCAGAATCCTCAGCAGATTACCCCACACATCAGAAAGAAATGAAATGATGAAGTCGGGAGGATGAGTTTGGATACATGAGGAGTGGAACCCGTCACTAGGCTTCTTTTCTGGTGAGTTTGCCTACAACTGAAAAACTCTCTGGCCTCTAACCCTGAATGGCCTTTATCTTAGCACAGGTTAATGGGTAAATTCCTCCCCAGAGGAAATCGCTCTAAGAAGCCATGTTCCAACTGGCAAGCGTGGAGAGAGCTGTCACTTTTGTAAGTTGGAACAAACACTGCCATGTGGCTCATCCGTGCTTAGGGTCTAATGAAGCAGAATATATAGCCTTTCAGAATTCCTGCTAAACAGAAGTGAAAGGACAGAGCTCAAAAGGGACACCTTTTCCCAAGGCAGAGGTGGCAATTTGCACCTCCAAGCACACTGGTTTCTTCTAAGGGAGCTGTTTTATCATGGTTTCTGGCCTAAAAAGCCCCACATGCAAAAGAAGTGAAGAAAGGCAGAGCTAATCTCAAACTGAGACGTGGAATTTTTTTCCCCTCATTAAAATAATCAGAAAAGAGTTTATAAGAACATTGAGCTTAATGTTCTAGCCCTACAGCTACTACATCTAATAGGAGTTGAGATTCTCCAAGCAATTGTCTTGGCACATGTGAAATTGATGATATATATTTCTTTGGATGGGTAACTCAATCTCAGAATATTCCGGTGAGTCTTAAAGATCCCTAACCAGGGAAATGGCATGCACTGACTTTTAATCCATTTATATTCTAATTTCCTCCCAGCATGTGGAGGCAGGTCAATAAATTTTCATTAGTAATAATGAAGACCGACCAATAAGTCAAAGACTAACATTTGTCTTAGGTTTGAAAATAAATAATTATATTTATATTTTTGAAAGAAAGGAGAGATAGAAAATATCAGATTCAATATTTTAGACAGACCACAAATTAAACTGTAAGACTATAAGTGACCAGGTAATAAATTTTAGAGTACCGTGCTCTAAGAAAATTAAAATGATAAAAAGTGATAGAAAACGAACACTGTAGCTGGCCCCTGTGTCTATGAGGAATTAATTAAAATTGAACTAAGGCTCTCTTAAGCTTGAAAACAGCAGGTGACTGAGCCCTCCCTTTACTACGAATTAAGAAGAAATTTTAGTAATCTGAAAATCTTTGCAGTTTCACACCCCCGTCTCTGACCTTCTACTTTCTATCAGCAACAGCTTCTTGGGGCCTGGTATGCTGACATTTTCCACCCAAGCTTTATCAGTTTGCCTTTTGAAAGAGTCACAAGCTCATACAAATAGGCTTGTGTTTAAAAGTTAGTTATTAACAATCTGAAAGACATTTTTACACAGCAGCTCTGTTTCTTGAGTGGTTAGGTTCTCTGGCTAGCCCACAACGCCCACTTCGTCATTACTCATTGCCTTAATTCTGGCTCCTGACGGCAGTATAAAAAAGGAGAAATGGGAGGATGAGACCTGGAGGTCGCCCTGTCTTGGGCCAGTCTGGGAGTTCCACTGAGTCACTGCTCACTGCCGGCCCAGGGAAGGCACAGCTAAGGTAGGTGTAGCATTTCAGATCCTCTGTGTCTGTTAATTCCTGAACTGAGTGAGTTTATGTGGGGTGGGAAGGAGTGTTGTCATGGGGGAAGGCAGGTAAAATGGACAAGAAGAGCGGGTTTTTAAACTTTTTAGCTGGAAAACAAAATTTTATACAGCATCCCACCATATCATATAGATATTATGTTCTGAATAAGTGGGAACAGGAGTGACAAGGGCTCTGAGCCCTGCCCATTTAATTTCCTCCTACCCCCTGAAGTGGCCCTTGAGAGCTCCCCACAGACCCCTGTGCTACCAGGTTTGAAAGTCACTGAGCTTGATGACCGCTGGTATCCCTTCCCATAGAAAACCCTCTGTGAAAGGAGATGGGCCAGGACCCCGAGTGTGCTGGGACTCCCATAGCAGTGCCCCAAAGTGCCTGCCCACTCGAAAGATTCCCTTACAACAAGCCTGGGTAGAGCTGGGTAGAAGTCAAAATGTATCACCTTCTCCATACCCCATCTGTAAATCAGGGGTGGATGAGAGTATTCGCATACTGCATTGGGTTCTGAGAATTTAAGTAAAAGAGACCAAGGATCAGACACATCTAACGCAGTGCTTGATCTATAGATGGTGCTGGATAAATGGCCTCTTCTGTGATTTTATTATTCTTTTCTAGCTTTTGTTCAAAATAACATTCTATACACGATGTAAGTAAATTTCTTTGACACACTCATTTATTGCTCCTTGTAAAGAGCCTAACTTAAACTTCTTAAAAGTTATGAGTGCCTGAGGCACAGAGTCACTCATACACGAATGCATTCATTCCCTCAGTGAACATCTATTGAATGCCTGCTCTGTGCTAGTCACGTGGGATACAAAGACCCTCAAGGAGTGGAGGAGACAGACAAGTCAACAGAAAGTAACAGTGTAGGCAGTAGAGCGATAGCAGAGGTAAGCACTGGTTCTGTACATCTCTGAGGAGCACTCTTTTGACACTGGGGACTGGAATCTTGACTTGAAGGCCCACCAGGGTGGGATGACTGAATCTTGAAGAATGCATTGAGTGGAGGCTGGCAATGCAGGTGAAGAAGTGTCTACCGGGCAGTGGATACAGCAGGTACAAATGCCGGGACCCATGGAGGCGGGTGGGAGGGATGGCAGGGAGCCATGGGGGGTGATTGCAAGTGGTTCTGTAAGCAGTGACTGTAGGTAAGATGGAGAGATGTGGGGTCATGCAGAGATGGAGAGAGACAAGCTGGATAGGAAGGCAGGGCCCAGATCTCAAAGTTCCTTTTATGAAATACTACAAAGGCTGAATTTTATACTAAAGGTCATGGGAGTCTTTGAAGTGTCTTAAACAGGGTCCTGGCCACAGAGTAGAAGATGTATTAGGTGCTCCCTAGTTGAGGCAACTTGCTTGGACTAGAAAAAGGAGATCCTCTGAAGGGACACAGCTCTGAGCCCATGTACCAGACTCGAGGGTTGAGAGTGGATTAGATGTCTGCCTTCACTCTGCCCATCAGCCAGGTGATTTTGTGCAGTGTACAAACTGCACAGCTGCAAGGTAGTACCCCAGGCAGGAGGACGGGTTGAGAGTTCTGTCAGAACAATGGCAGAGGCCATGAAATGAAAAGAAAGCTATAGGAATAAGAGGTGTTTGGAAGAGAGAAATATACAGACTTGGTCATGAGTTGAGACAGAAGGGGTCATGGGTGGCTCTGAGGTACTGGGCTTGATTGGGTGGGCAGAGCTACCAGTAATCATGGTTAAAAATCCAGAAGGAGTACCAGCTTTCGGGAAAAGCCGATCAACTCTGTTTTGGATAGGCTGTCTTTGTGGTTTCATGGAACGTCCAGCTGGAAATGTCCAATAGACTGTTGGATATATGGTTTGAAGTATGGATAAGACATACTGCCTAGTAATGTATATATGGGAGTCATCAGTATGCAAAAAAAGAGCTGAAGTTATGGGAATTAAGATCACTCAGGCTATGGGTAGACTAGAAAAGGTAAGAATTTATCAAAGATTTCATTTTAATCATTTATCTTTCGTTGACAGCATCTGCAATGAATTGTAGATGGAATAATGACCAACTACATTTCCTTCTTTGTTTTTTTCTTTTCTTTTCTTCTATTTTTTAATTAAAAAAAAATTTATGTCCGGAGTTGTGGTACTTGCCATTTGAAAACCTGACCTTAAGTTTCCTTAGAGAGAAAAAATTGACTTTCCCCATCAAAGTCTGTTTAAACCTTAGCTGTGAGGGTGCAGGGAACCAAACACTTAAATCATTTCTGGAAATGTGCCTTTGTCTTTTTGAATCTGATCTGTGATTGTGTTGAAATGAACCTGATGACTTTGGCATTAGGCATCTTAGGAGCTGCTGTGTGTTTCTGGCTAAATCTGAGTTACTACTATAAAAAAGGAAACTGGAGAAACTAATTGGATAAAAGAAGCTAAGCAATACCATGAATTACAGAAATTCCAGGCAAAATGGTGTTTCAATACCAACACTTTTCTATCAACACCAATTAGAACAAATGCAAGAAGGCAGCTGAGATGGGAAATAAACCATTATCTGGCCTCGAAGCTTAATTGGGATGCAGTCCCTTGTAGCCACAAGCTAATACAGAAGTGTTAGAAGAACCACATTCCAATGGATTCTTAAGCAAGGTGTCTGGAATTGTTAATATACAACAATAGTAAAGACCCTGTTCTAATAATGTAGATGTAATAATAAGAAAATAAACCCTTAACTATCTTTCATTTATTTATTCATTCAATCTACAAGGATTTACTGAATGCATTTTTTTTTTCGGTACGCAGGCCACAATTGGCCACAGCAGTGGAAGGCCCGTGTACCGCGAAAAAAAAATCACATTTGGGGACTTCCCTGGTGGTCTAGCAGTTAAGACTCCACGCTCCCAATGCAGGGGGCCCGGGTTCAATCCCTGGTCAGGAAACTAGATCTCACATGCCACAACTAAAGATCCTGCACGTCGCAACGAAGATCCCACACCCGGCAATGAAGATCCCGCATGCCTGAAACTAAGCCCCGGCACAGATAAATAAATAAATAAATATTAAAACAAAAGGTAATCCAAATTCTTTACAAGCATTCGATAAATAAATATAATTTTTTTTTAAAAAAAAGCACATTTGAACTCTCCTGTATCTTTCCTTGGCCTCATTCATCAGTCCTGATAAAGCTAATGTTCTCCCTTGCTCTTGACCTACTAATACAGGATTCAATCAACTCAGGCATCTTTGTTCTTATGGTACACACACAATATTTTAAATTTGAAATGGGTTCCCTTGAAAGAATAAACAATCTTTTTTGAAGGTCTCTTTGGAGTTGTTTATTACAGAGCTGTCTGGACATAGGGAAATGGCCTAAGCACCCTTGATGGCCCCATTCAGTCCTTGTGGACTCTAATCTTAAGCAGGAATTTTTGTAACTTTCTTAACTGAGTTCAGTGTGTTCATTTCACCACAGTGAACAGCTTTACACGTGATCGTATCTAGTATTAGGAGATGATAGTGTTGGGGATATATGTATATCTATAGCTGATTCGCTTTGTTATAAGGCAGAAACTAACACACCATTGTAAAGCAATTATACTTCAATAATGATGTTAAAAAAAAAGCAAATAACAAAAAAAGAGAGAGAAGATGATACTGAAAAAGGTGACTTTTCATTCATCCACGCATTCATTCAACAGACACTCACCGAAGAAGTCAAAAGGCCAGACTCTAAGAGCTCAGCGTACAAAGATGAGTAAGACACAGCCACTACCCTCGCTAGGGAGACAGAAATGTAAACGAATAATTGCCATCTGTGTGAGGAGTGCACTAATGGTAGTACACATCGGTACAATGGTGGGCCCCAGGAGAGGGCAGTGATCAGAAGGGACCTGGCTGAGCCTTCCCAAGCAGAATTACGTCCTGTTGTTTCCTGACTTTTATGGTGCCCCAGTGATAAATGTGCAATAACAGAGAATCACTCTTCAAAGCAATTTCTCAAGTACCAAAATATAACGCTGTGTTCTGGAAAGTAGGGCAGCTGTAATCACTCCTCCACTTATATCGCTTGCTGCAACTAAAGAGGAAGAACTGCTTCGTGCAAACATGCATTTTGTACCTTTGCTGAAGAATGGATGTGATCTGCTTGCAGAAATCTTCTCCATTTTGAGAAAACTCCTTTAGGTTCTTGTATACTTTATTATACTGAAAAAGATGCACAGAAGGTTTATGAGCATTTCCAAAGACTGAACTCCTATAAATTCAGAACGGTACTGTAATGATGACTGTCATTGTAAATGATCATGCAGCTACAGAATGCACACCTTTTTGGTGAGTTCTTAAAATAAAGATGACGTCTCCTCTGCGTGGATGTGAAAGATCCTGGAGAACTTTTCAAAAATAAAGCTGGTCTACCTGTCTCTTCCTAGGCCAAATGCAAACAGTTCAACAGTGGGGTGCATTTGGATTCCTGTCACCCCTATTATTCCCAGGAAGGCTAAAAGTACATTCTGAAATACACTGCATATTCCCCGCAAATTCCAAAACACTATCCCTGGACCTCATGACAAACCCTGAACCATTAAAGTGAGTACTTCTTGGCTGAGATAGAAAATGTAAGTGAATAATTTGGTAATAAAATTTCTCCTAGGCCCCTCTATGTCTCATTTAACTCTAGTAATAAGAATGTTATAATAATGAGTTGAACATTTTGGTTGAACCAAACCTTATAAATGTATCTATATATGAATTTAGCCTGTAGACACAAAAATCAGTCAAAAGATTTTGTCATGTGACTTCGAACTCCACAATGTTATTCTGAAAATTGTATTGGTAAGGCTAGACATTGATGACAATAGATTTTAAGTGCCCAGGTGGAGAGGGCAAGTGAAAATTGATTCTGCTGCTTCCCTGACACAGAGTGGATAGAGTGAGGTGATCAAGTCTCAAACACACTGTCTCAACCTTTCCATCTGGGAGATGCGATAGCCCATCACATTTTTCAAAATAAGATTGTACACAAGAGGACACAACTTCTGTGTAGACTGAGTGCCGTGTGGTGGCTCTTTGTTCATACAATGAGCCAGCCTCTTCCAGCCCTCAAAGGTCTCGGGCATGCTGCTGGTCACTTGTTGAGAAGGGGAAAGGGAAGGAAACTCACACTTCCTGAGCACCTACTATGGGGCAGGCATGTTGCCATTATATGAATCCTCAGAGCTGAGGCAACCTTTCAGCTATAGCACCTGGAGTAAGCAGCTAGCAGTGTAGTAAAGAGGACGTAGGGCACAGAGGTAGAAAGACCTAAAGAAATGACCTAAGCCAGGTCCCTACCTTCAGGGGTGGAACCAACCAATACCCTAGGATGTAGAAACATAATCCTATAGATACCAAATCTTTTTCTCTTTATACAGTAGTTTAACTTTCCCCTGAATTTAACACAGAAAGCCATGACAGGATTTGGTAGACACACAATAGGAGCAAACAGCTTCATTGAAACTGCCTGGGACACAAAAACAACTGTGAGAGGGCAAAGCTCTTTAGAAGGACATTGTTAACTCCTAAAGCAAGGTTTGCAAAAATTCGGTGCCTATAGGCACCTGGATGAGGGAGGCGCAGGGTGGGGACAGTGAACTGGAGAGACAGCTGCCACAACAACTCTGGATCATGGACCAGCTTTTTTTGTGCAAAAAAGCTGAAATGAGGATTGGTATCTGAAACATAACTTTTAAAATCTTGCAGCAAACAGTTCACAAAATTTTCAACTCTTTGCCAAGCAAGCAAAACATACCTGTAGTGCAATCCAAGTGTAGCCTCCGTCATGAAGAAATGATTCTCCTCTAAGCCATGAGAGTAAAATCACTATTGGGCAACCAAGCTTTCTCATTTTTATTTCCACAAACATAAGTTGTCATCTATGAATGATGTGATACTTTCAGGCCTCCTTCCTCCCCTTACAAGTACAATGGAAGAGTTTGGTAAGCATTTTTAAATTGTTTAGCTTTTTTGTTTATTCCTTTGTTACCTAAACACTTTCAATAACTTGTCCCTTAAGGCTTTCATTTTCTTCCCATAACACCAAATAACATCCAATAAAACATACGTAGGTATCATGAGAAGAAAACAGAGACATGTTGAGCAGGCACATGCCCTTGGAATAAAGTCATTTCTCAGCCCCTCTCACCCTTAGCTGTAATAGCCATGTGACTAAATGCTTCCCAAAGAGGTATGGGTGAAAGTTTTGTGTTGGGTTTTAGTGAAAATTCCTTCCTCCTTTTTCCTGAAACCTGGACTTAAAATGACAGCTGATGCCGTAAGGTGATTTTGAGGATGGATGCCACATGCTAAGATCTTAGATCAGAAAGCGAGAAAGAGCCTGGGTCCCTGATGCCCTGGGGGCCACCACAGAAGCCCCCAACTCTCTACTTTTGGACTTATTTTATGTATGAGAGAAACATAACAGTAGGCTTTTTTAAAAGCCACTTTTATTTTGGGTTTTCTAAATATGCAGGTAAACATAGTTCTAACTCATACACAGTCTTTTAACTTTTTATTTTATATTATGAAACATTTTTATGTTTTATAAATAAGAATGATACAAACAATAATTATGATACACATTATATTCTCACTAAGTTACAGATATATTGACACTTTTCTCCTGCTTTTTTTAAATAACAATTTTTCCTTTTAATAATTTCTTTGACTATTTTTGCACATTTGTTCTTCCGTATCAACATTTATCTAATTACAATTTTAAAAATCCCTGTTGAGATCCTAAGTGGAATCGCATTACATCTATATATCTCAATTTGAGGAAATTAACTTTTTTATGGTATTTAGACTTCCCACTCACGGGCATAGTAAGTCTTTTCATTTGTTCAAATCTTATTTCATGTTCAATAAAATTTTATGGTTTTCTTTATAGGTCCTGTAGCATTCTTATTTACTTAGAAATATCTCACAGTATTACACACTATTAAGCTATCTTTTAAAATAGTGTCTTACCTGTTTCTTTCTCCAGCTTACACCAAAACAGAAACAAAGACCCAACAAAAACATCAGGGGGCCATGTGCAGGAGAGAAAGATTTGGATGCATGCTTGCAAAGTGAATTTTTCTGTTCTCAAACACTGTAAGGCTGGGGCTGGGAGAAGACAAAGCAGAGAGTTGGATGGAAGGATGCCTTCCGAGCAGCAGAGAGAAGAAACTCCCATCAGGAAAACTAGGAGGGGAGGGAAGGGACTCCGAGATGAGCTGTCTTAGGACACGGACCCCCATCAGCCCACCATCACCAGAAGAGGCGATTTGCATCCAATAGTCCTGGGGAAAGAATAGGGTGCCTCAGATACCATGTATGAGGATGAGGAAGGTAGGGGAAAACTTGCTCCTAAACAAAGTGGAAATGAGCAGAGCCAGTTGAGAATTTTTCCCTGTCCTGGGGCTGCAGGGGCTACTGCATTTCCCGAACTTATCAAGCCATCAAAACTCTCCAAGACACATTTTTAAAATACTATCTCCACAGGACTAGTTCTAGGAAGCCAGAAAGCCTGGAAAGTTTATAAACCAATGATTCAAAACTCGGTTGCTTTTAGAGGAGAGTGGCTGAGCTGTGGCAGTATGGAGACCACCTGTCTTTCCCTAAGGCATTCAGATTCAACTTTTTTAAGCAAGAATCTTTTTTAAGCAAGAAGCACATCTTATGGCATCAGTTGCCCCTGGGGCTCCCAGTTTTGGATTTTGGAAGGATTTTCCTGTCATTTAATAGGCTAGTACTTCCTAACTTCCTAATTTTTTCACATCATGATATACATAGAAAATGATATTTGTACTGAAACAATGTGGTAAATGGACAAAGCTGTTCAAGGTAGAGGCAACTGGCCCATGAGCTCAGCCCCCCAGCTACACGCCCCCTGTAACTCATCCCCCAGACCCCTGGGCACTTGTGTGCCCAGGTACACACAAGTCAGGAAGTTCTTCGATACATTATGTTGTTGTTAACTCAATGATCAGATAAGAGTGGGATGTTCTGCTTATTACAGCAATGGGGAGAATCTTTATCGTTGACTCTACATATAATGTACTGGACACTCCATGACAAACCCTGATCCAGACTGAGGTAAAGGTGATATCAGTAAATAAAAGAGTGACTAAGAATAGTTCCATTATTTCAGCATAACCCCTTTTTTGATGCAATGATTCTGTACCTTTCATCTTGTGCCATCTACTCAGACTTGAAGACAAAATCTGTCTTGCAAAAGCAGACTTGCATAAACATCAAAGCAGACCCCAGAGACCATCTCATCCAGTGCGTGTGTGTGTGTGTGTGTGTGTGTGTGTGTGTGTGTGTAATCAGAAAATCTTAGAACTTATCTGCTTTGAGGGGATGAAGTCTCTTGACCTTGGCTTTGGCTCTCCTTCTCCTCTCCCATCTTTCTTCCCCACCCCACTCTCACCCAGCACAGGGGCTCTGAAGGGATTCCATGGAGCAGTTTGGAAACCACTAAAGTCCAATCCTCTTATTTTATAGTTAAGGCCGTAACAGCAAAAGATAACCTCATTAGTTAGAGACAGAACTGTGATTAGAAATGTTAAGTGAGCAAATCAACTAGAGAATCTATTAGAAATAAGTATATAGTATTATGAGCAGGGCAGATGGCTCGCCAATGTCATCAACCAGCACAGAAGGCTTTGCTCTACTCAGAGTCGTGGAAGATGAATTTTTCCTGTTTTTTTCCCCACCTATTGAGCTTTTGAATACCCCACCCCCTACCAAATATTCATTCCAGGAAAGAACCTACTGTTGATCTTACATCTCCATTTGAATTTATATTAACATGCTGCTTTTCCATAACGTCATTAAGTACTAGGAAAAACCGACATGTTTTTTTGTTCCCTGATAAAGGGATTGCAGGCTGGTGGAGAAATATGTGGGATCTTTCTGAGAATCTAAAAATCCCTTCAGGTAGATAACTAATGTACACAGAGATGTCCCATTCTGCCATTAAGAAAATGCTTCTGCCCAGCACTTATAAGCAAATTCTGTCAGATAAATATTATCGTTACGAAAAAACTTAGTAACCTAGGCAATTGGCACATGAAATGATTAGACAGAGGTCTTGTGAACAACAAAAAATTCACTTTATCAACCTTGGCCTAGCTGCTCTTTCTGACTTTCCATGATCTGAATGATTAAGAAGGTTAAATTCAATTACTCTAGAAAAATCCATTTTCATTCTAGGTGCAAGTATGAAAAGTTTGCTTTTTTTTTTTTTGGTGGGCAGGGAGTAATGATGACCCTCATAGTGTTAAACAAACCATGATATTCTACTTAAAGTTAATCAAATAAGCTTTTGTTGGATGCCTTTCACATGTCAGGCACTGTGCTACTGATTTCATGTGGTGTACTATTTCTAAGTACTGCTTTTGTAAACTAAGAAATTGTATTTATTAGGCACCTAGGTAATATTTAGAATCTCCATGGCAGGCTGTCATAGATTGTGAGATACATTAAAGAACATAGTCTACTTCATCCTCTCCCCCTCTTACTTTACAGATGAGGAAACAGAGGCCCACAAAATGTGAAATGGCACATCACACATCTCACAGATGCACACTGGGGATGCTGTGGGCCGACATCCAAGCCAGACCCAAGCTGCCTCCTTATCTCTGCAGTGTCCCAGAACCCCTCAGGAGCCATGGACCATTGCCCCAGCATCTTTTATATTAGTGCCAGTTAATATCTTCTGACCCAGGCTGAGCCACTGAAATGGGATGCTCGGGTTGGCGTCTGAACCAGGCTGAAGAAGCAGCCCCACAGTACTGTTTCAACAGCTGATGAAGTTAAGAGAAGAGGGTGACTATGTGGACCCAGGGAAGCCTGCTTTGACAGCTCCCTACCTGGATACTGAAGGAGTGAGTAAAAGGAAAATCTTGCTTATAGTTAATTATTTGCCCTTGATTTCTATGGCGTTGTTTCTTAGGAAGGTGCTATTTTTTTTTTTTAATGATTAGATTATTTCATTTGGAGATGATCTGATCCTGTTTCCTTGCACATGGATTTGTAAATGATTTCCTTTGGCGTATTTTGAGGATTAGAAGCTAAGCTCACAGGCATTAAGGCATCAAGGCCCAGAGCCAATTCTTCTCTTTTTCAAAAAGAGAACTTTAAAAAAATCTCCTTCAAATAAGTTCTGACTTTCTCGAGATTAGTTGAAAGTCCTACACAGCATTCAAGCAATCTGTATGCTACCCTGGTGACTGATAATTTGTGCATAGACACTAACCCAGCTCTTTGAGGTAGAATGGCCCAGCTATCAGCGTATCTTACTCATTGGAGCATGACATAAAAGAAGAGGTTTTTAAATTTTTTCTGGAGTCTGGTGAGACCTATTTTACTCAGAAAAATATTTTCAAATGCATAAAACAAAATAACAGGATTATAAAGGAAACTAATTACATTGATATGTGTTTTATAAAATATAATTTTAAATCATATTTTATATGCTTTTTAATTAACATACTAAATAATGAGTCTTAAGATTTACCCAAATTTCTAAGTCACACTGAGTGTGAGTAAATAGTATTTCTAGATATCTGTAAACAAATGTAATGTTATATAAAAATATAAGTGATTTTTATTAGTTACAAAGTCACAGACACTGCAGTTGTACTAGGGCTTGCTGCTTATATTCAAAATTGGAGGAAATTCTAAATTGCAGTTAGAAACTAACACAAATAAATAGGTCATGCTTTTCCCATTGAAGGTCACACAAACCACTGTTTCCATATGTGGATCCACTGGGGTAGACCAAGTTAAGAACTGTAGCTAAGCTAAGGCTTTATGAATTAGTTGTGTTCCGTGTAACCCTAGGGACTCATGAAATGGAATATTTTGCAGAAAGTTAAAGCTTTGCGTTCTTTTTGGTTTCTTCCTGAAACTACCTGTTTCATGAAGCATTCTTTTGCAGTCCACTCCCTTGTTTTATTCTGTTGCCAAATTGCAGCCTCATCTTCACACAGCCTTTTCGCCCAAGCGCAAACTAGGACTGCACCAGGAAATCAACTTGAACACTTGCTGAAGATGAAACAATTGCAAATAAATAAAGATTCTGTGAATTCAGAGGATTCAGAAACCCTGGCTGAAGGAATATCCTCCCCCTCTCGACTACGTTTGGTGGCAGTGCACCCAGAAAGATGACTTTCAAGTTTGGAGACAAGGACAGGAGTTCTTGGGGCAATAGTTCAGCACAGGGAAAAGGACTCCACATGTCAGGGAGGGAGCATTAAGCTGACATAGAGATATGGTGATGGGTTGTCTTGGGAGCTGCTCAAAGGAAATATTTCTCCTAGGTCCAGGTCTGAAGTCAGCCTTAGAAAGGGATATTAGGCTTTTGGTTTTTAGTTTCTGTTTTTGTTTTAACTTATCCTGGCTTCAGTTTTCCTCTCCACTATCTCGCTCTTCCCTTGGTCTTGATTTCTTCTTTGGTGACCGTTGGTGCCAAGGTTTTGCTTCCTCTTATCCCATCCCTGTGCCACTCACCCACCCTATACAAAAACATTATCGCTAACCTATCAGGAGAAAGGAGAGGAGTCAACATTTTGGTAAGGAAGCAAATGCAAGGAGTGAAAAATAAACAAACAACAAATACATAAACGAGAAAAGACTTTTTGAAAAGTTATCTGTTAGCTTACCAATAGAGACAAGATTGGGGTGGAGGAAATCAAATGGAGGAGGTTTCGCCCTTAAAATCTGTATACAACCATATTGTTGGAATTTCTTTTTACCGTAGACACATGTGACTATTGTGTGTGGGTTTTTTTTTACGATTTTTAAAAATATTTATTTATTTAGGTTGCACCAGGTCTTAGTTGTGGCAGGCAGACTTTTTTTTTTTTTTTACAAGACAAGACATAAACTGACACCAAGCATTGTAAATGGATGACCACAACAAAAGCAACAATGATTGCAATTACCAAACACGAAACACACTCAGACTATGTCATAATATTGACATTCAGTCCAGGAATCCCCCACTGTAACAGCTCCTTTACTTTGCAGTGAAAATTGATTTGTATATTTTTTGCCTCTGAGACTATTGTGTTTTTAAAAGTAGGCAGAGCCTGCTACTACGCTGTCATTATTAATATCACTAGCCACCATGACTTTATCTCATTTAGCTCATCTGATTCCTGAACTCATTCTGTGGGATGGTGGATACAGTTTCATCTTTGCTAAGCCTGTGCTTTCCACATCCACTGAATAAACACAAACGAAACCAATAATTCTCTGTTGATCTTTTTCTTTATGGTTTTACGGCAGCCCCTGTTTTTCTGCTTCTCCACGTTTTTGTTTTGTTTGTCTGTTTTTAATAAAATACTTGAAGGATGAATGCAACCCCTTGCTTCTGATGTCACCAGTTTTAGTTTTTTGGCACCATTTCTTGGGATAACACACTGACAATCTTTGATTACTTTATTTCCTCCCCCCTCCATTTTAATTGCTCCTCATTTCCTAAATTACATCTCTGCTCTTGCGGCTAACGACCTCACAACTTGACCAACCTTCTATTTTTGGTACCGCTCCCAGGATTGAAACAAACACGCTGGTAAACGTGTCCGAGGACCACCGCAGGGCAGACAGAGTGCGGAGCCTGTACTTCCTCCCTCAGCCCTTGCAGTTCTGGGCTCTAAATGATATGGGAAAATACGCAAAACCCTTGCATCCTGACTTCATTCCCAGAGCCCCAAACTAGCTGCAGATATTCTGCGCATTTGTGTGTCTACAGTACGCACGGTATTGGCACCACTGGCATATATTTGAAGAATGTTTCCCAAACAGCCACCATCTGCATGCAAATATAATGCTACATACACTCAAAGTTTTTTCAACAATGTGAGAATAAAAGATGACAATTACCTGCCCTGTCATTTGCTAGAAAGAGCTCTGTTTTAAATTGAACCAAAGAAAAACCACAGACTTTTGTACCAGTGCCAATATCTAAACATGTTTGGCTTCTGAGTGTCCCAAATTTCTTAAGTTCAAATCCATTAATACATAAATCTACTCCTTAGCTGCCCTCTCACACACAGGCAAACCACACTGAGCTACTCACCGAACAATCTGTCAGTGGGTCCCTCATGGTGAGATGTTTGCTTCAGTCCTTTTAGCTATGCTCCGGCATACAGGATGCTGCACCAAAGGTTGGGTGTGTCCTGGACTTCCGGGATTCAAAGGGCCTAGAGTACGTCAGTCCTTGTCAAATACCCCAAGGAGGAAGTCCCAGCCCTGGACTTTAATCCCGTTTGTTTTCTGAAAAAGCAAAGAATGGCTCCGGGTCAAGAGAGCTGGAGTGAGATGGTGAGAATGACTCCTGTAAATACTTAGGGGGTCAGAATACTGTGTCCTGAACTGCGTGGCCTTGAAAGAAATCCCAGAGGTTATAAAGCGTTCCTGGTAACTCAGTCACTCAGGGCTGAGAGTAGAGGGATTCTCTCAGCTTGCCATATTCACCTTGTTTTTATTTTCTGTATTTTCAGTTGCTGTGACACACTGGGGTCTTTTGGGTTGGGGAGGAGGGACTGCTCCTTCCAGGGTTAGCTAATTCCTAGAGATAGTAGACAACTAGCTTATAAGCATGGCTTTGATATGCGATCCAACCCTCCAGAGCTCAGACCCCCAATCACTTCCCTTATCTACCTCTCACACACCAAGCCAATAGTCCCCCTGCCCCAAATCACCCCAGGGCCAGGGTACCAAACAACTAAGACCACCCCTATATAACCATGACTATAGTGGAAAATGTCCAGAAAAGGCTATCAGGGAGCAGGCATACATTAACTACCTCGAGGGGCCTAACACAACAGAACCCTCACTACCGTCCCAAGAGGACCAAGAAGCTAAGCTATCAAGTCAAGGAGGATTTTTCTATGTTCAACCTCGTGTTTAAAAATCACTCAGAAGGATAAACAGAACCGGAAATCAGCCATCAGCAACTTATTTTTTATTGCTTTCTCTGCATCTGTGGCCCAGGGGTCAATCCTGAGATTTCCAGCCAATGGCCTGTTGCCTTGTGAGAGCTGGTCTGTGGGCAGCCTTGCTCTGACCGGCAGACAGGTCCCCAGCCCAGAAGGAGCTCCATCCACACAGCCCAGGGGAACACTCCAGAGCTGCCCAGGGGTACACTCCAGAGCTGCCCAGGGGTCTCAGACTCCACCCATTTGCCCTTGACGTGCAAGTTCCATTCACAGTCCCTGGAAATAACACAGGAAGAGGGAGAGACAATGAGGGAGGAGGACTTGCCCTGTAATCTGAGGGAGGGGTCCTTAGTCAGGGATCACCATTCACACACTTAACAAGGTTCTCCCCTGAGCTTCTGCAAAGGAACGTTATCACTGTAGGTTACCACGTGGAGCCATAGCTATCGACAGATTGTAAAGTGAGGTTAGTAATATGTCACTCCAGATATGTCCCACTGGAGGGCTTCCTTGCCTTCAGAGATGGTAGATAGACTTGGCTGGTGCCTTGGATCCAGGGCCTGGGGCAGCTCCGTGTCTTCCCCCAATTCCTGCTGCGCTTGGTCTCAGATCAGGCCCAACTCAGTTCAGAATGGGGAGACTGGCCTCCCTTGCCAACCCCACAAGAAATGCCATGACACCAAGCTTACCGTGGTCTCTGTGGCCCTCTGGGAGGTTGGTAGGACATGCTCACACCCATACTCCTCATGTGTGTCTCTCCCAGAAGGCTAACTAGCTTTCCCTTAGTCCTCGTGGAGAAATTAAAGTATCTCCATCTTACTAGAGTATTCCTCCCACAGACCGTTGTACAGGCAGCAGGGGGTCCTGGCTGAATTCATACTGAGAATCAGAGTTTGGCTATTTGTTGAGCTTCTCAGAAGGGTGTTGGAATCTGCAACAAAACCTTGATTTTGGAGGTTAGAAAGAGGGCTGTATCAGTCACCTCTTGTCACAGTAATGCTGTGTAATAAACAGAAAACCCAGTGGCTTCACATGACTTTATTTAGTTTGCAAGTGTGTGGTTTAGTTGGGTGATTCTTTGGGTCTCCCTCGCCCTGCTCTTGCGAAAGCAGGTCATCTACAAATGTCTCTTGATCTTGGCAGGGCAGCTCTTCTGGGGTCTGCTGGTCGGGTGGCTGGCTGTGAGCTGAGGCGAGCCTTCCTCAGCCTGAAATCTAAGCCAGGCTGTTCTAGGGCGTGTTGAGGAACCAAGAGAGTGAATGGAAGTGCTCAGGCCTCTCGAGGTGCAGGCGTGGAACCGACACACCATCACCTCGGCCTCATTCAGCTGACCAAAGCCAGTCACAGGCCAGCCCAAATTCAAGGGGCTGTGGGAGATTCCAGTCCTTAATGGGAGGAGCTGAGTGTCTCATTGCAAAGGGCACACACACAGAAAGGGGCAGAGAACTGGGATTTCTTTTACATTCAACCCACTGCAACGGTCAGTTCATATTTGTTCTTCAGTGACTCGAGAGATAAAGCAGATGGGACACCGGAGGGGGATGGCTGAAGTATGTCAGCCTTTCCCTTTCTTCAATTCAGCCTCAGGCGACTTGTCTGGAACTTCAGCAGAGATTGAGGTCAGGGAGAGAAATGAGGGGGAGTTAAGTTCAGGACAGACTCTAGACACAGATTTGGAGATAGGGTCATTCTCCCCTCTGACCCCGCATCCCATCTTACACATACTCTGCCACGCACACCTCCCACGCTGTGGAGGGTAGGGGTGGGGACGAAGTAGCAGAGCAGGTTCTCCAAGGTGGCTGCAGCACCTGAGGCTGTGGCTGGTGAGGCACCTTGGCGAGGAGGTTTGTCCTTGAGCATATGAGAATCCCCAGTCTCTGACTCCCAGAAATGGCCCAGGGAGACTGGGAGGAGGAAACTGAGTTCCTGCGTGAGCAAAAGGGGGAAGAGCTTATAGCTCTGGAATTGATATTAACATCACCTCGTTTGTATCTACAGGTTGATGAGAACTATATATAGTGAAGCATCTCAAAGAACGTATACTATACTTCTTTCAAAACGTTGGTGCCCAAGGCATCCTTTTGAGTCCTCTCACTTCAGGTTTGTCTCTGGCCATATGTTCCCGGCTTGCACTCATTCTCTGGCTTCTTTCCAGTCCAGGCCTCCAGCTTGACCTACCGTCCGATCATTCGGATCCTCGTCCTCCCGCTTTCTTTCCCTGTGTGTGCTCAGCATTTGCCTGCTGGCATGGCCTCTCTGCAGAAAGAAAACCTGCAGCGGACTGATCTGGAAGACGCTCTGCCGCATCCCACCTACCCCTATCCCACCTACCCCTATCCCACCCACCCCTTTCCCACCCACCCCTTTGTGTGCTTCCGCCAAAGAGGACGTTCCGCCAAAGAGGACACATCTGCCGAGTGTCTGTAAGCGGATGTTGGCGCCAGTAAGTTAGTAAGAAGGACCCCAAATGTAACAGAGGTTAAGGGCAGTTCAAAACTTGCCTTGAAGTTTCTTTAGTAGCCAAAGCATGCAAAGAATTGGAAATGGCGCAAACATCCATCAGTAGGGACCTGCTTAAATAACTTATGGTAATATGGGCTCACATTTAGAGGACTTACCATGTGCCAATATGTAATATTTGTAAGGATATTCTAAGTGCTTTGCAAATATTAACTTTTAAAATCATCATAGCAATCATTTGAGACAGATCTGTACAGATCCTTATAATACACATAGGAAAACTGAGGCACAAGATGGTTAAGTGACTTACCTAAGGTCACATAGTTATAGGAGTGAGAGAGCTGGGGTTCATCTAATTCCAGTGCTTCCGTGTTTCGTAACTATGCTGCACTGCCACTCAACCTGGATGTTGGGAAAAAACAGATCCAAACAATGAGGACAGAATATAAAATATTTAGTTGTATATACTCAGAAACAGGCTGCAAAAGAATGAGTATGAATGTAGTTTGGTACCTATATAAGAAAAAATATCCAGGCAGATGACAATAGTATATCTCTGAAGGATGGGACTGTGGAGGACTCTTCCTTTCTAGGTCATCCATTTCTATATAATTTTAACGTTTGAAACAAACATGTATTGCTTTAGAAAACAAACAAGACAAATAACACTTTTTTAAAAGGATGACAATTATGCTAACTTTAATCTTTTAAAAAAGTTAGAACTAATAAGTGAAATGGTGACAGCAGGCCTTGTTAGTTCATATCTTCAGGACTTTGCGCAATGCTGGTTCCTTCTACCTAGAATTCCTTCTACCTTTACGTGGCCTTCGTGGGCTTTCGTTTATCTCCAAAGTCCAGCTTGTGTCATTTCCCCCGGACACAGTACACTCTTGCCTTTGTACTATTGTTATCCATGGCTTGCCCTTCTTTTGATTCATTTACCCCATTGTGCCGCGATTATTCGTTTCATGGTCTGCCTCCCACTCTACTCAGTGAACTCTTTATATAAAGTATGTGGAGCAAAGTAAATGTCCAATAAATAATTGTTTTCACTTAATTGAATTCAACTCTGAGAAAGTGGCCCCGGTAGCTAGTTCCTCTCCATCCACAAGACGGAGAATGTTGCTTATGGGTAGGCCTATATCCTCAGCTCTTGGGAAGCAGAGTTCAAAACACTGAGAGCAAAGATAAGTATGACCGGGCAGGAACTCTAAAATGGGAAATGGGCCAAATGCCCTTGGGAGACTCCACGGCTCTGATTAAAAATGGCCTTGACAAGCAGGAAACTGAGAAGGAATCAGAAGAATCCCAAGGGGCCACTTAGAGAACTTTCTTGGAGAATTGTTGGTTAAACATATATACATAGGAGATAAGAAAAGTCTTGGGACCAAGGATAAAATCAAAGGGTGGCCTAATGCTAAGAATAAATTTAAGAAAGCTGGAGTCTAAAATAAGCCAAGTTCTGCAAAGTGTGCCAAGAACATCTGAGATAATTTTTACCATATCTACAGCAAGAAGAATGTAAAGGGACAGCATCTGGGCTTGGGGCTGCTGGCCTCTGTTTCTGACGACAGAGTAAGCAGGAGCGCTTGGCCAGGTTGCTGGGCTCCAGGGGTTAGAGGGTCAGGCAGAGAGGCTGGCCACCAGCGTGCCACATCCTCACTGTGCCTTCACACATCCTGCTTCCTGAATCCTGGACGAAGCCCCCGCTCCCTGGACTGTTTGAGCTGACAGAGGACCAGTACCATCTCTGCAGCCATTCTAAGCACGTGAGAGCCACGGACAGTGTTTACAAGACATGACATCACTTCCACCAATCACCCTCAGAGGGAACTATAGAAGCAATCTCATTCTGACTAAACAACGTTTTATTTTTAGTCTCTGGTTGCTGCAGTGATTAGTTTCCTTAATTTCCATATCTCTCCAAACCTGGAAGAAACATTTCTAAAGCCTTGCCTTAATGCATACATTAAAAAAAAAAAAAGTACCTAAGCCCAAAGCCTGAGGATGAGAAAAAAAAAAATCTGTCTAATTTAGAAGCACTAATGAGTGTTTTAAACTATAGCAGGAGTGGAGGAAGGGTATGGGGGCGGGCACCCGGATATCGTTATTGTTAATAACCAGCCTAATTTGTAGCATCTAAAGTAACTGTTTACGCTCAGTTTGTACTAATTGTCTTGTGGTTTTTAAAATTGCACAAAATAGGTTTGTTTTTTTTTTACCACTTTCTACTTCATAAAAATTACCTAATTTTTAAATTAAAGTCCAAATGATCACAATTAACTTACTTTATAAATACAAACCTGTATTCAGTGTGCTAGGGCTGAATTTTCATTGTTGTGCGTGTCCAAGTTTCATATATATTAATTTAAAATCTCCAGTTGTTAATGGAGAATAAAGGAGAAATCAAATAGATGAATTTGCATAAAACAAATTAGTGTAAATTTACTTTTCCCCAATAAGCCCTAGGAAATGAAAACTTAATTATCAAGTCATCCTACAGCCATGATCTATGGCTTGACTTCCCCCCAAAAAAGCCTAAGAAAAATATTTTACAAATGTAGATTAGTCTGAATTACATTATATCTTCATTGGATCACCTGTGTTAATATTCATGTGCTATTACTTACATTTTCCTAAGCTCATCTAGGACCAAACTTACAGATTCCAATTAAAATGCACTCTGGAATGTCAAGCAGAGGGTTGCTTGTCTCCAGGGCACAGTATGAGTTTGGCATTTTTGCTTATGTAAATAAAGTGCCACCCAGGATTTATTTGCCTTTTTCAGCATGGTTATACTTCTACGTTATAAATCATCGATTTATAGTTATTTCCTATAAATCATTGCCAGGTTATGGAGATAGAATCTTAGAAAACAAAAGCACTCCAAATGGTTATTTACCTTGATTCCTTCTGCAACTGGAATTTAGGAGCTGGGGGATGGGTGTGGAGAGGAGGAAGAGCTTTACTATTTCCCTTTTCACATTTAGAATTTTATATGATGTGCTTGCATTAACTAGTCAGAAGTATAAACTAATTTTTTAAAGCCGTTGCTCATCCCTGAGACTGAGGGCACGCAGTATATAAACCGGTTTACTCAGAACTTAGGTTCAGTCAACCAGCCCTCTGTGTACTTGTTTAAAATCTTCCCGTTGTCCTCTTACTCAAATTATTTAACCCCTTATTCAGCTTCTCCCGCAATGCTTCTGAAATGGTTCTCCTGAAAATCACGTTTCTTTCATTTTTGCCTCTCGGAAGCATCTTGTACGATTGATAATTCATTGATGCCTATTCGTTCTTTCAGTCATTCAGTGAGGTCTGATGTAGCCCCCTCTTTGATCCAGGCACTCTGAGGGACACAAAGACAAATAAATTCCAATCCCTTCTTTCAAGGAGCTCAGTGTGATGAAGGACGGTTATATTACATTGTGATAGGTTATATGAAAGAGGTCTTTACAGAAATGTGATGGGAACTCTAAAGACATACCCTGCTCAGCTTGGTTGGGGAAGGGGAGAATGCCAGAAAATGATGGCAAGAGACGGTCACTCTTGCTGATGCTTCAAGGGCACAGACTAATTATCTGTGCATAAGAGAGTGTGTTGGGGTATTCAGAAGAGTTCCTTGAGTACACAGTTTGCGTGGGACTTTATATTACAGTTGAGGCTGAAGAGATACTCAGAGACGAGACATGGGAAGCCTTAGGTGCCAAGTTTTAACTTTAACCCAAAGGTAATTGGAGCCACACAGGGGTCTTCTTCCACATAGGATTTTAAGCATATTTGTGATATTCAGATGCGCATTTCAGACCAATCACTCTGACAGCAGTATGGAGACTCTAGAAAAGGAAGACATAAGGATCAGAAAGACTGGGAGCCTGTTGCCAGGAACCAGGAGAAAAATGGCCAGTCCTTAACTTACATGGAGAGGAAAGGATAGAGTTTTAAAATGGAACCAGGACGACTCAGTGATGAATTGGATTGGGAGTAAACAATGAAGGAATGGTTGGATCTGGAATGAAGCCTAGGCTTCTGATATCTTCCCTAAGATTCCCTTCTCTATGGCCTCCATGGGAGGCACTAGAGGGCAGGAATTAATAGTACAGGCTTTGGAACGTGAAAAATATGGTTTTAAAAGTTGGCTGTACTATACATTAATATGCTAATTTGGGGGGAAATTTCTTAACCCCTTTAAGCTTCAATTTCCTGATAGGTAAAATGGAAGTGATATACCACATAACTCATAGCAAAGTATACATAATAAATGTTCAATAAACAGTAGCTGTTTACTATTACTGTTATCATTATCGTTCTAATTTATTTTTGCCAAATAAAGTAAGGCATTATTAAAGATGATTGTATTATACACATAAAACATTGAAAACTGCAACTATTATAATTCAAAAATTGCAAAAAACTAACATGACTATTCTACTTAAACAATTTAGAATTCTCAAGAAGTTTTAGCTAATGTATTTTCTTCTTTCTCTAAACTTCTCTTTAAGTGGCTGAGACAGTTTGTATTGCTTTATTGCTCTTGGAACTCAAAGATGGCATTCTCATTTTTAAAAAGTGATCTTGCTGCATCTAAATATCTAAAAGTTTCACTTGAGACATTGTTAGGGTTTTGAAAACAAATATATTGATTTTAAAAATTATCTCAAATTTACAGACAAATTGCAAGTTCAGTACACAGAATTTTTTCTTTTTTCCATACTTTAATATCTTAGTGTGTATTTCCTACAAACAAGGACATTCTTCAACAAAACCACAATACAACCATGGAAAGCAGGAAATTAACATCGGTTCATTACTACCATCTACTCCTCGGTTCCACCCATTGTCCTCATTATGTTCTCCATAGCAACAGGATGCAGCTCAGGATCATGCATTGCATCCAGTTGTCAAGTCTCTTTGGTCTCCTTCACTCTGAAAGAGTTCTTCAGTCTTTGCTTGACTTTCATGCCATTGAGCTGAAGATTACCAGTTAATTATTTTGTAGAACGCCTCTCCATTTGCATTTATCTGATATTTGCTCATGATGAGATTCAGGTTATGCATCTAATCATATATATGATTCCTCTTGGCAGGAATATCAACAGAAGTGATGTTGCTTTCTTATTGCATCCAATCAAGTGACTCAAGATTCCATTTGTACCATTACTGATGGCATTTACTTAATTAAGATGGTGTCTGCCAGGCTTCTTTGCTGTAAAATTACAACTTTTGCCTTTGAGGTTAATAAACATTTTGCAGGGATGTACCTTGAAACTATGCAAACACCTCACTCCTCATCAAACTTTCAGTTTATTCATTTACTAATGTATATGAACTCACAGTTTCCCATTTTATTCAATGCATCATAATCAGTTACTATTATTAATTTTGATGCACAAAATGTCCTAACTTTGGCCAGTGAGAGTCCCATCAACTTGGTTCTGTGCCTTATACCATTTTCCCATCATTCTTTGAGCATTTCCTTGCTTTCTGGCTCGACACAATGTTCCATTCCAGTCTGTGCTTTCCTGCCCAGACCTGGATTTAGCCACTTCTTCATGGAGCCCTGGTTCCTGTCAGTGGAGAATGGATTTAGGGTGGATTTAGAGACCAAGACCTGGGGCACTAGTTGTGTTCACTGGGGAGTCACTGGTTCCAGACCCTGAGGTGGATACCTAGGGAATGTACAATATAAATACACTCACATATACACAGATATATACTTACATTTATTTTCTTATCTATTTATATTTATTTTGATATCTATTTGATATATTCGTTATATATTTAATTTATCTTGATATCTATCTATATATTGTAAACCATGAGTTTACATGGGTACTTATAATTTCTTTCTTTTTTTTTTTTTTTTGAGGTTGGAACAACACAAGCTTTATTCAATGGCCAAAGAATGGAGAAGTGGGCACCTAGTTCACAAATCAACTTCTCCATGTATTTATAATTTTTTTTTTTTTTTTTTTTTTTTGCGGTACGTGAACCTCTCACTGCCGCGGCCCCTCCCGTTGCGGAGCACAGGCTCCGGACGCGCAGGCCCAGCAGCCACGGCTCACGGGCCCAGCAGCTCCACGATCCTCCCGGACCGGGGCACGAACCCGCGTCCCCTGCATCGGCAGGCGGACTCCCAACCACTGCGCCACCAGAGAAGCCCTATATTTATAATTTTAATCCAATACTACTAAGTTCATTCAGTTTTCTCCCCCTCCATATTTGTAATTCCCTTTTCTGACAGTGGCTCCCATTATCCTTAATATATTGTATATTTGATCAATTGCCCTGCATGTAACCAGTCTCCCACTGCAGCCACTCCGACTTTCTATGCCAGGCTGTGTCTCTGCGGGGATGCCCTCATCCTGCTGCTCAGGCTCAATGACTTATGTTGGGCCCCACCTTGTATGGGCACTCTCTTCACCCATCCACTTCCAGTTCTCCATGCGGTGCTATCCTCCCTCTGCAGAAATGTCCATAAGCCCATTTGGCCTCCAGCACCCAACTCTGGGCCATCATGACTCCCTTACCTGGCACAGACATCACCCTGCTCTGTCCCATCTTAGGCGTTAGGACCGAACAGGTCAGGAAGAGAAAGAAAGGAAGGGAGAGAGGGGCAGAAGGGAAGGTCATCATTATCATTAACATCATTGTATTTCTTTCTATCTTGGTGAGTTCTTTCCTGGCTTATCTTCTTCCTTGTATCCATCTACTCTGGGCATTTCCCAAAGTTCTGCTTCAGTGGGCAACAGGGGAACAACTCAGAGCTTGGACTAAGTTATCTGCATCACTGCTTTCTGGCTCTGAGACCTTGGCAAGGTTCTTATCCTCTTTGTGCATCTGTCTCTCTATCTGAAAAAGTGGAAATAATAATGCTACCTAGTTATAGACCCATCTTTCCAATTTTGGGCACACATTTCCAGATGAATGGGCTCACATCAGCTCAAATTCAAAATGTAAAAATCAGCTCATTTTTCCCTTACAAAGCATCTTCATCTTCCTGAATTTCCTATTTCTGTAAATATATACATTCATTCTACAAGCATTTATTGAGTGCTTACTATGCAGCAAGCGTGGTGGCTAAGGATCCAGATGTAAAAAGCAAAGTCTTTGCCCCCAAGATGCTTACAATCAAGTGAGGAAGGTAGTGTGATAAGCACCCTGATGGAGTTAAATGGTTGCACCTTTTCTCCTCTAGGAAGAGTACCACGTTCCACCTTTCTAACAGGAGGACCATACAAGAGTTAGCTGGATGGAGAAGAGGGAAATGGCCTTCTAGGCAGAGTGAGTAGTATGGCCAAAATGCCAGAGATATAACACAACAGAGCACATTCTGAGGCTATGGACTTGAGAACTAGGTCGAGAGAGGCTATGGGGAGGGATGAGGATGGAGTGAGAGGTGACAGCGTTCAGGGGGCACTGCTAAGGGCTTACTCACTGGTTCTCCTATACCCTTTGTCTCAAATGCCCTTCCTCTTCCCACTTGATTCATCCAAATCCGATCCATTCTTGTTGGCTTTCTCCTTGAGACCTTTTCTTATCCGATCTTTAAGCAACTTCCCTTTCCTCTGAACTTTTCTGGCAATGACTATACTACACTGTATTTTATATGATGATGATAATAATGTCTCATATATGTAGAGTAATTACAGTTTTCAAAAACGTTTTACCTTTCTCCTAAAGTTTGATCTGCATACTAGAGCAAGTGTTATTGCTTTTACAGCTACCTGACCCATTAAAATAACCACTGCTTGTGCCCTGCCCCTCTAAGTAGATTGAGAACTCCTTCAATTCAGCAGTTTTGCCGTTGTCTTATTTATATCTCTCACGATGCCTACCAGAAAGCCTCATGGAGGACTGGTGCTCAAGACATGTATTGTCTTAATATTGATGTGAATTTTATTGAATTCATTAGCATTGTAGTGTTTTTAGCTAGCATGGCATAAATTGTCTTATATATGTTCAGAAATGACTTGTAAGTGGTATAACTAAGAAATGGCAGCACTGGAAGTATACTATGTCAGGGCTCTGTTCTATGAACCATCTAGTGCCCTCAACTGAGAGAAAAAAACACTCATTACTTTTAAAAACTTTAGGGACCCTTTTGAACTCATCTTTGGTGATATGGCTCCAAATGGCCTGGCATCTTACACTTTGCTTGCTGGCTGGCTTACTGGGTAGTTACTAGTAGCCTGGGTCACTAAAACTAATAGGAAACAGGAGTTTAATCTTGATAATCTAATTAATTGCTGCAACTCAAAAAAGGAAGGCTGGTAATCGCCCTTTATTTCCTATAACCTCCTCTCTCTCTAGCTCCATCTCTACTCACCCTTAGGAGTACTTCCCTATGAGATTTTCAGCCGAGTCTTAAAACCTAGATGTCTGAATAACTAGTTCCACTACCTAGATATCTTCTATCCTTCTAACCTGCAATGTGTTGAATTATTGAACTGTTTGAATTGGTTCCTTTTAAACCTGTGTTCTGTGTTATATGTTTGCCCTTACAAGCTCCCAGGGTTAGGTTGGGGAAAGATGTATGTGCCTTGTGAACTGGAAAGATGCAGTGAACTTGGAAAATTGAGTTCAATCACTGATGTATTAGGTTTATTTATTGAGAATCTCCCCTAAGAAGGTCCCCTGATGTAGCTGAGAGCACTAAATAATATAACATTGAAAAGAGGGAAAACAGGGATGAAAACCACAGGGGTAAAATTTTGAAATCTGTAAGAAAAATTAAAGGTGGTAATAAGAAAAAGCCAATGGACAATTCAAATGTGGTAGAAAGCTGGGCATCCCAAGTCTTCAAACAAAGGCAAATATTGGAAGAAGTGTAATGTACTAGGAAGACATAGGTATAAGTTTTGAAATCACTCAGGTCTAGGGTCAAATCTCACCTCTACTGCTCGATAGCTGGGTGACAGAGATCCATGACTTCTCTGAGTCCTAGTTTCTGCATCTATAAATTGTGGGTGACTGTGGCATGCTGGTAAATATTTAACAACTGGATCACACAAACAAACAAACAAGCATCTCAATTTTCAGGTTTTGCCCATGGCCACAGAGTAAATACTTCCACCACAGCTGATTTCAAGCTGCCTATTTAATGTCACTGAACATAGGGTCAGGAAGAAATGCATAATAGCACGCCATCATATAGTATTCCCATCTTAATTCAAGAGCATAGGCCATATTAAAATGTAGGCAAATAATTAGAAAGGGGTGTTTTTGAGTATTACCTATACTTTAAAATATAATTTTAAATTGTAAGTTTATATAATTTTTAATAATGGCTGTTTAATAACATTTGCAAACTTCCAGAATATTTCACAATTAGCTCGTACAAGCTTGGTTCGGGCATATGTTTTGGTGCTTTTAGCTGTGAGTTCAGTGTTGATGAATTTACAATATGTATTACATAAAAGTGTCTTTAAACAAAAGCAAGTGTAAAACAAAGTTATGTATTGACCAGCTGATAAAACTGTTGTGAACAGAGGCTCGCAGGAACCCAGCCCTGTGTTTCTCATAGGAGCGATGATTCACACTGAGTTTATAGAACATCACTCCAGTGAGTAACAAGAAGCAAGTGTATCTACCTTTTCAGGGATGGTTTGATTGAGATAGTTCTGCACTTAGCATGATGCCTGCACACAGTAGGAAAGCCCTAAGAGGTCCCTCCTCTTCCGCAGCTCGCCTTCCCTGTCTGGGGAGTGCTGTGCTAAACCAGGCAGGCTAGCTCAGACGCTACCATCAGTTATGAAATGTACAAACAGCAAGTATCGTTATTGTTGGATGCTCGGCTCCTTCAGGGAGGTGTTTTGGAAATTGTGATCATCCGTCAATTTGCAGTCCATGAGATGCCTTTGAACTACACAAAGAAATGTGTTAACATTGACAACACAAAAGAACTACATTCAGTCAGGAAGTTTGCCCTCCCCGCCAGCGTTCTCCCTGGCTGATGATTGCCAATGTCATATTTTTTCAAGCTGCTTTCCTTAAAGGAAACTGGGGGCTTTTCCTGTCCCACAGCTCAGCATCAGTAAAATCTCACAGTAAAATCTTCCACCTCTCATTCTCTGTCCAGACTTACTTTGCCGCCTATGGGTTGAATCCTCAGCAATGCTTAGTCCTTTATTTCTTCCAGTGGCCCTGTGCCCATCACCCTGCCTTGTCACGTGATGCCCACTACACCCCTGCACACACTGCTGACTTGCTCGAAGTTGGAGCAGTTTTTCCAGTAATGGTTAGGATGGGTATTACTTAGCCCATGTTCTTCTCATGAAAAATGACAACATGGGGCTTCCCTGGTGGTGCAGTGGTTGGGAGTCCGCCTGCCGATGTAGGGGACACGGGTTCGTGCCCCGGTCCGGGAGGATCCCACATGCCGCGGAGCGGCTGGGCCCGTGAGCCATGGCCGCTGGGCCTGCGCGTCCTGAGCCTGTGCTCCGCGACGGGAGAGGCCACAGCAGTGAGAGGCCCACGTGCCGCAAAAAAAAAAAAAAGAAAAAAACTAAAAGACAACATGTCATATTATGCTACTTCTTGCTTAAGTCCTTGAAAGGTTCCCCATTACTCTTATCCTAAAACTTGCCCTCCTTACCCTGGAACACAGACCCTGTATGACCCGTCCCTCCCTAACTTTCGAATGTCGTCACCTGCTCTCTCCTCGTCTATCTTGCTTCATCACATTGGCCTTCTCGGTGCTCCTTGAACTTCCAAGCCTGTTCCCTCAGCAGCTTGGTGTTTCGGGCTCCTGCTGCCTGGTCTGCAGCTGTCCAAGTTCTTCCTCCAGGCACTCCTGTCAGTTACATCTTAGCCCAAATCCCCTGTCTGGAAGTTGTCTGTGACCACCCAGTCTGAAGAGCCCTGGCAGACATGCAATCACTTTGTTTCTTCTTTACTTTTGTCCTGTGTCACTATGTGAAATTATCATGCTTTATGGGCTAAGTTGTGTCCCCCCAAATTCATGTTGAAATCCTAACCCCTAATACTTCAGGAGATGACTGTATTTTGAGGTGAGGCCTTTAAAGAGGCCTTAAGATACCTTTCACATTTATGCATTCTATGTACATATCCCTAAAAGCCCCAGAAATAGATTACATGTATGAATCAGTGTTCATTGCAGAAGATGGAGGATGTTAACTTTTTGCCAAATTGTGATACCCTTGAAACTTTTTTTCCCTTTTGTTGGAAAAAGGAGATTAACATGATAAAAATTTCATCGATGGTTAGAAAAAGAGGTGATTAAGGTAAAACGAGGCCCTTACGGTGGGCCCTAACTCAGTATGACTGCTGTCCTTAAAAGAAGAGATTAGGACACAGACAGATACACAGAGAAATGACCATGTGAAGATACAGTGAGAAGGCAAGCCAAAGAAACAATCAACCTACTGACACCTTGATCTCCGACTTCTACCCTCTGTAGAGAAAGGGGCTGCAGGGGGGATAAATTTGTTAAGTCACCCAGTCTGTGATATTTTGTTATGGCAGCCCTAGCAAACTAATGCTCCTCGTTTCTTTATTTTCTTTTTTCCTTTTCTTACTAGATTGGAAGTTCCATGAAAGCAGGAACCATATCTGTGTTATTCTATTCTTAGTGCCTGCAACAATTCCTGGCACCTAATGGGCTCTCTATAAATATTTTAAAATGATTGAATGATGCAGCCAGGAACCTGAGACTTTGGTGTTCAAGTTATCTCTGGCTAGGCCAATAGATTCATTACTCATTAATTAAAAAACAAACAAAACTCTTGCCTAAAGAATTGCTTCAAGACTCAAGTCATGAGTCCCAGTGCTTAGACCTTCTCACCCCATATTTTTCACAATTCCATTTGATTAGTTCTCCAGCTCTTCAACACCCTCTCTACTCAGTTCTTCTGTTTGTTTCTAGACACTTCTCTAGCCTGCGTCTTTCTCCGCTGATGCCCTGCATGCCTGGGTCTGGGAAGCTGGTACCACAGGTGGCTTCCCTTACCTGAGTCCTGCCACAAAACCCCTCAGCTTTCGTGTCCCCAGCACCAGTGAGAGGAGGTGGCCCCCACACAGGGAAATGCCGAGTTCAGAAAGACTTGGAGACAAAGTGTGATCTCATGCTCACCTTGTTTCCTAAGAGATGGAATGTTATTGTTGATAGCTCAAATTTCACCAGCAGTCTCCTAAGTGGGTTCTTTCATTCTGCTAACATTCTCTGTGCCCTATTACCTGCCAGGCCCTAGGTGAGGCTCCAGGAACACCACCAGCTTTATGCTGGTTACTCTGTTTGCCCTCCAGCACCCCCTCCCACCAGATCTCTGCTCTACACGTGGCAGGTGGACCTCTGCTACCCACATCTCCCTGGGTGCCCACTGGCAGCTTTCTGGCTGAGTTCAGCCAATGGTGGCACGAGAAAGCAGGAAGAGAGAGATGTCAGAGATGTTGACTCCCCATCCAAGTTTCCAGCTCCCACAAGGCAGCTTCTCCATCCACTCCCTCCCACTGGCCTCTGGTTACAGCCCAGGGGGCTAACAGTTTCCCATGCTTGCTGGCCTCTGGGTGCCTTACCATCCAGTTTGACCTTATAGTCCTGCCCAGGCCTCTGAAAATAGTCCTTCGGTTGAAGTTTCTTCCACTCAAACATCTACTAGTGACTTGTTTCCTGCCTGGACTCTGAAACACACTTTACATAATTCTTAAACTACAGTGTTTAGGAATGATGTAACTTTTCTCTCCTCATGCTACAGCGGCTTTGGGGATAATCCAGGATGTGGTCCTCAGGCTCGTCGCTGAGGTTGATTAGTTCTGAGGGACCACCCTGCACCCTAGTAGATCCTGGTGCGTGACCCCGCTGTTGGGTTGTCCTGCCATCTTTCACCATTGTGGACACTGCTGCCACTGCTCAGGTGAAGCAAGTACAGGGTTGGTAGAAACAGAATTAGGGGGCAGAAATCACATGTGCCTTAGATGGATGTGGCCCAGCAATAAGGAAGGGGGCCCAAGAGAAGCTGAGTTGCATCGTGGCTATTTGGTAGAGATGCTTGCAGAGTTAGACTCTGCTGTGTTAACAGAACTGGAAGAGTTCTTGGTTTCCCCAAATGGTGCATTTGCTTATAGTCTATCTTTCTGTACCTCAGAGAAATTCTGGTGGTTTGATTTATTACAATAACTCATGCTTGGAATCAGAATGTTGCTGGGGGTGGTTATAGTATTTGTAAGATTTTTAATAGGTTGTCTGCTTTATTTTTTATAATGCTGGTGGTGGTGGGCATGTCTGGTTGAATGTCAGTGCTATTTTTATGGCTCTTGAGATATGAGATGACATAAGCTTAAAGCAGAAGAGCAGCTGGGGAAGACAGAGTTATACAGGAAAGACAAAGAGGGAGAGAAGGTCTAACAAAGTGGGGCACAGACCCCGAGAAGATGATGTCAACCAAGCTCCTATGAGTGCACAAACTCTGAGGCACAATTTTGTGTGTGTTGTGTACCCTAAGTGCCTCTTTTATAGTTTGGAAATACAGTCTGATATATTTGATCTGATATCTTTATAAATTATATTTTTCCAGAATGGAGTACTACATAAAACTTAACTTGAAGCTTTTATATCTTAATTTGCAAAGAGATACTATAACATAGATATATGTTATGTACGTGTGTGTGTGAGTTTGTTATATATGTTTGTTATATATATGAGTTTGTTATATATATGAGTTTGTTAAATTAACCTTTGTTAAGTGGAGCACAGGGTGTCGGATGGTGAACCCACAACAGAGTTCAACAGACCACAAGAGAACTTGAAATAGAGAGGTTTATTATTCACAGGTCCTGGGGGGAGTATATGGCACACCTGAAGGGGCCACACAGGGAGGTCAAGGCAGGGTACAGACAGAGAGAAAGAAACAGGACCTGGGGTACATGCTTTTATCAGGGTCCACACGTGGAGTGCTCTGGGGTCCCTGGGCTATGGCCAGATCAGTCAATTCAAGCCAAAAGAGGGAGGTTTTGGTAAGCCCCCTGGGGGAGTCTTATCTAAGGGATGCATAAGGCATACAAGCACTGGGAGGCAGGAGAGACTGTTGATCACAAGGGCTGAAGTCATATATCGGGGACTTACATTTGCTTGTGACTCTAGGCTGCTATTCAGGACATGCACCTGTATGAGGGGCTAGTGTCAAGTTACGGTCCCTGCAGGCTGCGTGGCAAACAAAACGGTTGCTAAGGCAACGCCACCATCAAGTAGCTTAGCTAAATTCTCGACAAAATAACATATAAATAGAACATTATATGGAACGTATAAATATTACATCCTTTTTTGTAATCATAGCAACTACTGGGGTTTGAGGAGGCTTACAAGAAACTCATAGGATGATGTGAGGATAAATCTTGTCCAGGAAGATGTGACATATTACCAACACAAGCTTGGTAGTGCTTACAGAAAAGGGCATTTACACTGTACTCTTAATACTTATCTTTATTATGAAAGTGTTTTCAAAGTAAAATGATCCTCATTACAATGATTGCTTCCAGGGATCAAGAATGAATAATTATATTTTCATATAAAAATCAGCAAAACATAATAACAATACATAAAATAATTCTAATTGGCTAACAGTACATCATTCCATTTCTGACAGAGATGCTCAAGCGCTGAATTGTCTTAACAAGTAAAGGTTTTGTCACCTATTCTATTTCTCACGGCAAATTGAAAAAAATCAAATCCCCAAACTAACCACCTTCCCCTTGCATGACACCAAATGGCTATGGAGGTAACTGATCATGTGGGTAAAGAGGTGATGAAAATCATGAGCTTAGAGGCTTTATGAAACTTTGGGAAATCAAACTTGGAGGGTGTTTTCCATGTTTAAATTAATGAAGCTCTAAGTTCCAGAATCACCACATAACTGTTCCTATTACAGAACTAATTTCTCTTTGGCAACTAATCTTTAAAAACCCCTAATTTTTAAGAGCAGTTTTACAATGACAGTTTTAAAAAATTACTGTAGATCCAAAAGAAAAAAAGATGTCTTTATAAAATCTAATTTTTCACTTAACATAGAAATCATACCAACAGCTGTTGTTCCCTGGTTTCCAGGCCATGCAACATATACCAAAATAGGAAGCCAAGCTTTCACAGACTTGTGTTAAGGAAAACAGGCTCACGTGGGCACAATACTTTTTAGGAAAAATGGAATCAGGCATAGAAGGAAGTATGGTACACAACTGATCCAAAGGCTATTGGGAAATTGATAGCAGATAAGTGACAATATTCTGGCTTCCTTTTATTAAGAGTCCCAGGAGACTTAAAGGAATGTGAGTGAAAGATAAACAAGACAGATCCTAGGCTAGTGGTCCCCTCCCATTGCTTCCTGGGCAATCTTGAGACTGTCTAGTCTTGTGGAGACACCATATGATGGGCCATCTGCCTGCAGAGACTTTGATCGGATGGGGTCTCAGCTTGTGCCCATTTGATAATGTGCTCCTTTCAAAGGCTTCAGGTTGAACTCACGTTGGAAAGACTAAAGTTCTCCTTTGGGTGTCTACAGATCTTATTAACAGTTACTTATGATGTTTTACGTTCTCTAACACAATTTTCTCCATAAAAACCATTATCAGGTATGCTCCCTCTGAGCGCATGTTAGAGTCGTTCCAACAGCATAGAGTGGCCCAGTGAACAGGCCTCCTCGGCATCTACTGAGCGCCCCCTAGGGGACGGGAGGGGACCATGCATACAAATGCAAACCACAGGGCCTTTTTCTGGCCTATTACTAATGAAGAATTAAAATGTGGCCACAGCGAACCAGTGCTAATTACTATCTGGTAATTTGATAATGGTACAATTTCATTTAACCAAGAGAAACTTATCCCTGCTCTGGGGACAACAATAACTTCATTTAAAAAAATATCTTGCTGCATTTTGTGTGAACTGTTTGTGACTGACAGTACTCCTTCTATGGACAGCACACAAGTGCAGACTTTGATCTCATTTGATCTTTTCTTATTTTAACGTTAGGAACATTTCAGGGCTACTAATATTTATCTACAAAGCAGGAATGAGCCAAAGACAAAGTAAAAAAAGTAAGCTAATTAGAACCTTAAGATCTCAAATAGCACATGAAATGTAAACATTTAACCTCTTACTTCCAAAGGATTTCTTGAAACCTCTTTGGACATAATGATATCATCACACATACTGATAAAGAGAATTATTTAATACCTTCAGAATTATTCTGTATACTTTTCATACTTCAAATTAAGAAAAAAATACTCAAATATTCAGGCAACTTTGGCATTAACATCTCCAAGAAGGGGACAAAAATAACTACCAATGCAAAAGTCATGAATAGATTGGGAACAATCACGGGTGTCCATAAAGTCCTCTTGGAAGAGCTCTTTTGTAAAGACTCAGGTAACTTGGAATGAAATGTAATTTTTTACTTTGGCCCAGATAAATGAGGTTGAAAAATATAGAGTGGAAGATTCAGGCCCTTTCTACCCAAGGTGCAAGCATTTAGTTTGCTCAAATTCAAACGCTATCCAATACTCAGAACGGAAAGTTTGGTAATAGAACTGGACATTTTGAGATTTACCCACCATTTTGGCTAAAGGTGACCTGATTTTATCCCACTAAAGAGTTATTTCTCTCATCCAATTGCTTGTTTTCTTTGGAGAGCCTACCTTTTTTCCTAGTTCATCTTTGTTAGATGCCTGTTTCATTATCTGATGGTACCTCAGGATACCATCTGTCTAGCAGCCTAGCAGGAGTTGGATGTTAATAAAATCCTGGGGTGAAGCAGAAATCATGCACATTTTTTCCAACACTTAGTTTAATAATCCAAAGTAGTTGCTCCCCCATTCTCAACATTCGTATCACTTAGTTTGGAAATGGGAACTACTTAGATGCTGACTTTAGGGCCTCCATGATCTTAGCTCTGAGACAAAGAGGCTGAAGGAGTCTAGCACTCTCAGCTGTTGTGGGACCATGAACAGGAAGTGGGGAAGGAGGTGGGAAGTTTCTATTGCACATGGCAGATGGCTTTCATGAAAAGAATATGGATAAGGACCAGTCAGTGATATTCTGGTTTTATCACGTTTTTTTGAGAAATATACAGGTACATACATAGATCACACATTTTTATATCATTTATTGACCCAAGGCCAAATTCTACTTGATTTTCTACATTTTTCTCCTTCTAATCAATCTACAAAAGCTATAGAATTGGAGAATAAGATATTACCTTTTCTAGACTCCTTCCTGCATATCTCTTTGTACCTTGGGAAGGTTTGAATATGACCAGGACAGGCTAAGTTAATCAACGGGAAACAACACTCTTACTAAACCTACAGTTTACTTTACAAAATCCACTTCCAAAGCTATGGCTTGGCACAGGTAGAAGATAGGCTATCTCACATATTTTCCTCTCTCAGCCTTATCAGGCCACCATGGGAGAGCAGTAGACAAGATATATTATTCTTCATCTCAAAAGCCCTACAAACACCATTCTGATTAGTCAAAAAGAACTCTTTGCCTTAAAATGTAAAATGAAATAAAAATCCACAGATACATAGAGGACTGCGTTAAGTTACTGCCATTGGTCAGAGAGGCTCTGAGAATTCTCAATCCTTCTAAGTGACTTTTGGGAAAAACAAAAGATTGTTCAGATGTCTTTGCTAAGGACAGACTTAATTTTCTTCATTTCATGCAAATCTTCTAGACCTTTAATTTACAGGCTGATATTCTGAAATTATTTTTCTGTGCTAAAAGTGTCAGATGATCCAAAGTTGAACACACTGTGGTTCTCTGGTTTATTTCACCCATCAGGGGACTTGCTCTAGACACTAAAGCAAGGCACGAGTCATTCTTCTGTTCCATATTTTAGCTGATGAGAAACTTTCACCTTCTCAAAAATTTTCAGCTATAACATGCTTGCTGTTTACTTTTTATATATCTGCATTTTAGCAGATGTTCAGATGACTTAACAAGTATATTTGGTATTTAACGATCAGTCTTACAAACACGACCATCCACAAATTACACTCCTAGACATATCCCTGTTTTGTGAAATAAAATAATAAGGCTTTACAAGAAGAGTTAGTTATACTGTTTCTTCAATAAACAAGCAGGCATATTTCCAAGGCTCTTCAATCATTACTATGGACCATACCCAAACCACACTATTTTATAAATAGGTGGGAAAAGAGTTAACATTACAGCGTGAGGTTTTTGTTTGGAAGTATTAACACTCATGTTGCGCACTGTGGGCACAAAGCTTTATTTCAATTTTTAAAAGAATTGAATTGAATACGAATGGTTTTGGGCAGGACATGCACTTGCTAGTATTTTGCTGTTCCCTTCACTAGCCCTGACTTGCGCATTGATATCACTGCATTGTGGTTTGGGGCTCTTTTTTTAGAAGATGGTCTTTCTGATTTATGAAATAAGTATTTATAATACCTTTTTATTCCCTCTTACTAAAAGTTGGTTTCAAGAAAAGAGATAAAATCTTTGGTTTATGTGTGTGGTTTTCTTATCTATACATAAATAACACTGCCCTGTAGGAGACTATGGAAACTTATTTTTTCAGTAATCTTTCTCATTGCTGAGTAGAATTTTTATTGTTTTTTTTTCTGGAAATAGCTCCCTTTGAACAAAAATTCCTGGAAACTGAGCAAGTTCTTCAAAGAAGCAAACAAAAGGACTTAGAGCGTTAACACTGCTCAGTTTCTAGTAACAGGAAATTCTGTTATGTTATGGGTTATGTTTAAGGAGAAAAGACAAAGGGTAAAATGGTCTTTCTCCCATTGGCTTTATTTTGCTCAGAAAAATAAAAATATCAAGATCAAATACTAGATAGGGCGCTTTCTTGAAAGCTGGTTGCGGTAAAGTGCTTTGCATTAGAGGTGACTTTTGCCAACTCTTGGAAGTCTCCTTTATCTGTTCCAAAATATACTTAGCTTCTTTCTTTCATGACATGGCAAAAGACGGCGCTAATTACAGGGGTAGTGGTAAAACCTGGTTGATATCTGCTGCTCTCTTTGTATTATTCTCAGATCATGGGACAAATTCCCAGTAGGAAGAGTGACTTCTTTGTTTGTAACCATGACCTTAAGTCTTCCTTCAGAGCCGGAGCACTGACCCCGTAATAGATAATAAAAAAATCTCTGTAACCTCCAAAGTTAATCCCCAGCTAGCTGCCATTCTCACTGAAGAAATCTCGGCTGTGTGAATAAGAAATGACATCTAATCCAAAGCAATTTAATACAAAACAAATTTTTTAAGGCCTCCAATAACCACACTCTTTAATTGCAACAGCTAATTGACCACGAAGAGTGACAATTACAAAACTGAGCTCATCCTGTTCCAACTTTACACTGGGACAAAGCTCACTGAGACTGTACAGGCCATTTCGAAACAGGCACTGTAACACAAAGAAAGCAAACCTATTTGGAGCTGTAGGAGAATCCTGCGCTGGGATTTGCTTGCTCTAAGTGACCAATTAAGCTAATGCTCCTAGCGGACTGGCTTAGGGGAATAGAAAGGGATAGAAGCAGATGGAGCGCCTCCCTCACTGTCATGAACCCCGAGAGTAAAAAGGAGTGAGGAAACCCTCTTTTGTCCACAGATTCACAAATACAAAAAAAAATAAATAATATTCTAAGACAGTACAAATGCAAATACTGTTCCCTTGTGCCAATTACATAAAGCATGCCTACATATACAGAATGGTAATTCTTCCTCATTCACAGACAGGACATATGGCAGTGCACTATTCAAAATGCTTTGATAATCCTAATTTTTGTTCCTGGTGCTGAGAGATTATGAAAGGAACTGCATTTGCAACTTATTAAATACTTCCAGGAATAAACAGTTTACTTTATTTGGGACTTGTAGTTTTGAGTAATTAATCATCCATGGAGCAAGGGCCAGTGAGGAGATACCCGTTGGTACCACTGGTCCCATTGGTGGTGGTCGCAGCATGGGGGTTACTCCCCGGAGGTTCCGAGTCCTCCTCGTCTGAGCTAGACTCAATATCGCTTCGATCGTCCTTGGACACCTGTGGAATACGAGAAGGTGAGTGCAGCCAGCTCCGAAGGAACCGTTAAGGTATGGCATGCTCAGAAGTATATGCACAATCATACATGAAGAAAAACAGATCTAAATAGTTAAAACATCAAAGAGGATAGGAACATTGCCATAGTAATAAGTTCCCCTTCTTTGGAGATAGACATTTGGGTGACTAAGTCAGTTATCAAGGAATGTAGGTGGATTTAGACATCACAGGGGGCTAGCTTTGTTGACTTCCTTAAGGTGCCTTTGGATACTGAGAATGTACTAGACCATGAACCCCACTCTTACTGGCAAAGTGGCATATGGTACTACTGGAATGGCAGTATAGGAATTTGGTACAAATGGATCCATTTATTCTCGGATGATCACATTCTCTCTGAGAATCATTTAAAGTCAGCTCTTAATTAACTACACTAATGGAGATATTCACTAGCTCTGTTCACTAAAACATCATTCTTATTTGGCTTTTTTTTTTTTTTTGCGGTACGCGGGCCTCTCACTGCTGCGGCCTCTCCCGTTGCGGAGCACAGGCTCCGGACGCGCAGGCTCAGCGGCCATGGCTCACGGGCCCAGCAGCTCCGCGGCATGCGGGATCTTCCCGGACCGGGGCACGAACCCGCGTCCCCTGCATCGGCAGGCGAAGTCTCAACCACTGCGCCACCAGGGAAGCCCTTATTTGGCTTTTTAATGCATTCTTTGATGACTTAATTTTTCTTTTTTGTCTGCTAGAATTAAGCAGAAATTTTGTTTTGTATACCACATTGGGGCACTTGCTGGGTGAGGTCTAGTTGAAAATATTTCCCAAGAAAAATCTACTGGCTCGATCATCATGAATTGGCTCCCATCATTCCAGGGTTCTTCCCCCTTCCATTCAGACTCTACAAGTCATGAGTAAGGCACCAGGATATAAATCTATATGTTATCGTAAAGGATGAAAAAAAATCATACTGTCTCACAAGGAGGTAATGTAGGAAGAAACTACAGAAATACTCTACTGCTTATAAAACTGAAAGAGTTTGAACCTCCTACTCTATGTCTACATCATGGTAAACATTTGTACCCCACAGGCCTTAAGACCTTTGAGTAACTGCGTGCTGTTTACTTATTGTCTAAGAGGGGTGGTGGTAGCAATAGGGACCTGGTGGCTTGCTTGGCTTCATAGAAAGTTTCCCAGTCTAGTCCCTTATGATTCTCTAAGAGGTGGCTTGGGAAGTTGGCAGAATCTCCTGGGAGGCTTTTCAGAATGAACTGGGTTCCACATCTCATCCTCTCTGTCACTGCTACCCCCAACCGGAGAACCCTGGAATCCACTGCCCTCCCAATTTGAGAAGCCACCATCACTGCAGGAGAACGTCACCTTCGTCAGGTGGGGTGGGGTGAGGTGGGGACAGGAGAAAGTCCTGAGCTGAACAGTGCTGCTCCAGCCTAAGCAGAGATGACTGAGTAAATATGTAAAAATGGACCTCACTCCAATGGCCCTTGAGATGAGATGAGACTCACAAGGACCATCTCCAAGAAGATTTAGATACTGAAACACCAAAATGACTAGATTACAAGGATCCTTTAACTTAAAAAAAAATGGGTCACAAAGACAGCATTAGAATAAAAGCTCCACTACGTTTGGAAATCCATTAGTCATAAATTAAGCTAATAGGAAAGAAAACTCCAGTTTCAGAGAGCAATTAATTTACATTTGCATGCTTAGTAAGATTATTTTTAATTGCATTTGCAAAAAAAATCTATACTTATGTTACCTCCAAAGGAAGGAACAATTTAGAATATCTCAAAATAACCCACAGGAAAATAGAGTCCATAACTCAGGGCCAAGATGAATCTTACTGCCCTAGGTGAACAGCAAAGGCAGTTAAGATATTTTGAAGCCTGAGATCTGGAATAAAATTGACTGTCTCCTAATAAAGTTGAAGAAGTAAACTAGAGAGAAGACAGCATATCTGGTGGAAATAGCAATGCTATAAGGTGACAAATCATCTAATCTACAGCCTCCTTGCATCTTCAGTTACCATTATCATATTGACAGTATTGTGCACATTGATTTAATTTGTATCCAAATGAGGACAGGAGCGTTTTTAAAAATAGAAATACATGCTCATTTTAAAGAGTACGAGGTCACAGAGAAAAAATGAATTCTTGCTTTTAAACAATTCATTGCTAAAAATATTTTGTATTTACATAGGAGCTGATGCCGAGAATTGGCTTCATAGTACGTGACTAGATGTCCCGAGCCCCGGCGGAAGGGGCTCACAAAGCGGTCACGTGCTGCCCCGCTGCCCAGGGCAGCCCTGGCAAAGAGACGATGCTCTGGCCTCCCTTCCGGACCGCGCTGATCCTCTCCCCAACTTAGCTCTGTTTCTCCTACTTCCCTTTGGTCTATTTCTGTTTTTTAGCTGACATGTTGAACACCAGTTAAAGAAATCCATCTCCTCCGTTGGATCATGCAAAATTTAGCAGAATGAAAGCTCACACAAAAGGTCACTAACTGAGCTGTCCCTAGCATCCCTCACAGCTGGTGGGAGCCACACCTTGGTTAGAGCCTCCAGGCAGTGCCAACAGATTAGACAGAACAATATGCATGGAAACAAAAGCATCAGAGTGCCCCTCCAACGGGCTAACGTGGGACCCAGGACTGGCATAGAGAGAGAGGCGTGAGAAACTTACATGTAAAGGGTTCCACTTCCCAGACTTCCAGGTTGGCAGAAGGAAGAGAACGAACAATGAAAGTAAGAAAATGTCACAGAGAACGTTCCAGAAAAGTCACTGCTCTACACAGAGGGCTTGAGGCCTGGGAAGCTTTATTCAAATCAGCTTCGTGAGCCCATTTTTAACCAAAGGGATTTAACTAAATTTTTACTGACAAAGTCATAAATGGTCATACTGCATCAAGCAACCCTTTCTCATAAAATAAAAGAATTATTAAATTTCTGTCTGGTATAAGTATAATCAGAGGAGGACCAAGGGAGACAGAGAAAGGGAGAGTAGGAACACAACAAATAATATACCTCCATTGAATCTAAAATTATAAATGCAGATCATTCAGCAAAGCGATGCTACATGTAAAAAAATCAACTAAACAGAAGAAAATGAAAGTTTTTATTGTGTTTCAAAGAGGTTATGCTAAACCTTGAAGGAGAAAAAACAGTTTTGATGATATTCTAAATAATAAATAATGTTCTTGTTGATTAGAAGAACATAAAACCATAATTTTCTGGGACATATTAGAAAGGGTGAGTTTTATCTTACCTTGCCTTTTGAAATAGCTTTGCAAGCTATTTTTACGATCAAGTAAGACCAGAAGCAGTTCAAGCCTTGTATTACCAACAGCAGTAGGTTAAAAACCCACCAGGAAGGGTAAGGTCCAACAATCTCCCAACTTTCAAATAATGTGGTATTTAACACCCTAAGGAAAAGGAGAAAGTAATCATTGAACACAGCTTTTCACTCTGCCTTCAAAGGAACTCTAGCTACTGCAAAGAAGCACGAAGTCACTGATATCCACTGGCTACTCCCTGCAAGGATGGTCTGAAGGCTGACAACGTACTTAGAAGAGTCATCACCGGAACGATTCCCCTGGTGGCATAACATTCCTTTGGATTCTAGCTTGAATAGTGTACTTGTGCTCCCATTCACTTTTGTTGTCATTTCTCCCGTTAATTTTCATTACGTTTTCAATTGATTCTATTTCTCACTACTGGTTAAAAGGCCTGTATCATCCTTGAAGTTGCTTTTGGCCTTTAAATACGTGTGAGGAATACCATTTAATAATATTACATTGCAAGGAAAAAAAAAAGAGTAATTAATTCCAGACACACTAGTTAAGTTTAAACTATATGCTTAGCACAGTGAGTTAGAATATACTTAAGACCTAATGCCTGTCCTCAAGTGGTAGGGGAGCCTGTACTGGGTCCTGAATTTTGTAAGCCTTCCCCTGGGAAAGAACTGGCAACTGAAAGATATCATATTGAAGTGATGTCTTGAGATGAGTGTTGGAAGGATTTTTTTTTTAATTATTAGAATATAATGAATATACTTAGTTTTAAGAGTATGTACTTGAGGCAGGCGAAAGTGTTTGAAGTAATTGGTTCCCTCTGTTATCCACCATCAGGACCAGGATGGAGCAGCCACCTGGGGCAGATACAGGACGGCTGGTTTCAGGGCTTGGCTCTCATCCTTGCTGTATCTGCTCCTAAGCCTTTGGAAGTTGATTCATGCTTTTGGACTCATACTGCTGCCACACAGAAGCACGGTAGCCACAAAATTTTGGAATTACTCTCACTTCCTTGCTTTCCTCCTCAGCTTAGTGATGGGCTGGTTTGGAGATCTAAATGGACTGACAAAACTCATTGAAGTGTATTTCCACCAACTGTCCCTGCAGTGCTTTGCCGGGACCCTCAGGAGAGGTTAGGTGGACAATACTCAGTGACTAAGGGGGAGGGATGGAAAACTCTTGAATGTAAGACACAGACCACTCATACAAGAACAGAAGGCACATATACAGAAAATTTTAATGTAAGAGTGTGATGAATGCTTTGAGAGGTTAAGAAAAGTACTTAGGTTAAGAAAAGTACTTAGTGAATTCACAAAAGGAAAAAAAAAAACCTCATTGATTTGAGGTGGGATAAGAGGTAAGGAAAAAACGGAGAATGAATAATAGACATAAACAGGTTCTCCATGCCCAATTTCAGCAACCTGCATTCATAGACCAGAATGAGACAAACAGAGTGTGTCTCTAACCCTGCCATATTAGTTATCTCTCAAGAACAATGCTCAATACACATGGATTTAAAATCCTAAAATCAATAGTATGGAGTTGAATTTGACAATTCATTAAAATTATATTACTCTTTGATATAGTAGTATTCATTCTGGTGGAGGGGGACCAACATTAGGAAATCTATTAATATAATTATCACACGTCCACAGGCCAAATTGGAACAAACCTAATTATTCCACCTGCACTGAAAGACATTTGGCAATGTTCAATTCTCCACTGCTGATGTTTAAAACTTGGAACTTAAAGCACTTAATATGATT
>NW_021703772.1:63160964-63232516 GCF_005190385.1 Monodon monoceros
GGTAGTGGTTAAAAAACTATGAAGATATTCCAGAAATTATAAAGTCACTCACAATATTAAACATGTTTCAAGAGTTTCTTATGATAGAGAAAAATCATAATATCTCAATTCCATAAAATACACACAGAAAAAGTAAGAGAATTATAATTCATTGGAAGGAATTAAAGCCATTATAGACTTTCTTTCTTTGGTGGATTAGGGAATTTTGTATTTTCTTCTTTATATTCTTCTCTTTTCCAAATCCATGACAAATAATTAGGACAAAATACAAGTAATTTATAAAAAGGAATAAGTTAGGATAATGCCTATATTCCTGCCTTGTTTGTTATCCCAAGAGGCAGCCATGTCTTTATACACAGTCTGCAGGCCAGGGGACAACAGGTCTAAACAAAGGTGAACTCCACGACAGCAAGGGAGGACTTACATACGTTATGCTTTTCTATCTCCAGCACCTTGCAAAACACTGCGAAGTAATGTGCTCGCTGGACCTGATGGCTGATTGACTGTGTGTTTGTTCAGTAATCAAATAAATAGATATGCACAAGACAACTCGGGAATAATCACAATAATTTTATTTCAGAACCAGCTCTGCTTCTTGACATATTAAACATGTTGACCTGCAGAGGGAATTCAGTTTCATTTGAACAGAAAGAGGTCCTGTAGAAATGGCAACCACGACTGCGTGATGCTACACATTATAAATTAGCCTTTGCTGAATTATAAGTTTGAGAACCTTTCTCACCATTACAGTTTGCTTGGCTTATTATGAACAGAGTGTCATGCAGTCGCTGGTGACATGATATTCACATTAATTTCTGAAACACTGCATCAGAATTTACAGGCTTTGCCATGACAATTAGCGGCACCTCTGAAATGCCACTCAAAAGTAATGGGATTTCTTTGAAAATTGACTTGGCTGCCTGCAGAGACAATTGAGAAAAAACAATCAGTGCACCAAAGAGCTATATCTCTCAGTAAGAAGCTTGGTAAGGAAAACAATATGTGAGGAATTGAGACTGAGGAGAGAGACATTATGCCACTTGGATTCTGAAAAACAGCAAACCCAGGAAATGGCGCCTTTGTTTAGCCACAGAATGTTTCTGATGAGAAAACTGTCCCCTTTTGGGCAAACTATTAAAATGGTGATTACAGGATTTTATCCTTTCCCAGAGGTTAGGGTTAGGAGTACATACTTTAATGATGTCATTACAAATCTATGGTGACAGGGCTCTGACGAGTGGTATCTCTGAGGGAGGATTGAGGGGACAGGACAGGAGGGAGGCTGCTGGCATGCTGAAAACATTCTCTATCCTGATTCAGGTAGTGATTATGCAGATTATACATATATGCAAAATTTTACAAATGTAAAAATGTATCATGAAGATTTGTGTACGACACTGTGCGCATTATACCTCAATAAACTAAAATGGAAAAAAGTACTCTGGGGAAAACACTGCCAATATGCAACCTCTGGCTTGCATAATTACTATAATATCAGTGTTTCTACCCCTCCTCCCCACTAGTTTGGGGTCAATATATGGCTTCTAAGAAAACAGATTTTTTTCTTCCCCCAAAATAGCCTACAGCATCAAACCTCCTGCTGCTCCAATCAAGTGGTGGAGAGTTTGGAAGCATAAGGGGCCAGAAAAGACCATTTTCCTTTTCATTAATGTTAGGGTCACTTAACCACTAGATGGCGCATCACGCACGTACAAAGCGTGCTCAAGTAGGTCTATTCTGCCAGAACCTTCTGCCAAAGTCTGGGTCCCAGCACAGAAATCACTCCATCTTCAGGTTACACCTTCCTTTCTAAGAGTCTTCCCCAACAATGGAATGAAGAGGCTCCCGTCTGTGCTTCTTTCTTCCTGCGTGATTCCCAATAGAAACGATGCCTGCAGGGCAAAGCTCCAAGCAATTCACTGGTGATGTAAAGATGCACCACTTACCACCCCAATAGCTTAGCCCTGATGGGTTATTTTAATGGCTGTTGAATGAATCATAATTTAATTTGACTTGCCCTACAGTTACTTTTGCTCAGGCTTACCCTTTATGGATTTTTCATCTTAAATTTGATTATCACAGAAATATGTATATACAGGCTATGTGGGGATAGGCGGAGGGGAATGTATACATTCATGCAGAAAAGTTTAGCCACTTTTTCTTAAGCAAAGCAAAGTCAGAGTAGTTTCAATTTAATACTATATCTAAGGCTTTACTCATTCATATTCCAAGCATCAATGTGACTTCTGCTTGCCCCTTAAACCTCAGAAGTCCAGAAGTCTTCTACTGTCATACAGCAGTGTGAAAAGATCTCCACTGGTGTCTCATTCAGAAAAGCTATAACCAATGCTTTTTTTTTTTTTTTTCATTTTTATCGTGACTGCCAACTCAAAAGTTTATCTTTAGTATGCAAAGTTAGATAAATATCCTTACTTTCCGCTCCATATATCTTACTTTTAAAACATTCCAGTGATTTAGAGGCAGGATCACATAACGGTGGTTATTAAAGATGACAGAGGCCTAGATGCTCTCACTGTGTGAATGAAGTTACAGGTGGACGTTTACGATAAGGCCATGGCAAGTAATCACAAGCTTTGCCTGCGCCCCTTCCTCTTCTACCCCCACCAAAGAGCTCCACCTGAGCCTTGGTTGTGTGTTTCTGGAATGATCTATAGAAAAACCACAATAATTAGATCCATGTCAAATATCCAAAGAGAGCCAAGACTGCTTCTCAGGGAGAGTCAGGTTCAGGGCCTCACGCTGAGGATTGCTGCATGATGCCAGTGAGGGTAGATTAAAAAGGAAAACTTGTTTTACAGTCAAAATTAAGGTGTTCTTTACTTCAGAGCTTTTGAATGGTCTTGACTTTGCTTTCCCAGACAGACCGCAGTATATTTCAGGATGTGTGTGCTTCTCTGGCATTTACTTTCATGTGACCTACACAAAACATAAATGAAAAGTAGATTCTACCTAAAGCTTATCTGTAATCTACCGGCATGTTTTGCTCATTTTAAAGTAGATGGTAATAGAAAAGCATTTAAAATGTACTCTCAACAGAAACCATGGACACTTAACACCTGAAAAAAAAGTCAGGTAATTAATTCACTGTTATAAGCAATGCTCTTTGTCCTGGTTTTTCTAAAGTAATAAAAGCTCCAGACTTAAGAACAATTTGGTCAAGCGTTGGGTAGTCAAGGCTGCTAGACAGCCGCAAACCTTGCTCACAATGCCTGGATGCCTAATTATCTCGAATAATAGATTCGCAGCCTGTAGCAGACACAGAAGTAGCTTCTCTATCCCTGAAAGGAAGCTGAACTTGAACACGGAGGGACCATCTGTCTTTCTTCTAGCAATGGGCATATCGGTTCTGTCATATTGTTATCCGAGTAGGACATGGGGATCAACTCATTTATTTTTACTTTTAGGTCACAGCCTGGCCAGACTCAGACACTGATCCCTTATATCACAGGAAGTTTGTCACTAGTAACTTCCTGGCTGGGGTGGATGTTTTGCTCAAAATGAGTCATTGCCCTCTTGGTGCCCCATTTGCTGTCTGTCTGCCTGAGTTCCCAACCCCTCCACTGCCTGGTCTGCCTTTCTATGTTCCTCATCTCCCAACCTGAGTTTCCCTAGAGAAGAACATGTCCTTCAGGCTGTATCCTGATTCCAACATACTTACACTTTCAACCCTCCTCTTTGTTGCCTACGTGCCCCTAAAACAGACTTGTCTGGTTCTCAATAACTGCTCTTTTTTTAAAGATTTTTTTGATGTGGACCATTTTTAAAGGCTTTATTGAATTTGTTACAATATTGCTTTTGTTTTTTATGTTTTGGCTTTTTGGCTGCAAGGCATGTGGGATCTTAGCTCCCCAACCAGGGATCAAACCCGTACCCCCTGCATTGGAAGGCGAAGTCTTAACCACTGGACCGCCAGGGAAGTCCCCATAACTGCTCTTTATTGAGTAATTAGTATGTGTTGAGCACTGGCCCAAACACGTTATATACATTGTTTTACTTAATCCTTTCAATACCTCATACAGAAGAATCCCCATATAGTAGAATTCTTACACTAGGCTAATATTTATTGAGCTTTATGTGTCGGGAACTGGGCTCAGGCTTTAACGTGCTAACGCACAATCCTCATGAAATAAACCCTATGTGATAAATTCTATTTTTTTTCAAAGTAGGTATTATTATGTCTATTTCACAGATGAAGAAACTGAAGCACAGGTTTGTACTGTATGCCCAACACTGTCCCCACTGTTGGGACACATATTCGTGGGCCTCAAAGAACTCATAATCTAGTTGGGGAGCTGGGGACGGAATATAAATTGGCCTATTGTATTTAGTGGGTAATGTTACCACATGTATCAAAATGTACATACCTACTGAGTCTATGATTCTATTTCCAACCTTTTGTCCTACGGAAGAATTTCAGGGATTCGGAAGATTTAGCCATAAGGATGTTCATTTAAATATTATTTATAGTAGCACACTACTTGAAACATCCTAGATGATGTTTACAAATAGGGTACTGATGAATAAACAATGGCCTTCTCAGAAGACGGAATATTCTGTAACCGATATAATTATGTTATAAAGGAATACTTAATGAAATGGAAAAATGCTTATAGTACAATGTTAAATGAGAAAGACAAAGCTATGAAACAGTATGTGCAGAATGATCGCATTTTGGTAAAGAAAAAGATGTAATTTTAAGCATATAAAATGTTAGAAACAAAGACATCAAATTATGAACAGTGGTTATTTCAGAATTATGGGATTGGGATTTTGTTTTCTTCTTTGTGGTGTTTCATATTCCATAAAATTTCTGTAATGAATATTTAAGTATAACATGTATATAATCCCATAAATAAATATCAGTTTAAGTTAAAATTCGAGGAGACCATAGGAGAATGATAATAGATAGCCAAGTGCTAACAGAAGCCTCTAAAGGTCTTAACTAAGGCAAACAGGGTAACAGATTTTCGCAGAGCTGGATGCATTTCCCAAAAGCTACCTCACTAAGTCTCAGAGCCGCACAGGGCCATGGATAGGTGTGTTCACAGCGCTGCCTCCAAAGACAGATGCTTTTATTCCCTCTGAACAAAGGAAGCAGCTCTCTAGGTTCATTCGTGGTTATGGGTGTGGAGATTCTGAGACGGTAGCGAGGCCACCTTGAACACACATCATAAGCACATTTGATCGCTTTTGTCCCTGGAATGGGGCTTTGTTGGCATGTTTGGAGCTGTTTTTGTCAGAGTCCTCTGATTTTGTTAGAGCTTAATAACTGGCCTAAGTACTGTGAAACCTGCCTGATCTCTGCACTCTCCTTCTGTTATCTTATTTCATGATTCTGTGGAAGAAATGTGTTTTGCAAGATATAAGACAGAGCTTCTGGAAACTATGGGGGCAATACCTGCAAATCTTGTCTTGGGGGCAGGAAGAAACAGAAACAAGGAAGGGGAAAGGAAAGAGAGAGAAGGGGAATGGGCGGACGGGAAACGGGCAGACAGAGGGGACGAGGAGACAGGGGACCTGCCTCCCTGAGGCACTGCTCATGTCTGTAACTTGAATCAGGACGAGGCCTTGAACAAACTCTGTGCGACATTTAATACCACACCATTTCTGGGATTACATATTACACTAATAAAAAGAGAGCCACAAGACAAATAGTTGTGCCCTGGAACTTAGGAGGGGGAAATGGCTGTGCAAAGCTCAGGGCCTGAAACTCAAAAGCTTCTTCCACCTGTAACTGCCGGGCTGGGAATCTGCTGGGTGTGATTTATCTGCTGGCAAACTCAGCGCAGGTACATATTCTAACAATTTACTGAGGAAGAAAGAAATACAGACCCTGCTTTGGAGAGGACGGCTGAAATGCAGCAAACCCAGAGGCCTCCCCCGCTACCCCATCTGACTCAGGTGGTCCCAGGACAGTTCTTCAGCAAAGGTGTGCAGACTCAGGAGCTGGATAGCAAAGAGTTCTTTTGCAGAAATCCCAACTGCAAACATATCAAGATAGTGGCCCTCGAGACAGTGGTTTTATTTGGTAAAACTTATCTTCGAATACAGTATACAGTGTCCTAGGGCAGCGGTCCCCAACCTTTTTTGGCACCAGGGACTGGTTTCGTGGAAGACAATTTTCCCACGGACGGGGTTGGAGGGGGCGATAGGGTTTGTTCAGGCAGTAACGTGAGTGATGCGGAGCGGCTGTAAATAGAGATGAAGCTTCCCTCGCTCGCCCGCTGCTCACCGCCTGCTGTGCAGCCCGGTTCCTAACAGGCCACGGACCAGGAGTTGGGGACCCCTGTCCTAGGGGGCTTCATCTAAACGGCAAAAAGCCAATTTAACTGACAGGACAAGACACTCTCTCTGCTCCTACTAGCTATAGTGTGCTTAACAGTGCTTACCCATTCAACCTCAATCACTTCTTTCCATAGTCCGTGGCCATGAATAGAATGTTTACAGTCAATGAGATGAATATAAGCCTTCTCTTCTGACAGAAATAGCAATAGCCAAGGCCATACCTTAAATCACAAGGAAAATTTCTTACACACCATTGGCTATCCGTGTGTACTGGGCCTAGCACCTTGTTAGGAGGTTTGAATGGTATTTGGGTAGCATTTGATGCAGCTTTCACTCCCATGCATCATAGATGTTGACGATGAAAGTGCTACATCATCAATGGAGAAGTAGGCAAAGGATATGGACAGTTCACAGAAAAAATACAAATACAAATGACTTATGAAAACATGCATGAAATGTTCCACTGTGCTTATAATCCAATGAATACAAAATTAAAACAAGAGATATGTATGCCATAGTTTTTGGAATGATGTGTCATGACATCTGCAACCCACTTTCAGATGATTTGACAAATGTAAGAGAAATGCATGTATGTAAAAGAAATGCAGTGGGTACTGCAAGGGGTAACAGTTGATGAGGGCAGGTGGGAGTATATGAGTATTCATTATATATATTTTTTTCAAATTCTCTGTGGGTTTGGACATGTTCAAACTAACAAATTAAACTAAAAGAGAAAATGTTTAAACTATCAAATCAAAAGGCATAGAGTGGCTGAATGGATAAAAGAACAAGACCCTATATGTTGCCTACAAGAGATTCACTTCAGAAGTAAGTACACACAGAGACTGAAGGTGAAGGGACGAAAAAGGATATTCCACGTAAATGGAAATGAAAAGAAAGCTCAAGTAACTATACTCATATCAGACCAAGCAGACTTTAAAACAAAGAATGCAATAAAATCAAAACGAAAAGGCCACCTACTGAGTGGGAGAAGATGTTTGCAAACCATACACTTGACAAGGCATAATAGCCAAGCTATATAAAGAACACATACAACTCAACAACAACAAAACAACTCAATTAAAAAGTGGGGAGATGGGCTTCCCTGGTGGCACAGTGGTTGGGAGTCCGCCTGCCAATGCAGGGGGCGCGGGTTTGTGCCCCGGTCTGGGGGGATCCCACGTGCCGCGGAGCGGCTGGGCCCGTGAGCCATGGCCGTTGGGCCTGCGCGTCCAGGGCCTGTGCTCCGCAATGGGAGAGGCCACAGCAGTGAGAGGCCTGCGTACAGCAAAAAAAAAAAAAAAAAAAAAAATGGGGAGAGGATCTGAATAGACATTTTTCCAAAGAAGACATACAGATGGCCAACAGGCACATGAAAAGATGTTCATCATCACTAATCCTCAGGGAAATGCAAATCAAAACCACAGTGAGATATCACCTCACACCTGTCAGAATGGTTATCAGGAAAAAGAAAGGAGTAACAAGTGTTGGAGAGGATGTGGAGGAAAGGAAACCCTTGAACACTGTTGATGGGACTATAAACTGGTGGAGCCACTATGGAAAACAGTATGGAGATTCCTCAAAAAATCAAGAATAGAACTACCATATGACCCAGCTATTCCACTTCTGGGTATTTACCTGAAGAACATGAAAACACTATTTTGAAAAGATACATGCAAAACGGAAGCAATCTAAGTGTCCATCAATAGATGAATGGGTAAAGAAGATGTGGTGTGTGTACACACACACACACACACACACAATGGAATATCCCTCAACCATGAAAGAGAGTGAAATCCTACTATTTGGGACAACATGGATGGACCTTTTTTTTTTTTTTGAAGAGTAAACGATTCGGTTTTTATTAAATGAGTAAACATTTGTTATCCAAGTCACATATTATTTGACATTTCTTGCAAGCAAATAACTCCTTAGAAATTCTGTGATTGTGAAAATTAGAATGTTATAACTTACTGTATTTAAGATTGTGTTAATTGCCTCTGACTTCTTTGAACTCAGACACCCCTAACTTCATACACTGTCTCCTACTGAGAATAATCTTCAAACTTTATACTGATTAGAACATGGATGGACCTTGAAGGTGTGATGCTAAGTGAAATAAGTCAGATAGAGAAAGACTAATGCTGTATGATTTCATTCATATGTGGAATCTAAAAAAAACAACAAACAGACAAAACAAAATAAAAAAAACTCCTTGATACAGAGAACAGATTAGTGGTTATCAGAGGGGAAGGGGGTAGGCAAAGTGGATGAAGGGGGCCAACTATATGGTGATGGATGATAACTAGACTTGTGGTAGTGATCATTTTGTAGTGTATACAGATGTTAAACTATAATGCTGTATACCTGAAGCTTATATAATTAAACTATCAAATACATGTAAAAAAGAAGATAAACCACTGTGCTGCCAAAAATAAAATAAAAGCAACGCTCTTGTAAGTGGCTGGTCGGAGTGTAAATTGGTGAAATCTTTATAGAAAATTTGGCCATACATATAAATATTTTTAAATGATTGTTTATACTCATAAATTTAGTTTTCCAGTTATCTATTTTTATCTTTAAATAAATACATTGTCAACCAATTTAAAAACATACTGTTTTTAATGGCAAAAAAGAAACAAATACATGGTTAAAATGTGTATCTGTATGGTAGAATGTTATTCATACATTAAGATCATCTCTTCTATTTAATAACATGGGAGAATCCTCACAATTTAATGAAAAGTGAAAAAATCATATTAAAATCATATGCAGTATGATCTCCAGTTTTCATATGTATGTGTTAATACATGCGTATATAAAACGCGATTAAATTGTGATTAAAAGAAAATATTCTAAAATGTTCACATTGGCTACTTCTGATTCTAGGAATTTAAAATAAAAGATTTTCTACATGTATGTAGTATTCTTAGAGAAAACACTTAAGAACTTTTTTCAAGGATGATGGTCTAAAAAACTTTAACCCTTTCAAGTTAGTTCAAAAATACCCATTTGTGTTCCACTCTCAGCGGGGGAAAAGGTGAAGCTGAATCTTCGGTGTCGGGGCCTGAACACCTTTAGGAATGCCCAAGGTGTACACATGGAGGGGAACTCGAATCTGAGCCATACTTGTTGGTTTTAGGATTCACGTTTCTATGAGTGAGTATCCTTAGCATGGCACTCAGATGGTACTAGAGAAACAAATCCAAGAAGAAAAATCCCAGGAGGTCAGATGGACTTTCCCGATTATTCTGCCCAACTCTTCCTTTGACTGAGATCTCACCTGGAACATGATGGCAAGACATGGCCTTCCACCTGCATTCTTGTCCTGGGACCCCCAATGTGAGGGTGAAGAGTCTAGGGTGAAGCATATAGCAGGTGCTCCACAAATACCAAGTTTTTGGCAAATATTTTAGGTTAATGAGTAAATATACATGTGATTTCTGGAGTCTCTATAAATATATATATATATATATATATATATATATATATGTATAACATGTCCACTGACAATGTTCAAAATCAGTTTTTAATCAGAATGGTGTTTTCCAGTTTTAAACTAATTCCCCTTAATCTGTAGAATTTAGAAACCTGGTTTCTTCGAGTCCCACCTTGTGCCACGTGCTTCAATGAGGCTGTTCTGCAGGGCGGCAGTTCCCAGGCCTGCTGCTCACTGGGATTCCCTGGGGAGCATTAACAGTACTGATGCCTGTGACGGCCTCCAGAGACTGTAATTCAGACGGTCTGGGGCATAGATTGGGTCGTGCAATCTTTCAAAGGTCCCCAGATGACTCCAATGTGCAGACAAGTTTGGAAACTGCCTCTTTTGTTCTCTAATTCCCTTTTGTACTTGTTTTTTTTTTTTTTTTTTTTTTAAATCTACAAACAATTCTGAATAACTTTTGATGATCCATTTCTGCTCTCAGTAGACGTGATGACTGCAGGTCATTTATGATTGTGTGTGGCTGAATGACAGTTACCAGGCTGCGCATGAAATGTTTAAATTTTTGTCCCCTCGCCCACTTTAATGAGAACAATAGCACCCTGGCATCAGAACCCCCAACTCTGAGGTTTCAAACTGCCCCAACTCAGAGATAGTTGAGGACCCCACTCTTCCCAGCCCCTTGCTTACCCTCCTTTGGGCTACACAAAGCTTATGTTTAACCTCCCCGGATTTTGCGGAAATCGTCCTTCGAAGAAAGGGTCTGAAGCATGAGCTTGTAAACTCATTCAGACAATAAGTAAAGCCCGATGCAAAGGAGGGAGAGTGTCCACAGAACCGGATCAAGAAGCCCAAAACTGGAAAAGAAGATGGTGCCCTTATCCCTGCCCACATATAATTGATATTAAAAATGATTCCAAACCACAACACAATAAGAAAATCCCTAAAAATCTTTTTCTCTTTTGGCATGGGGAATCAAGTCAATTCTTGTTGAAGTGTAAAACTATATAAAAAAAATGCTTATGGCCCACTTTGCTTGTGTCCTATGCACACACTTAATTGGTCTATTAGGCACCCAGCATGGAGCGTCCTTGGTGAGTGCTTGTGGTTCATCACCCAGTTACAATGACTTGGGTCACTTAACAACCGTGTTGCTAAAGAGAGAGCAGTGTTCATTATAGATTTTTACTTGATAAGAATATTCCCCTCTAGCTTCAGTCAATGTCATCAAGTTTCCTAAGATATATCACTGGGCTTGTTATGTTTAAAACACCAGAGGAGACTATATAAAAGATTTTCACGTTCATTTTTGAAAAGCAACTCTCACACGGCTCCAGCTAGTAACTCACTGTCTCTTCGACCTTACCTCAAGTTGCCCCTTCCATCAGGATGGAAAATATAAATATGGACACAAATATTACCCTACTTCTCTAACTGGGAGGGTTAGGAATGGTCCCAAGTAGTGTGAGGCCCTGGGGCAAACTATCCCTTCCTCACCTAGGATATCGGGAAAATCAGTCTGCCTGGAAAGGCAACCGAAGTCCCAAATAATCCATCCCAAGGAGAAGGGTGTCGAGGGGCAGCAGGTAGCCATTCTACTGCTCTGTAGCAGTGATGCCGAAAGGTCTCAGGAATAATCGTAACTGTTTGAATCACTCTCCTGCTTTGAGCCTTCTAATCACTGCCCACTGCAATAAGAATAAAATCCCAAACACATCCCAAGGCCCATAAAAGTTCCTAATCTGGACCTCTCCTACCTCTCCAACCTCAACTCTGACCATCTCCCTCTTGTTCATCAAGCTTTCTGTTCCAGAAATAGGCCAACACTGTTCCCACCCCAGGGTGCTGGCACTCGCAGTTTCCTATGCCTGGCCTCTTCCTATGACTTGTTCTTTAATGTGTGTCTGTTTCATTTTAGATATTTTCCCATGATTTCACTGCCTCTCGCTTTAAAGCATAAGCTCTAAGAGTGCAATCATTGTGTGCATTTGACCTGCTTTGGATCTGCCAAGGCACTTTACAGAATACTAGGTGCTGAGAATGGGGGATGCTTGATCAGTTCCCTTTCCAAGAAAACTGACAGCAGGCGTGGCCCTCCCTTCAGCAATCCCCAGAGTATTCCTGCTATACACCGATTTACAAGTACCGATACAGCAGGGCTGCTTTTCACACTTGCTTTGTGATATTTATACCCATAGGCATAATTATTCAGTGCATTGTGCCATGATAATTGTTTTGGGCTTGTTTACTGCCAAGATGTTCGTTTTAGCAGCAGCATTAGACACGCAACAGAAAAAAAAATGAGAACATTAGGCCCCTGAAAATAAAATTATTAGGATGTTAGGCAATAAAGGAGATGATATCTCACATTGAGACTAACACAGAGTGGCTTTGGAAGCCTTTTCAAGTGAACACTATAACATGCAGAACCGAAGCAATCTGCAATACCAACAAAATGCTAATGTGCATTTTTATCATTATCCACTGTGATTTGTTTCTTTCTCCGCAGAACAAGACAAATGACAGTGAAGTCAAAGCTCAATTTTTTTTGTCCTTAAAGCTCTGACTTTTTCCCTTAAAGCTTGGGTCCTCAACAACCTCGGAGCTGCCAAGAATGCGCTCATCCTTTGAAACAAATGCTACGCTGAGATTGAAGTTTTCAGATGCTAACTGTATAACCCGGGGACTTCTATGTTATTTACATGCCCCTTGTACCAAGGAACCAATACTTAGAATGTTACCCCTGCTGCTCTTGAATGCAGCGGTCACATTTATGGTCTTTGGATATGAAGAGTGACACACCTTTACAGTGTGCCTGCCTAAGCTAGAAACTGTGGTCCTGAAATAACAATTTTCTTGATTTCTCTGTGAACTTTGATCTCACTACCAGCCTGAGCTCATGAAACAAAAGAGCACACGTTCAAAGTCATGCTTGTGATTCTTTTCTTCAGTTTGGTTTTCCAGCCAAGTCTATCTTCTTTTGTTTTGTTTTGAAATGCTCCTAGACACACACACACACACACACACACACACACACACACACACGCTTGCATGGCACCTCCTCTTGGATATTTATGAGGCACCTCCAAAACCAAATTTATATTTTCCCCAAGCCTATTCCTATTAAATGTAACACCACTGCCACAACTACTGCCACTCTTATTATTAACCGTCAAAACTCCAGGGACATACTATTGTGTTCATCCTCAAATTTTGCAGAAGAGTTTAGAGTGAGTAGGTAATCCACCCAGAGTCATACAGTCAGAGTGACAGGCCCAGGATGTGAACATGTACCAGGTTTATCCAGAGCTCATTCTGTTAACCACCATCTCCTTACTTCAGTAAATGGCTTTAGCCCTCATTGAGTTACTTAAGTCAAAATTGTGGTGTCACCCTTTACCCATCCCCTCTATAACCAATGTGGCTATACACCCTGTCAATCTCCTGAATTCCTCTGGAATCCAGTTACTTCTGTCTACACTGCTACTACTACTCTCTACCACCATCAACTCCTACCTAGGAAGTTACTGTAACAGGATTCTAACTAGATTAGTCCAACCTAGATCTTGTTGCAAGGTGATTACAAACAAAAAGACAATGTGAACATGTCAATCCCACACTCCCAATCTATCCCTCCCCCTTACCCTTGCCTTCTGTATTTAACCAACAAGGGCCTACTGCATAGCACAGGGAACTCTGCTTAATATTCTGTAATAACCTATGTGGGAAAAGAATTTGAAAAAGAATAGATACATGTATATGTATAACTGAATCACTTCGCTGTACACCTGAAACTCACACAACATTGTTAATCAACTATGCTCCAATATAAAATAAAAATTTAAATAAAAAACAAAACTACCAATTCCATAAATACCACAAAAACCCAAGAAATAAAGTAACACTTTAACAACAAAAGCAAGAAAAAGACAATGCGAGTAATGAAATCATGTGGCAGTATTTGGTCAGGAGGGGCTCATTCAGATAATCCAGATTATATATATTTTAAAAATTCAGATTATCACTGTGAACCATTTCAAAACACATTCTCAGTTCTTGAGTAGATCTGTGAGCCCTGAGTGCCCAAGCTGACCCAGACTCATTCTTCAGACGGCAGCTTCAAAGTCATTCCTTAGGGAATCATCCTCTGACCCTCAGAATAGGTCGGATCCTCACAGCAGCCCGAACATCACCACAGTACTCACCACTGCAGCTGTGTGACTGGTATCTGCCTCCCTGGATTGAAAGCTTCGTAAGAGCAGGGACTGAAATGTCTACCTTTTCACTGCTGGTCTCAAATACCTAGTAGAGTGTTTGGCAAATGGTAGGATTTGAAATATGTGTAGGATAAATGAAATTTTTCCATAATTAGAATGGCTTTAATATTTTCTAATTCTGAAGGTAATATGTACCACATAGAAATTTCAGGCTATCTAGAAAAAGTTAAGAAAGTAAAGTCAATTCCTTTCCATTTTTTCTTCAAATTGGGCTAATCAACATTTATTTTCATCTGTTGAGAACCAAAGTTTTGTGGGAAGTGTCTTTAAATCACGTATATGTGATTGAAAATCCATGGGATTTTGCCCTCTTTAGGCAACATATTTGCACAAATTTTGGAAAAGGACACAAGACTAATCTTTCCCTCACTCTTTTTGCCATATTGAACTTGTCAACATCAGTTTCTAATTTGACCTGGAGAACTTAAGCCACATCCCCCTAAATGCTGGCTCTTCCAACCTCCTCTCTTTCGCACATGGTTTCCCATCCTCTTCATACCTTGCTAGACAGTAGAGTCAGTTGTGTTATAGAATATAAAACTGAGGATCCAGCTATTTGTACTTAGCAAGAATAAAATAACAGCATAAAATAACTGAGAACAAAAGAAAAATAATTTAAATAATGTGCTTAAATAATTTAACCCATCTGTCCCTTTCTTAACTCGCTGGAGCTAGGGGACATGAATCCTTTGTACACTTGGACACTCTGAGTTCTTACCTTACTTGCCTTTCAAAATGAGACCATCTTGTTACATGCATCATAAATTTAGGAATATACACTCAATTTTTACCATATGACCTAACCTTGGAACCTAGTCCCTGGGTGACATTCTATTGCATTTCATATTGTGTTCTTTCTTCTCTGCTTTCATTCATGGTGTTACCTTAGGATGGCCTGTCCTTCCTCCCATTTACCACCTATTTATCCCTCAAGGCCCAGCTCAAATATCACTTCCTCAGTGAAACCATCCTTGCATCCCTGATCAGAATTAATCAAAGCTTCTACTGTGCCCCTACCACTAAATTTTATACCTCTCTTTCCTACTTTTTGCTGCCAGCTGTCTAATGTCAGAACTGAAACAAAAGCTCCTTCAGCAGAGGCATCATATGTATTTTTGTATCCCTGGTGGGTAGCCCAGAGCCTGAGTAAGCTTTTGATAATTTATACTTGGTAAAAAACAGAACCTCATGAAATTTTCTTTGACTTACAACCTCTTAAAACATCCGTGATACGAATTCTAAGTTATGATGTTCAGTTCCACGCTTGCTTCAAAGTTCATCCCCTCAATGGATTGTTTAATTTAATATATTCACGTTTTATTCTGAGGAATGATAGTTAACATTAAGCCAGAGTTTAAAACTTTCTGAAGTTCAGTGTAATCTATAAAAATATTGAATCACTATGTTATACACCTAAAACTAATATAATATTGTAAATCTACTTTAATTAAGAAAAAAAAGAACATTAGGGAGAAGCAGAAAGTTGGAAACAAAACTTCCTGAAGTTCTAAACTTCCATACTTAGCAGAGCACACCAATCACGATGTTAAAATACCGATTATATAACAAAGGACAATTTAGACGCATCACCAGAAACTAAAAGTAGTTCTTTTCTGTTTGGTTCCTGATAAACTGCTATTGTTTATTGTTTAATAATTACCACCATATGTCATTTGAATTTTTCACACCACCTGTCAATAACTACATGGCAGAGCAAAGCTGATACACACCGCTTCTATTTGGTCAGATGTAACGAGCCCTGCCCAGATAAATGTTAGCAAAGAGCAACACTTGACTTTCATGCCCAGCTTCATTTTTCACAGAGGTAAGCTAACCTTAAGTCAACCAATTCATAATATGAGTCTCTCATCCTGTATATAAAATGGAACTAAGTTTCATATTTTGGTTTTTAACTTCTATTACTGAAAATTTCAAATCCATACATGAGGAGAAATACAATAATATAAAGACCCGACACCTCAATACACGCTCAGCATGTATTCAATAATGATCAACTCACGGTCAATGTGTTTTCATCCCTATCTCCCTCCCCCTGCTTACCTTCGATTATTTGGAAACTAATCCCCAACACCATATTATTTAATCTATAAATATTTCAAACTCTTGGGAAAAAAACCTAACCACAATGCTATCGTCACACCTAAAGACATGAACAATAATTCACATTCACCCATTGAGCCCATTTTGGTTCTGCTGCAGAAATGGATCTCATTAAATATTTCCCTGTAAGCAGCTCAAAAGCCCTTTATAAACTGTACACATGGTGATTGATTATACAATGCTACTTGAAGGGCAAAGGAAAACAGTTTGTTCCCTGAATGCTGCTTAAGACTAAACTCAGTTTTTGGGAAGGGGTTGCACATTTTATTCCTCATTATTATAAGGTAAAGAAAACAGTCACTGGCGCCCACAGCCATTCTCTCAAACTTGCCTAGGGTCACAAATGCAGATAATTTCATGCTGGGCTTCAACTGTACATCTGAGCAATTGGTTTTAGACACTGCAACCATTCATTTTATAATCTCACATCTCCCCTAATGAATACTGGTATTAAAGAATCTGAAAGAGGTAGATCTTTAAAAAAAAAAAAACAAAAAACAAATGCCATATTTTTCAAAAGGTTGCTGCAGAGTTTTTTCCTTACACATTAGAGAAAAAGGACATTCATGCGGTGAAGTGTCTTACTGTGAGCCCAATATTGAATTTTCCATTGTTGGTGCTCAGTCACTCCTGGGAGGCTCTTAATTGAATCAGTCTTGAAAGGTTTTCATTGTGTTTTTCCTCAGACCCTCTTATGAACTACAGACGCATTCAGAGTGAGTATAGCTCTAATGGAAAATGCTGTCATCCCATTACTCAGTCTGGTCTCTGTCACAATTGCTCATACCTCTTAAGTGGCTGGCATACTATCAGGTCAAAAAGAGGTCAAGGAAGACAGACACAGGAAGCAATAGCTCTTCACAGGGGACAGAAAAATAGTGGTGGAGAGAAAGAGATAGTACAACCATCATTTAATCCCCTTAGCACATATTCTAGACTAATTCACCCAAGCATACAGTCAGATCCACACATTTATCCAATGAGGAAGAGAGGCAAGGGAACATAACAGAATTCTTTAATGGTTTCTGAGGGCAAGGCACAGTGAGAGTCAAGGAGCTTGTGGGGTGGGTTAGCACTAGTGGCATGGCCTTCATGCTGCCTGCCATACCAGGGCTGTTTTCACACATGCGTCATCTCAATCTGAAAACTTGGAAGGGAAAGGCTAGCTATCAGGAGAAAATCCCTGTCTCTGTCTAAATGCTGCAGCTGAATTACTTGCAATTTTCCCTGTTCTATTTTGAATAGTCAGACTTTTTCTTGACTTAAGCCTTATTTCCTTAAAGAGTCCTCCTCTGCCTCAGTACCCCCATCTAAACTCCCCACCTAAAGCCCCCTGTGTCTGATCATGTCCTCATCGACATATATGAGCCATTATTTTCAAATGAGCTAGAAGCAGTGCTACCTAGCGCTTTAAACTTAAGACACTTTTACATGTACTCTCATTGATGCACATGAAAACTCTTTGCCAAAGAACGCTTTATTACACTCACTTCACTCACTTACAGTGGAGCTAGCAAAAGAAGGGAGAAGGCAAGTGATATGATCAGGTTCACTAAAAGTAAACTAGTATCAAAATGAAAACTTGAACAGGATTCTTTTTTTTTTTTTTTTTTTTTTTTTTTTGCGGTACGCGGGCCTCTCACTGTTGTGGCCTCTCCCGTTGCGGAGCACAGGCTCCGGACGCGCAGGCTCAGCGGCCATGGCTCACGGGCCCAGCCGCTCCGCGGCATGTGGGATCTTCCCGGACCGGGGCACGAACCCGTGTCCCCTGCATCGGCAGGCGGACTCTCAACCACTGCGCCACCAGGGAAGCCCCCGTACAGGATTCTTAATTCCTAGTCCAGTATTGTTTCCACGTTATCTCACTTAAGAGGCAATTTTGAAAAACAATCAGCCCCTCCAGACTATTGGGAAATAGCTTTCTAATATCCTTGGCCAATGCAAGTTCAATGACACACTCTATACATACACACATACACTCATACATTCATATATGTTGCTTTGTCATTATTATCTGATTAAATTGGGAGGAATGGTTTTAATAATTGAAAAAGTAGGTGAAATAGAATAATTAAAATGATACATATGTACCCCAAATTGTGTATGTGTGTGCGTACATATATGTACGTATGTGTATATGTGTGTGTGTGTACACACACACACACACATATATACCTTTACTCATCAATTTTTCTTTATGTAGGGCCAAGGGTTTTACTTTCGAATATTAGCTCTCTGGTTGGCCTTTCTCGCATACGCCATCCTTGAAATGCGAAGTCTACAATTTCCACTTCGGGCTTCTTTAAAGTAGAGTGAAAACTAAGAGCCACTTGGAAGCGATACGCGTGCAGAAGACTTTTGGGTTTTTATCATTTTACTCCCGGTCTTTTAGAGTTGTTTCATCGACACTCAACTTGATAGCAATCTCTTAGATACGGTCGTCTCTCGGTCTCCATGGGGGATTGGTTCCAGGACCCCATGGATACCAAAATCTTCTGGTGCCCAAGTCCCTTATAGGAAATGGCAGAGTACTGTCACCCTCTGTATCCATGGGTTCCTTATCTCTGGATCCAACCAATAAGCAGTTTGAATTTGTGGTTGGTTGACCCATGGAGGCAGAAACCAAGGGTAAGGAGGGCCAGCTACACCGGCTTTTTAGTTTTTACAAAGCATTTAATTTTTATAGTTTTAGAAGAAGCTATTTTGCTTTTACACTTATATGTTAATGCATCATTTAATATTTTAATATTTATTTATTTTTGGCTGCGTCGGGTTTTAGTTGCTGCGCACAGGCTCTTCCCTGTGGTGCGTGGGCTTCTCTCTAGTTGTGGCACGTGGGCTCCAGAGCATGTGGGCTCAGTAGTTGTGGCGTGTGGGCTTAGTGGCTCCGTGGCATGTGGGATCTCAGTTCCCTGACCAGGGATCGAACCCGCGTTCCCTGCACTGGAAGGCGGATTCTTAACCACTGGACCACGAGGAAATCCCCAATATTTTATTATATTGAACGATAAAATCACACACACAGCTGGCACAAAGAGTTTTGCAGGCAATCATTTGACTCCTGGGTGGCATGTGACTTGACCACTGGAAGCAGTTCTCAGGCATCTTCCACAGAGCAGTGAGTGCATCACGAGCTGTCTGAAAGCCATGGGTTTGCTCTACTGGGGAAAAGGAGTGTTTGCTCACCTAGGCGAGCAGGGCAGGTAAGTAGAAGATGGCTAAGTTGTTTCTGTTTTGTCTTCTTCTGAGAAGCTGTGCAGTTTGGTAGAAAAAACATTTAGCAAGAAGATAACTGTCAAGAGCTCTGGGTCTGAGTCTGAAGGACTTTCTCTGGCATTTAGTTTTCTCATTAGAAAATTAAGAGAATGGACAAAGTAGTGGTTGCCTAGAGCACTGGGAATGAAAAAGATTCTTGGCCCTGGAATTGGCCCAGCGGAAAAATCATGCCCTGACTGACTGGCAATGTCTGCTATGGGTAGTTAAAGGGGAAATGGTAGAACACAAACATCTCTTCTTGGAGCTAGTTAATCGATGATCCCTGTGTAATGAAAAGGGTGCCAGCTTTTACTTGCAATTACTCTTGTGACCTTCAGCAAAGTTAATTACTTCTATGAGCCTCAGAAAAGCAGGAAAACTCCTTGGGGACCTAGCCAAGATATTTTCTAAATGCTACCCCTGGATTAACCTCTACCCTAACCCAATTAGATGTTCCTTATATAGTCTCCAATAACATGCTGTACATCCTCTGTCTTAACATTTACTGCATAGAAATAAATCATAATTATATTGTAAAGATTGGGGTTATATCTAGGTTATACTTTAAGGGTAAGAAGTGCATTCTACATATTTAAGCCCTAACAAAATACTAGCACATAGTATGTACTCAGTAAATATTTGTCAACTACATGGAACCATTGTTGTTGTGAGAATTAAGTGTCCAGAGCTTAGCACAATGCAGGTAACAGGTGCTCTGTAAATGCTACTTTTCCTTTCCTTCCTACATTGTACAATCCTGGATGACAAATTCCATATGCATAGGGACACAATTTCCTTTTCTCTTCTATCCTTGAATAATATTTATGCTGAATATAAAAATACAGACACCTGAAAACTGGTTTGGAAGTATCTTAGTATTAAAGTGTTGGAGTTTTTTGAGCCTTCTAACCTCACATAAAACTTCAATAGAATATGGGTGTTTGTCTAGTTCACTGGTTCCAAAGTATGGTATGAAGATGATTTTAGGTGTGAGATGAATATGTATGAGTTATATATTTATGTGAATGTTTATTTTACAAAATGTAACTCATCCTGTTTAATTTTCTGTAGTAATACATAAATTTAAAAAAATAAACTTCTATAAATAAAAGGAAGTGAGTCTGGGGCTTCCCTGGTGGCGCAGTGGTTGAGAATCTGCCTGCCGATGCAGGGGACACGGGTTCGTGCCCCGGTCCGGGAAGATTCCACATGCCGCAGAGCGGCTGGGCCCGTGAGCTATGGCCGCTGAGCCTGCGCGTCCGGAGCCTGTGCTCTGCAACGGGAGAGGCCACAACAGTGAGAGGCCCGCGTACCGCAAAAAAAAAAGAAGTGAGTCTATTAAGGAAAACTTTCAAGCAAGTAATAATAGTATGTGATTCTGGCACAAATTATAGTTTGGAAGTGGCCAAAGTTTAGGAAATTTATAACTAGCTAAAAGCATGGAAATTCTAGAGCTAAAGTGAAATTTGCCTTTTCTTAGTTGTAGGAAAGACAATTCTCAAGTTTTCTGTAAACTTTTGTCATTTACTTAAATTAAACTTAAAGGTATATAAAAGGAAATGTTAATCATTTATCCTAGACATGTGTATTGGAGAATATAATTTTCTATAGCTTATATGTTATAAAGCCATTTTCTTCTAGGAAAATCATTCAGAAATGAAACAATAGCATTTTAAAGATGACAATATCTTATGGTGTCCTATAAAGCACATCATTATTTCTAGGTCTTCATCCTCTAAACAATTTTGAGAATCTCTGGTTTAGAACAGTGGTGCGCAAGTGGGGCTGATTTTGGCCCCCAGGAAGCATTTGGCAACATCTAACAACATTTTTGGTTGTTGTAACTGGGCGTGTGTGCTACTGGCACCTAGTGGACAGAGGCCAATAACGGTGCTAAACATCCCATAATCAAAAGAATGGTCCACAACAAAGAATTATCTGGCCCAAATGTCAATAGTGCTAAAGTTGAGAAACCCTGCTTCAGAGCTATGGTGATAAATGACTTATGAATATCCTGATCTAACACCCACAGCTGAATGTCTAACATGGTTCTGATGAAAGCTGTAAATACCTACTTCCAGATTTATTTTCAGGAAGCAAGAGGGAAAAAAAGACCTCACAGAATTTTAACATGCGTCCACCTTCCCCTCCTCCTTTTTTAAAAATTACTCCTCCATTTAGTTTTTGAGAGTAAGCTGCCTGAGAAAAGCACCAATACATTATTATGGTACAATGTCTACCCTCAGTTTATAGGTCAGCTCAAGTCATCAGCTAAGGTCCTCCAAATGTCTTCTACTTTCCATGGCAAATAACCTCGAGCTTTGGGAGAAAATTTTCTCACTTCTGATTGTGTTGGCATCCACACGGGTGTGTGTGGGGGACATGTCTGCAATCCTAGTCTGTATTCTCAATGGTCACCTGGCACGATGCTGGGCCCAGTGCAGGGGGTCCACACATTCTTACTGTGTTCTATGATATACCGGGTGGTGGTAAGCTATCAGTGGGAAATGAATTTACTTAGCCTTTCTACACTTCCTTTCTTTTCTTTCTGTGCTCTGTTAGCCTAGAAAAAATATTTCCTAAGTGCTGCTGGTGACAAGGTCTCACTAGCATTTCATGCTCTGTACTCAGAAACCATTTCAGTCCAAGGATCACACTCTTAGAGGCCTAAAGCAGTCTGATAATAAATGTTTCCACATTTAATCTAAACAGAAGAAACAGATTAGGGTGTCACCCTCCACCCCCGACACACCTCAGGAGGAAACTGTTCTTGTATACAATTTTAGGAAGCAGAAATGACTAAGGAGGGTACAGTAATTTGTAGACCTAAATCTACCATAACATCAATTGAATTAGTTCTTGATTTTATATGCTTTTTGGGGGGTTGGGGGAGAGGGAATAGAGGTGAAATTTGTTAAAAGCGTTAGAGGACATTAAGTTACATTAACACTGATAGCTCTGAATGAGCTAGACACAGAGCTAACTGGTCCCATACTGACTGAATAATCAAAGTGCTGTACTGTTCAACGGAGGAGGGGTGACATGTAGAGATCAGTCCTGTCAACTGAAAAGACACACACTCAGTAAAGAACTGGTCTGTTTGAGCAGAATGAAACTGTTGCAATACTTTGAGATTTGTGACCGACTGGTTTTTAATTTTTAGCTCACAGGCCTGATTTTCATTTTTTTAAGATTCTTCCACTTTCTATGCTTAAGGAGCTGAAATTCTACAGTGTCCTTTGCTAGGATACTGATTAGATGTAAGTGGGAGATTTTTTTTTTATCAACAATAAATGTCTTGCACTGTGAAAACAGCAGCTTGACTCCCACATTCATTTAGCAGCAGGAGGCATGAAATGGATTGGCCCTTTTGAATTATTCCAGAAACGTGCTCCAGATGCATACAGATAGACCACTAAACATAAACCTCGTTGTTTCTTTCTTTTGTTTTGCTTCACTGCTAAGCAACTTTTTGAACTAAACTGGTATAGGATAAGTTCTTTATCATTACTGTCCTTCAGAATAAAGTTAAGTTTATCAGAAAGCAAAGCAATGTATGTTCCCCAAATACAATCTGATAAACCCTGTTGGCTGTTGAAATTTGTAACTGATTGGCTGCCAAACGCTGCCATTTTGATGTGTGAGTCTTTTGTTCCTGAAGGATTTGTTCATTTGAACGGTTTAGTATTAGTTTCCTGTTTATCGTGGCATATGCTATACCAACGAGGTGTGCTGCTTACATCTCCTTTCTTCTTGAAGAACTTCCCATTCAGCTGTGAGAAGTGCAGTTAGCTGGCAGGCTCCAGCGGCAGGGCCTTCAGAATCTGCCAGTGTCTGAGATGAGGCCTGGGCAGTGCTTAGCCAACAAGTGAACATGCAGCAGTAATAGGGGCTACCCATTTCTGCCCAAACCAGGACTCCTCTAATGGACACTCATTGCTCTGTAGTTCTCTGTGGGGCTGGCTGAGACTGTCAGATCAACATCACTGTCTGAAGGTCTGCCTGCCCCACTCCTGCTTCCTTCACTTTATCTTTGGCAAGGATAACCACTTAATAAACCTCTGGCCCTCCTAACTTCATCTCAGCATCTTTTTTTCAGGGGACCCAACTGATAGACAACATATAGATGTTGTTACCAAAATGGGAAGAGTGAAAAATTCTATGCTGCATTTTGAGCCAGTGGCCCGTGAGCTGCAAACACTTCCTGGGGACCTTGACCACCACTGCCAACAACTCAGTTCATATACTGTGTTGTGATAGCACAAACTGGTATATCTGCTCTGATTGGGCAGTAGCAAAATCTCCCTGGTGTCCCTGGGGCCTCAAACCAGTAACCGTAACCATCTCTTGGGACCCTGAGGGTTAGTAAGGTCCACAGCTAGTGAGAATCCCAAAAGAGGATTAGCTTTATTCTTTCAAGTGATGTAGAAATTGGTTAGGAAAAGACTCCTCTGAACAGCAGGATGAGCTGCCTTGAAAGATATTAATTGCCGTTTCCCCGTGAGATTTGGGGAATTAAGCTGATGAAAGGAAAAGCACTCATATGAAAGGGAATCCCTGTAAATTCACTAATTTAAACCAATTGGCTATTTTCAAATTATGTGTTTCAGTTGCTCTGCCTCCATGGACAAGCAAAATGCTCTACTTCAAAGTATTTACGCACTCAAGCACTTCACTGCCTGCTGAGGGAAGAACAGAACGTATTACACCCTTCCCAGTGGGAGGGGGATGGAAGGACCCATGTTTCCTTCTGCCATAAAGAACGTGCAAACAAAGGCAAACTCAGAAAGGAAAACAAAAAATAAAACCATGAAGAAAATATAAAACCTGGATTCCTTCCTTTTACCTGGTCCATCCTGGGAATCTCTGAACTTCTCCCATGGTTGAATCCCATGGCCAGTCATGTCAACAGAGTCCCTGATAACACACAGGCTCCCCTGACCCCCTTGGTTGGAGGCTGATCATTAACACTGTTAGCAATCCTTACCTGCTCAACCCCTACTCATTTGCTTTCCTTGTCCTATTCCCAGGTTACACAGACTGGATTTAGAAAGTCAGAGAAACACTATATCCACTTTAAATTCTGAGTATAGGAGGTCATTCTATTCAAAGGAACATTGCCACCAAGAAAAAGCCATTTAAAGTGAATCCACTTAAAACAGAACATAAATTTCATAGAAAAGAGTGAATAAAAGGGTCCATCAAGACTTTGTTTTTTGAGAAATGAAATAAAATTCATGAAAATGAATTTATTTTATCTTCCATTTAATCAAATTTAGGTTATAATTGCAATTATGCTCTAATTCTTAGAACAAACTAAAAATGAATGAAGCACTGATTGGGAGGGTTACATAATTTTCTTCAAAATGGAATCGTAGTAGTATATGACAGTTTTAAAGAAGATGTAAGAATGCTCGATGGCTTTAACATTTTATCAAGCGTCTCTCACAAGCCTTTGAAATTCACACCTTTCCTTTCTGAAGTACCTATCGTGTCACCATCCTTGTTGATTTTCCTTTTTTCAGTATTGAATGGTCTGCCAACTCCTTTGGCCGTGGCTTAGGTATGTCTTGAGCAGAGATCTAACATGACTTTCATTGACCTCAAGAAACCTTGCACATAGTGCATCAGATACAATTTCTCACTTTGCAAGTAACTTGCATTCCTTTGACACTCGTCTTTCATCTCACTAGACTGGTGAGGAAGGCATTAATGGCACGAGAGAGGAATATATGAGAGGGCACTAATCTTTTAAGTGGTTTATTCATCACTGAATCCTTTCTTCCTTCTATAATCCCCTAACTGCTGGGAGCCAGTTAACAAAATCCCAGGTAGCCAGGACCTTGGTACTTAATTTCAATTAGTCCTTAAAAAGTTGCTGTGCATTCTTTCAGACCTAGGAGATTAAATTGGAAATTTTTTACCAATAAGGAATATGAGGCCTAGAGATACTAAGGTCAGTGGCAGAGCCAAGGATGAGGCCAGTCAGCCCACTCTAGGGTTTTATTCTTCAGACCACACTGTCTTACGGATCCCCTGTGCAGAATGAACTAAAGCAGAGGACACTAGGAAAGGAAACAGAAGGTGTATTTCTATTCTTGACCATGATGAAAACTCACTGTGGCCCTGGGCAAAGTCACTTAACTCTTCTGGGTTTCGATGTTCTCTGAGGTCTTGTACAACAGGAGATACTTATGGTTACTGGTTTGGGGCCCCAAGGACACCAGGAAGATTTTGCTACTACCCACTGAGAGAGCAGATATACCAATTTGGGTGGTCACAACACAGTACCTGAACTGAATCATTGGTATTAAATGGTCAAGGTCCCCAGGAAGTGACTGCAGTCCACTGACCATTGGCTCAAAGGGCAATGAGTTCATGTCATTGTTCTGTTACCATTCCCGGGACCTCTCACCCCAATCCCAATGCAATTCCCACATCTTGTCAGGTATGAGCATGGTTTTGTTAAAAAGAAACTATAGACCATCAGATATACCTTTCTACTACATGCACACCCCTTCCAGTCCAGTCTTTCATTCTCTCTTTTTCTTCCTTGTCTCAAGCTTCAGAAGGACAAGTTTCTTACTTTTAGAGGGCTGCCCTTCCACCTGACTGTTAACCCTCTGGGACTCTGCTTGCTCAGTGTTCTTTCATCATCAGTATCATTGGTCTCTTCCTTTGCACTGACTCAAGGAATCATGGGTGCTTGAGAAGTCATCTAACTGGAACCAACACTGGATACTTGCCTCCCTTCCTTCAGTTCTCTGTAAAGCAGGAGTCTCTTCTTTAATCATGGGTACTTCAGTGACACCTCCAAGTACTCTTTCTCCTCTGTTTTTATAAAGGAAGTACAGATGTCTAGCATTCTATAAAAATCTTTACTTGATACTATATTCAATCTAATGATCATCTTATTTCTTTCCTTCTACACACCACAAACCTTTTAAACAAGGCATCTATGTCCACTCTCTTCTTGCCTACCACCCCCTTGTCTCCTGCTCAGAATCCCTTGCAGGGATCACTCTATAAATAAATTTCTCACTGGAAGGTTACCAACCCTCTTGAAATTGTGAAATCATAAAATCTAAACATTTTGGAAGACATCTTTGACATTTATCCCAAGTCTCCCATTTTACGGATGAAGAAGTGCACATGCACAGTTTCACCAGTGGTCTCATTTGCCTTGATTCCCCTTGCAGCATTTGACACTGTAGATACTTTCCTTTTTCTGAACAATGTATGTTAAATATAAAATCTTGTCCATCTGATTTTTTTTTTTTTTTTTTTCTGATCAGCTCAAAGAGAAGGCCTGAAAATTTCCTGAGGATAAACTACAACAGGCACAAAGACAAGATGACTATTCACATGTGTTTGTTTCAATCCAGATTCTTGGGTGAGATCCCTATCACCCCCTACCTACCCCTCTACTATAACCAGATTTCAAGTTACTTTCAAGCTGTTTTCATAATCATTAGAGGCTCTTGTTATTGCTGGAAGAATTTAACAGAAATGTACTTAGTCTCCCTCCTGTGGAGTTGAGCTGCTTATTCCTCAGAAAAAAATAACTATATATTGCTCTTCTACTATAAATGAAGATACTCATTTGGTTAAATGATGACTCTAGGAAGTAACATACCTTACTGTCAAACATTTTTCTCCATTCTTTGAAAGGAAAATGCATCATTTTTCACTGCCAAGCGGTTCTCAGATGTCAGAACAGTAAAGGAGGAGAAGCAGGTCATTGTTACCCACCAGAACAGGGATAGAGTGTTAATTTGAAGACGAAAAACGAACTTCTCTTCCCTCTTTGCTTGGGGGAAAACAGTCTGGATCTGTTCTCAAGTGGTTTGGGAATCTACCGGCTATTTTTCAAGGCTCTCAAGATAGTGATATATCCTGAGGATGGGTAGAAACGATGGTGTGCATGTTTAGACATATTTGTAACATCAAGACTCTCCAGGTACAAAAAGTGCCAGCAAAGTACAGTTTTAATGGAACTGTTAGGTTTTCATGTAAATGCAAGGGAACTGCCTTATCAGAAATCTCAAAGCCATTATGGCCAATTTATGTGGAAAATATATCATTCAATTTTATTCCTTTTATTCCCTTTGCAGTAGGCAGCAATCAATAGCCTCCCTGCTTCTTAATCACTAAGAGAAGCCCCTTGAACTCATGGAAGCAGCTGGTGTGATATTTATTTGATGTTGATAAGAGTAAGCAAAAGTTTTACTATAGGATATATTTATATAAAATATATAAATATCTATACAATATATATTTACTTAAGATAAATATCTCACATATATTTATGTATGATAAATAGTATATATTTATGCACAAATATAGTTTTAAAATATATAAAACAAGAAATATATGATAAATATAAAGTATATATATATAATATCTTTATCAAATATCTATATCTATCAACTATCTATCTGTCCATCTCACATATACACAATAGAGCATCGCTTTATTTCACCTCTTTTTTTGTTAGAAAAAAGTAGGCCAGAAGATAAAAATAAGCAACGATCTTAGTCGTGCATGCAGTTATTTTCAGAATAAGGCAATCTTTCATCATCTTCCCCAGACTTCTGAAGGATGGGTAGAAATCAAGTTAAAAAGAAAAAGAGAACGGTCACACCAGTATGTCTGGTGTGGGCCACCCAAAGTCTACTCCCCCTACAATCTATGCCTGAAAGAGGGCCTGTCCCAAACACTAGCTACAAGGGTAGCACGTTGGGTGGATAAAGTATGTAGGGGGATTAGTTAAGACACGTGGGCTCAAGAAAGGAGGGAATTTAAGTAAGCATTACTCTGGCATTATGAATATTTCTCCTTGATTTTGGGAGAAAGAAAATAAAAAGAATGATACTCTATTATACTGAAATAGGTAAACAAACTACCTGGCTGGGGAGAGCACCTTCATGAAAGTGAATTCTGAATTTAGGCCTAGAATAAATCAGAGATCTATTGTGAGATAAATCAGCAAACTTACAGCATACTGAGTATTGCAGTACTGAGCATACAAGTGGAGAAGGAAACATGGTTCCAGTCCTGTTGGAACTCACTCCCTAGTGGAGAAGGGCGACAAGGAAATGAATACCGAACAGTAGCACCAGAAGAAGCACCTCAGGAGAACGCCACGTGATTGCTACTGAGGGCAGGGGACTCACACATCTAATTAAATTTTTGAGTGGGGTGAGGGGGGCACAATCCTATGGCTAGAAGAGCAAAGGGGGAGCAAAGGGGGATCAAGCTCCAAGTTCACTACTGAGAGAGACAGTCAAGCTCTGTTTCTTCTGTACTTCGTCATGGCAACTTTGACCTATTTTTTGAAGCACCTGACTTATTTCTGGAAGATACTGTAGACTTAATGTTTAGGACAGGGTTTTGACCCTTTTTAATAAAGTGCTGATTTTGCAAATTGTGCTCCTCACATAAGGTAGTGTTCTGGAAAGTGAAGTAATTTAAGAGGCTTGTACACAAAGAAAAATGCTTTCAGTACTTCATGTTAGCCCCTGAATTGGCCGAATAGGGTGTGTTCACACTGTACTTCAATAACAACTTATTCACTGCTGTATCAAGGCGTTTGCCCTTCAGTAGCAGACAAAAGACAGAACATCCCAGTGTATGTTCAGGGGATAAGAACAAGGAAAATGTGGTGGACTAAAATTTTGAGTAATAGAAATACTCTAGTTAACTTAATGATAACCAGAAAAATTTCCTTATTTTGTTTTGTTCATTTATTATGGGTCAAAGCGCATAATAAAAAGTCACCGAAAATATTTTACTAATTTTTGATGGTTCATAATGATGTACTGTTTCAAGTTAACATCCTTACCACTAACTATGATTACAGAGCACAGGTGAGAAGACAGGAGACCCAGGTCACTCCCTGGAGGCTATTTTGGGAAATAATCCCCGATATTTCCTTATTTGATTTTCATACACTACTGGGCAGTAAGATTACAGTTAATAGACTATTCCATTTCAGTAAATACATTTTATTACATTTACATTTCAATTCAAAGACAACCTAAAAATGTTAAGTAATTAACATAGCACTTCTTTACCTAAGAATTTAAAAACATTCAGAATTGTTTCAGTCTGGCTATTCTTATATGCCATTAAAAAGCAGAATGTATTCAGAATAACTTCTTCAAAATGTTTTCATAAGTATTTCAATGAATGCTTCATGCTACATTTCTTCAAATTATTGAATATATAACTCAAAGAGTATAATACAATGTATTAGCAACAAACAAATCAAAATTTATACCCTGATAACTACTGAAAGGCATAGGTTGGGATTGTGTGGGATACAAAGTAGTCTAAGACACTAGTGAAAATTAGGTCTTTGTTTATATGCTATCCATTCAAAAAAAAAAAAAAAAGGAATCAAGACAGCTAAGTTAGGTTAGTGCAAGCTGCTCTGAGAGACGCAGAGTTTGCTACGATTTTGCGGTTGGGCACCTGACATAAGTCCCCAATGGTGGCTGGAAACAACTGTCCAGGGTGCTAGGACAGAATTAATTACTACATTGGGACGGTGTTCTGTGTGTTCCTGCTTACTTTCTTTGGTGGTCCCATGGATGTAGGAAAGATGCTCTATTTGTTTGTTTGGTTTTTTTTGTGGTACACGGGCCTCTCACTGTTGTGGCCTCTCCCGTTGCGGAGCACAGGCTCCGGACGCGCAGGCTCAGCGGCCATGGCTCACGGGCCCAGCTGCTCCGCGGCATGTGGGATCTTCCCGGACCGGGGCACGAACCCGTGTCCCCTGCATCGGCAGGCGGACTCTCAACCACTGCGCCACCAGGGAAGTCCTCTATTTGTTTTTTCTATCTGTTTTTCTCATGGACAATTGCTCCCTTCCTACACTGCCCTGGAACCTCTGGACAACGTCCTCTCTTCACGCTGCCCTAATGAGGAGCCACGCCCACCACCAGGCTCCTAGTCAGCCTGCAGTTTCAGTATATCTACATGTTTTATGATTTTCCTTATATATCTTGAACTCTTATATTTCCAACTCTTTGACATTTAGCATTCCAAATTAAGCATTCCTGTCTTATTATCTGCTGTGGACAAAGGCAACAGTTATTAAATGATTGCACAATTCTGTTTCCATAAATTCTGTCTGAGCAAAATGATTCAGTGGCTGGAATGCCCCCCTGCTTTTAAAAGTTACTGAGTCATTCCCAGCTTTGTCTTCTTGGATTGGCCTATTCTGTCTTATAAGGAAAGATGGTAGGCTGCAGAGTCTCGGTCATGATTGTGCCAAACCACACGGGAAATTCTAAAATCTCAGCTATTCAGTTAACAAATATTTACTGGTAGTTTTGCAGTGCTGGATGTTCCTGGGCTCATGACCTAATCACTACCTATGTCCCCAACACCCACATTCTGCCTGAGATATAGCAGGCTCACAGTGAAGTGCATCAAACAGATCTGTAAAGAATAAATGGCTCCTTGTCTAGGAGGAACTTGCAAAGTTTTTGCTCCCTGACCCTAAAGACATAAAAAGTTAAATAATAATACACGGTAAGATATATCCCCCCAAGGAACAGGATGACTCCAGAGATGCTGGTGATACTGTGGTTCTGTATTTTTGGCTACACTGCCATCCCAGAGGTGACAGGGGCATGGATGAAGTTCTGAAAATGAAAGGACACAGCCAGGGTGGTCTCCACTGACAGTGCTCTAGAGCCCTGTGTACTGGGATTGTGCAGGGAGGGTTTCTGGGAAGCTCAGGTAATGGTCCAGACTGGGAAGTAGGCAATGAGCAGTCACAAGCTGGTCCAAGGCTGAGCTCAGGACTGTGACAAGGGGCTTAGCATGAACAGAACAGCCAGTTGACAGAGACCCAGGGACCAGAGACAGGGAGGTGAGTGTAGCTGGAGGAGAGAATTAGCCTGCTACACAACTGCCCTTTATGGTAACATAAACAAATGGAAACAGAGCTGATGTGGGTCCTTCATTTGTTACTGCATTTTCCATAAAGCATCACTCTCAAATATGTGAGACCCTTGATCAAATTTTCAAATCTCTGGCCTTGGCATTAGACTTTATTACAATATTCAGGTGTTTTTAAACAGATGAAATGGCCATGCTGAATTTTTTCCATAGATGGTATGTAAACACATTTTATAATACTTAGAGCAAACAATCTTTTTGTTCTTTTCCTCCTTCCCCCAGCAAGATTCTCTGCAGTGACTGGGAGGGAGGGAACACTTAAGACATTAATTCTGTGGAGAGAGTGTTACTAGGACGCCACATTTCTTTGTTGACTCCAGTCACAAAAGCAGAAAAGCTTACTTAATCGAGAGCATATTCTGCATATCCCATACCCAGATGTAATACTAAGAATATCTTCATGTTTTCCGCCTAAGGTAGACAATACTTCTAGAAAACACCCAAAGGTTGAAAACATTTAATATGCCACTTCCCACATTGCTTCATTTTTACTCATCAGACTAATTCGTTTTTTTCCTATCTCAGACTTTTAAAAATTATTTTGTTTGTTTTATTGGAGTGTAATTGCTTTACAATGTTGTGTTAGTTTCTGCTGTAGAACAAAGTGAACCAACTATATGTATACATATATCCCCTTCCTCTTGAGCCTCCCTCCCACTCCCCCCCTCCATCCCACCCCTCTAGGTCATCACAGAGCACCGAGCTGAGCTCCCTGTGCTATACAGCATCTTCCCACTAGCTATCTGTTTTGCACATGGTAGTGTATATATGTCAGTGCTACTCTCTCAGTTCGTCCCACCCTCCCCTTCCCCACCTGTGTCCGCAAGTCATCAGGCTAATTCTTAATGGTCTTGCCTATGAGTTGGCAAACTTGTTCTGTAAAGGACCAGCTAGTAAATATTTTAGGATTAACGGGTCACATACACTCTGTCCCAACCACTCAAGCCAGTGTAGCAGAGAGCAGAAAAGGGCAATATGTGACAGACGGACAAGGCTGTGTTCTAGTAAAACCTTATTTATAAAAATAGGCAATGGGCTGATTTGTCTTAAAGGCCATAGTTTGTTGAGCCCTTCAATATTAAAATTATATTAAAATTATTATGTTTACATGAAAAGAACAAAACATCTCAACACACATTATTTCTATCCAACTCTACCTCACTGTATGAAGGTAGTAACTGATACTAGTATATATACGTATTATTAAAAACATGCCAAAATACCTAACAGCCAAAAGACTTAGGTTTCATCCTTTACCTTTCAAATATGTTTAATACAGACCAGCATCAAGGAAAATTTCAGAGAAAATCTGTCAAGAAGAGTCTAGAAAAAAAAAAATCCAGCTTGTCCAAATTTGTGAACTCCAAGACTAATCTTATAAGATATTCAGAAAAGCATATAAGCCACACTACTTTGGTAAAATATGTCTTGAAAAATAAATCAGAGAAGAAGATGATATTCTCATATGCATCCAGATGAATTTCAAATCTTATTATGGAAAATGGTAAAAGAATGATCTAGGCTCCTCTGTAATATTTTTCTTTTTAACTGCAGAGACTTTCAGAGAGTACAAATCAGCAAATGATTCCCCTACTTTATAAGAAAGTAACATTCTGAGAAGCCATGTGCTTCTGTTTGAATAGCAGCAGACCACTGAAGGTACATATTTGATTCTAAGTTTCCTGTAGCCAAGGGGTTGGCACTTGGTGGGACATGAATGGGGATGTGTAAAGTCATCATTAGGCCATAGGAAGAGGCTCTGGCAATTGTGGTATGCCCATTCATGGCTGGACAATAACTTGTGAATCTGTCACTTGCAGTAAAGAACTAGCCTATTAAAGAGGACACAAACAGATGGAGAGATATACCATCGTTATTGGATTGGAAGAATCAACATTGTGAAAATGACTATACTACCCAAGGCAATCTACAGATTAAGTGCAATCCCTATCAAACTACAAATGGCATTTTTCACAGCACTAGAACAAAAAAATTCGCAATTTGTATGGAAACACAAAAGACCCTGAATAGCCAAAGCAATCTTGAGAAAGAAAAACAGAGCTGGAGAAATCAGGCTCCTGGACTTCACACTATACTACAAAGCTACAGTAATCAAGACAGTATGGCACTGGCACAAAAACAGAAATATAGATCAATGGAACAGGATAGAAAGCCCAGAGATAAACCCACACCCACATGGTCACCTTATTTTTGATAAAGGAGGCAAGAATATACAATGGAGAAAAGACAGCCTCTTCAATAAGTGGTGCTGGGAAAACTGGACAGGTACATGTAAAAAATGAAATGAGAACACTCCCTAACACCACACACAAAAATAAGCTCAAAATGGATTAAAGACCTAAATGTTAGGCCAGACACTATCAAACTCTTAGTGGAAAACATAGGCAGAACACTCTATGACATACATCACAGCAACCCACCTCCTAGAGTAATGGAAATAAAAAAAAATAATAAATGGGACCTAATGAAACTTCAAAGCTTTTGCACAGCAAAGGAAACCATAAACAAGACGGAAAGACAACCCTCAGAATGGGAGAAAATATATGCAAATGAAGCAACTGACAAAGGATTAATCTCCAAAATTTACAAGCAGCTCATGCAGCTCAATATCAAAAAAACAACAACCCAATCCAAAAATGGGCAGAAGACCTAAATAGACATTTCCCCAAAGAAGATATAAAGATTGCCAACAAACACATGAAAGAATGCGCAACATCACTAATCATTAGAGAAATGCAAATCAAAACTACAAATCACCTCACACCTGTCAGAATAGCCATCATCAAAACATCTACAAACAATAAATGCTGGAGAGGGTGTGGAGAAAAGGGAACCCTCTTGCACTGTTGGTGGGAATATAAATCGACACAGCCACTATGCAGAACAGTATGGAGGTTCCTTAAAAAACTAAAAATAGAACTACCATATGACCCAGCAATCCCACTACTGGGCATATACCCTGAGAAAACCATAATTCAGAAAGAGACATGTACCACAATGTTCACTGCAGCACTATTTACAATAGCCAGGACATGGGAGCAACTTAAGTGTCCAGCGACAGATGAATGGATAAAGAAGATGTTGCACATATATACAATGGAATATTACTCAGCCATCAAAAGAAACGAAATTGAGTTATTTGTAGTGAGGTGGATGGACCTAGAGACTGTCATACAGAGTGAAGTAAGTCAGAAAGAGAAAAACAAATACTGTATGCTAACACATATGCAATGGAATCTAAAAAAGAAAAAAAGGTTCTGATGGACCTATGGGCAGGACAGGAATAAAGATGCAGTGTAGAGAATGGACTTGAAGACACGGGGAGGTGGAAGGGGAATCTGGGACAAAGTGAGAGAGTGGCATGGACATATATACACTACCAAATGTAAAACAGATAGCTAGTGGGAAGCAGCCGCATAGCACAGGGAGATCAGCTCGGTGCTTTGTGACCACCTAGAGAGGTGGGATAGGGAGGGTGAAAGGGAGGTAGATGCAAGAGGGAAGAGATATGGGAACGTATGTATATGTATAACTGATTCACTTTGTTATAAAGCAGAAACTAACACACCATTGTAAAGCAATTATACTCCAATAAAGATGTTGAAAAAAAGAACTAGCCTAACATATACTTGCATTTTGTGAAATTCTGTGACATTCTGTGAACAATAATGGTCACTTCTGCTGGCTCAGGATAGGAACAGTCACTTAGGATTTGAGGGACTGAGTCAACCCAGCTCATGTCCATTATTACATGCTCTGAGAACAGAAGTGACTAAAACAAGACACTTTGCCTCTCATAATTGGAGAGAGCATTTAAGAATTTTATTTCAAAAGTATCTATGCTTATGGTTCCTTAATCTAGACTACTTGGAGGTTTTAAAATGCAATAAAAATTTCTGACCACTCGGCCATAATGGAAATTTCCATCTCTAACAGTAATATAACACCTTTTTACAAAATGCTTAATAGTTATAAAGTACTTTATAGTTCTAGAACACTGCTACAAACAATAGTTCATTTGATCCTTAACATTTCCTGGTAAGGTAGATGGAACAATTACTACCATTCTTCTGTGATGAGTCCACAGATGCAGAGAAGCTACACAGCTGGTTTCCTGACATGCAGTGAGGAGAAGAACCGTGACTCAAAGCAAGCAGTCTCTCTACTGACTGCACCGTGCCCCTTCCCTTTCAGGATCTTTGTGGATTTGCCTCTTTCGATACCAGATGCTAATGTATGACTGAAAAATGATGATGCTTACAATGCAGTGTCTTGGCTGGGACAGAATAATAGGGACAGTGATTTAAAAATGACTCTTTTTTTATGTAGCAACTACCGGAAATGTGCCTCATCAACAGCTTTATGGCCTAATTCTTAAATAATATAGTACACTGTATTGTAGGAGAACAATTAAAATTTAGTAAGTACCTGATGAATTGAACTGATGTCAGGAGACCAGAGTCCAGAGAGACTAGGTAAATCATTGACTAAATGAATTGGTTTTCTCTGTACAATAGGAGAAAAACTGCACCTACCTACTTCACAATGAGTTAAGGAGCTCAACTAAGAAAACAGATGTGAGACAATTGGGGATTAAATAGTACCTAATTCACTCAACAAATATTTACTGAGTAGCCATTGGGAGCTAAGCACTGTGATAGATGCTATAATGGGATTAAGCACAAACTACCCTACGCCAATGGAAACCAAAGCTTCATAAAATATGGAAAACTGTTAGGAACTTCAGGGATCACAGACAAACGGAGTTGAGGAAAGACAGGTGCAGATCAATGAACACGGTAACAGCTTACAATGATGGATAGGCTTACTCTCAAAAAGGAGCAAATCATTCACTGTCCAGTTACAACGTAAAGGCTAAAATACATAGACTTTTGAGTAGATGCAGTAACATGAACCACATACCTGATTTCAAAGATTTAGTATGCAGCAAAAGAACGAAATATCTCAATTTTTAATCCTGATTACATGTTCAAATCATATGATTTTGGATATACCGAGTTAAATAAAACGTTATTTAAACAGATGTCACCTGTTTCTTTTTACTTTTTAATGTGGCTACTAGAAAATTTTAAATGACTAAGAAGCCTGACCTATCATATTTCTTTTGGATAGTGGTGTTCTAGAAGACGTATTACGGCCAAAAGAAAAGTCCGGGCAGTGTATGGTTCTGAAAAGGCTAATCATGGTGTATGATGACTTTGTGAGGCATGGACCAAAGATACAAGAGAGAATGAGTCAAGTGTCATCAAACCCACAAATCACAAAAATTCTGATGGCTTACGTGGGAACACAACTATAGTCAGGAGGAACCTGCAAGGTATTGCTGGTGATTCCAAAGCAAATGGGTTGAAAACTAAAAGAAGCGAGGGCACAGGAATCATTTTATTTCTCCTTCCAGCTGAAGCACAAATATTTGAGGGAGAAATAAGTCTATGAAATGCCTGTTAGAACTGAAGTCCAATGGACCTCCAGCACTTTCCCTCCAGCAGTCAGTGACTATCTTACACACATATACTCTACCTGGAATAATGCTTTATTCAGCTGACAGAGCTCCTTGGTACGTGCAACCAAACTAGTTAATACTGACAATCCACTTACAGTACTTATCTCCAATAAATGTTCAGAAAATAACTGATAGTCTCTACGCCCCACACAATCATCAACCAGAATACTGAAGGGACCCGTAGGGATTCAACTGCAAGTGCCCCACGGGAGGCCCATGTCTCATTGAAGTCTCAACACCCAGCCCAGTACTGGTTACACAGTAAGTGCCCAATAAATATTCATTAAATACATAAAAAGTGGTAGTATATTAGAAGGTAAAAGTCCACACCTAACAATACGGAAAAGGCAGAAACCAGAAATTTTAGACTGGTAAGCCTACTGCTGCAGATGGATCATCAAACAGATGGGGGTGAGCACTGAGAAGTGAGGACCCAGGAGCCAGAAAAGGCCTCCTAAAACCACGTCACCCAGATGGGCCGTTATTCTTTTTTTCACCCTGCCTCCACTTGTGCAGAGAACGACTTAAGTAACAGAGTAAATCTTCATGTTCACAAGACCTTTGACAAAATCTCTCATTACACCTTTTAAAAATATGGAGAAATAGCAGGCATAATGACACAGCAGTTCTAAGATAGTAATGAGTAGAAAAATCATAAAGACAGACTGGTGGTTGAGAGATTGAGGTCAGCTTAAAGAAACAGTGTACTAGGAGTCCCTCTGGGTCAACGTTCTTCTTCAGTGAGTTGGGAGAAGCATGAAAGGCATATTTGCAAGTACCATAAAAGTAGCAGGGATAAGTGTGACACTGGATGTGGTTCAGAAGACCCTAATTGGGCTAGAATATCTGAAAACAGCATGATGAAATCTAACAGGAATAAATGTAGGTGGTATGATTAGGTATACAAATGAATCATAATTAGAAATAAAAATACATAAAAATGAAATAAATGTAGGATGAGGGCAATTTGGTCTGGCAGCAGCTCAGCTATTTATCAGATCGCCACCAGTGCGAGGTGAAAGCTCCTTAGAAAATGTCAATGCAAAGGCAAGCTGCATCAGAAGAAATGCAGTTCCGAATACAGCTTTTTGTCAGTGGTCTTATATTTTCTATCAGCCAGTCCACACTTGGAACGTCGTGACAAGAAGGATTCTGAGGAACAAAGGAGAACAAGCAGGAATAACTGAAGGGATTAGAGATGCTTTCTGAAGAGAAGGCCTACAGATGATATATTAGAAAACTTCACGTTCTTAAGAGTTTTCTATCAGAAGTGGTAGCGTACACTTTTTCTGTTTTCCAGAAGGTACTTTTTTTTTTGCGTTACGCGGGCCTCTCACTGTTGTGGCCTCTCCCATTGCAGAGCACAGACTCCGGACATGCAAGCTCAGCGGCCATGGCTCACGGGCCTAGCCACTCCGTGGCATGTGGGATCTTCCCGGACCGGGGCACGAACCCATGTCCCCTGCATCGGCAGGCGAACTCTCAACCACTGCGCCACCAGGGAAGTCCCAGAAGGTACTTTTCTGAGAAGGGGAGGGAGTCACAGATCTTTTGAGAATCTGATAGAGCCACGGGCCCTGCCCCCCAGGAAAAAAATGTACACACATACATTTTACAAACAGTTTCAGGGGGTTCTAAACCAGATTAAGAACCCCTAGCTTAGAAGTTATAAAGACCCAGGTTTCTGTTTCATATTAAAAACTTATTTCTCCCTCGACCTCTAAAGCAATACTCCTAATCAGGAAATTGAGAGAATTCCTATCCTGGGCAGAGGTGTGGGAGAGCAGTTTGGAGCCGATCACCTATAGGGTCCCTCCCAATTCTAGGATTCCCTAATCTAAAAGGAATTTTTGAATAATTTCATAGGATTGAGGCAAATATTTAAAACACTATTTGTTACTGTCGTTCACCTTACTGTTTTAAATACTCTCTATGCCCATTACACTCCAGAAATAGAAACAGGATCAAAACAAAGGTCATCCAAGCACTAACATAATTTATGAGACATATCTGACAAGGATTTCATTCACTGGATGCACAACCACAGTGGCAGCAGGTATACAGAAATTACTTCTTGTCTCCCAAACAATAAAACATTTCCCTCCACAAGTTGCTTTTTGAAAAACTTGGCTGCGCTAAGGGTTGTGGTAGCAGAAGCCCTACAGCATTTGCAGTATCAGCTCTCGTTTTGTATTTGGTTACAAGGATTTTTCTAAGCAGCTGGTTTATATCATCATCACAGGGCATACCCGTGAGTTATTCATTAGCAGCATTACGTAATTTCTATATTCTGAGTTTACGTTCTAGGTAACTCATTGCTGTCTAAACCTGAAGAGCTTTTGCACATTAGCTAGAAAGGAGGAGGAGAGATACATCTCAACGTTAATTCTACCCTTAAAGGGCAATAAGCAAATGAAAGTACTTGAGAGTGATTCTTACTTCTTTAAAATTCAGGTTCTCAGAAATCCTAAGCAGGAAAAGTTTTCTCTTATTCTTTTGAGATATTTTTCCTGGATTTTGCTTGACTTCCTTCTATTTAAATTCCTACCACTAGTTCTGCTAATAATCTTGAAAGAGCTCCAATCCTGAAATAATTATAGATGCATTATATTCAAAATTACTTCAATGTTTGCTACCTACAATCATATAAAACTATAATGACATTTTATATATGCCTGTTGCCAATACACAGCACTGCTGCTGGGATACGATTTTCATAATAAGTAAGTGTGAGAAAGAGCTGCCAGCCTCAAGGAGAAGGGGTGTGTGTGTGTGTGTGTGTGTGTGTGTGTGTGTGTGTGTGTGTGTGAGATTAATTTGTTTACGGAACCTCAGTGATAGATGTTACTCGCTTAAAAGCCCCAACTTTATTTTTGTAATTTTCCTATTGGACTGAAAAGGCAGCCCTTCATTTCTCCACTTTCTCCAATTTCCGTTGCTGTCATTTCCCATTCAGATCAATTTCTCAAAATGGAAAAAAATCTGCCATCAATGGTAGACTTTAAGTGATATGGAGGGATCATTTTTTTCTAGAAGTAATAGCCTTCCATAAAAATTAATGACAGTGGACCTATTTTCTATAGAAAGGATTGTCAAATTCCATCCAAATCTGTCATTATCTTTTTCTTAGCTAATGACATCCAGACATTAAGGGGTCAGAAATCATTTTAAGGGTTACTTTTAAGTTATACTTTCCAGTTGTTTAGTTATAAATGCAGATGATGAGGAGAATTATACAGGACACTGGTTCTCAAACTTTAATGTGTAGCAGAATCATCAGGAAGGCGTATCAAAATCCAGATTGCCAGGCCCCATCTCCAGAGTCTGCGATTCAGTAGGTCTGGGGTGGGTGGGGACCAATAGGTTGCATTTCTAACAAGTCCAGAGGTGACAGCTGCTGCTGCTGGGGGTCCAGGGACAACCCTTGGTGAACCCCTGGTACAGGATGATCCCTGATATCTAACTGATTGCAACACCATATTTCCTTTCTTAATTCAAACTCTCATGGCTAAGGTTTTTGAATCATACTCTAGATTGGAGCCTAAAATGGCAGACAGCTTCCTGTGGCTTAAGAACCTACATAAGCCACATCCTCCTCTAACGATCCTGTGGAAAATATCCGTAAAGAATGCAACCCCCTTCTGGAAGAAGAAATCAAGCTGTTTCTTGAGTCCCTCCCTCGTTTTCTTTAAACTTCTTACTAAGTATCTGGAGTGAAATTCAACAGGAAAATGGTTCATAAAACCTATCTGGATGGGGCGCTTTTATTGGAAAGAAGACTGGCATACTTACCAAAGAGGAAATATACCCAGTCGTGTGGTGATAAAAACCATGGCAAACATAACAAACAGGAGATCACAAATTTTCTGAAATTTGGCGTAATTTGCCATTTTGGCAGCCTGTGAAAGGAAGAAATGTGACAGATTAATTTGGTTAAATTGATAAATGAAAAGCTTCTTTCAATATGCATGAGTCTCCTTTAAGATATAACCTACCAGAGGCATAAAACTGCCTGCTACTTTGAAATGTCATGCATCATGCATCATATTTATAAATTACCCATAAGTCGAGTGAAATGTGATATTAACCATAAGTAGAACTACTGACTGTCAGAGATTTAATAAAATATTCAGCAACCTGAAAAATTCAATTATATGGTTGATTTCAGGAAAACAGAAAAATATGAAATTCTTGCATTACAGATGATATTAGCAAGCCAAAGACGCCAAAACAGGAATTTGGCATAAGAGGTCAAAATAGAAAGTGCTACATAATCCTTTAAACTTGTAATGAGTCCCAAACACTAAGGTCACGAACTTTATAGAGAATATTGAGACTTCCTGCATTTTTTTCCCCCTTTCTACTTAGAATTATAGGTTTTCCTTAAATAGGTATAAGGAGTGCTCTGGGGAGACAGTTTCTTGGCTTATCCTCACAAATTTAGAAATGAATGTGTCAAGATCACATTATTTCAGCGAATCCACTTGGGTATAATTTTCAAATTTACATTAATGGGTCATTTTCTAGATGAAAGTCACTAATGTTCAGAATGTCTGTGAGAATTACACTAATAATTTATGGTAGTGATTTAAGTGACCACTTTTTATATTATAAATTAGTCGAAGGAAGAAATACATCCCTTTCTCTACCATCTACTTTAAAAAAAAAATTTATTTATTTATTTGGCTGTACCGGGTCTTAGTTATGGCACTCGGGATCTGCCTGTGGGATCTTTAGTTGTGGCATGCGGGATCTAATTCCCTGCCCAGAGACTGAACTCGCGCCCCCTGCATTGGAAGCGTGGAGCCTTAACCGCTGGACCACCAGGGAAGTCCCTGCCATCTACTTTTTATAGATGATTCTAAGTAAGAACAGGTGACACTGAAAACATAATTGTCCTTGATTACTGCTTTTTACATTTTCACATATAATTCACAGTACCCACACACAGGGTTATAAATTGAAGAGGTCTTTTAAATTCATAACATTATTTTCTACTTCTTGTAAAGTTAAATTAGCTGAGTCAAACTTGAAAGGATTGTTGACAGTATCCACAGAAGCTATAATTTAATAGCTTTAAGTAAAATACAAAGCTACCAGAGAAATATATTCCTAAGGGGAAATATCTATTAATTGAGTGGAAGCCAGGATTATGAACTTTTAATTTCATGCATACTTTGGATGTGACACCACAACTTATACTAAGAAAGAAAAAAAGCATCTTCTGCCTCCTTCTGGCTACGTAAACCATGTAGCTTTCTTTTACATTCATTCACCAGTATTCAATAAAAAAAGCATTAAACATCCATTTTTCTGAAATGTCTAAGCCATAGATTCCACTTTGAAGAGTCAACATATCTCATTATTTGGATATTCTCAAGCATTATTTTATGATGTCAAAGAGAATCCAAATGATGAAGAACATTTGCTTTTAAGCCACATGACTGGGATTTCTGGATTATTTTTCTTTTCTAGATAAAAGTGGTGGATGATGATTCAACCCACATTTTCTGAATTATGGCTCTGCCAAGCATTATGCCATCCATTTCCCCAGACACTAGAGTTGGCAGATTATACAGGATTGACTTCAAAACTGTATATTGCTATATAAATTTCTACCTCCAAGCACACTTAGGATTTAACCACATGGTAACTGACTTTCAGGAAATTGCCTTTATACTAGTTTTATTTCTCCTGTAAAAAAATTCCCTGGTGGCGCAGTGTTTGGGAGTCCACCTGCTGATGCAGGGGACACGGGTTCGTGCCCCGGTCCGGGAAGATCCCACGTGCCACGGAGCGGCTGGGCCCGAGAGCCATGGCCGCTGAGCCTGCGCGTCCGGAGCCTGTGCTCCGCAACGGGAGAGGCCACAACGGTGAGAGGCCCGCGTACCGCAAAAAAGAAAGAAAAAAAAATGTGCTGAATAGAATCTAGCTTGAATCACTTAAAAACCATAGCGCCAAACTATCATCTGACATATCCAACCCATTAGGACTACTTTTCTGTTTCATAGCCTTATAGGGACCAGAGTCTTTAATGAAGTGCTGTATACACTTCAAACCTTGACTAATTGCCTTTATAGCAGATTCAATTTTATGGCCTGGAATTTCTGCTTATATTGGAATAACAAATAATTACTGGAGGGCACCTCTATTCTACATTCACAGTGATAGCACATGCTTCAAAGGGGCAGAACTGTGGGCCAACAGGAATAAAAAATAAGCATACGGATTCTAAGACCCATTTCTACATGGAATTTGTACTCTGGTAAGTTCATTTTTGACCAGTTATATAAATTTCTTAGGACTAAAATGAAAAAACTAGAGTTATATAACCTTATTGAGTATGTCTCTTCATGGAGGCCGTGATTAAGAGTAAATACCGCATCAAAATTTTACTTGGGATTTTATCTTTTGAAATATGCTAGAAGCATTTTTCTTTTTCTTTTTTTTTGCTACTTGAGTAATTTTAAGTGATAATGGTTTAGAAACTTAATCAAAGTGCAACCAATATTTCCTCAGATATTCTTAATGCTTACATGCATAGAAAACATAGTTTTTATATAAAATTTGTAATTCATATATACTTTCACTATAAAAATACTAGGATAATATGTATATTGGTAATAAAAACTATGACTACTCATTAATTTCATCAGGATGTACTATTACTAACTAAACAGAGCTATATACACTTCCCAGATAAATCAGTGTGAAACCTGTAACACTAGAAACAAAACCTATTCAAATAGTAATTTTCCTATTGTAAAACACTCATTTCTTAAGTGTGGAAGGGTTAAGGTTTTCATTATTCTATTAATAAAGAATGCTGACTTGGTGAATGTTTTTTGCACACCACTTTATATACTAAAGTCTCACTTTCACCAATTTAACCTACAAAGAAACACTCCGCAGTTTCAAAGCAGTCATGTACTAACTTCTCCCAGCACCATCTATCAGACCCTAGAAAAACTGATGATCTGGGGGATTTCCTGAATTCCAAATTTTGTATTCTTGTAGATGAAAGAAAACTTTTACCTCTAGAAGAGCATCGGCTGAATCATGGAGACAGAGGACTAGGGTCCCTACTCGGGCCATGTTGTTGACATATGAAAAGGTAATCAAAAAAATAGATACAAGATGATGCAGGAACATAACGCCAAAGTCCTGGGAAGGAGAAGACACAGGCATGTTAGTTAGGACTTCGCAGCAACGCAGCTTTTCCATTCATCTATTCAACCATTCATCCAATAATTTTAAGGCTCTCTATGGGTCCAGCACTGGGAACACTAATGTGAGTAAGAGATAGTTCTACACTTTTGAGAGTTTACTGAGTCCTGGGAGAGAAACACAGGACACCAGTGACCGTGGAAAATGTGATCAACACCAGGACTAAGGCCAAATCATAAAGGGTGTTTTGTACTAAGCCAAGGAATTTGAAGCTATGGGAGGAACTGCCATAGGATTTGGTGAATGAAAAATATTGCCTGCCATATCAGTAAACAAAGGATGTTGCAGCCATCAAGCCATCACATTACAGCCTCCCCTAGAGTGAGCCCTGAGGAAACTCAGGATGGAAACAGGATGCCTCCCGTCTAGCAGTCAGCTGCTGCAGCCACCCCTGACAGTGCACCCTGAGGAGACTCAGGATGAGAAAGCAGAGGATACTGGCCCCAGATAGCTGAGGTGCATATCAAAGGAATGATTCCAGGGAGCCCAGACTCTTGCATCTTCCCATACATAGAAAAGAGCTAAATTCCTTAACTTGAGGTATCTGGCTTTCTTTCATTAACAGTAATCTTTTGATGTTCCGACTACCTGGTGTTTGTTGCAAAAAATCCTATATATTCTGGCTCCCCCTTTGTCTCTTCGGAGCAATCTCTCAGAGTGATTGGAGATGCTCTGTCCCCAGCTTAAGGACTCAGTTTTGTCCATCATTTATTTGACGATGTGAGAATTATGTTTTATTATATAATTCTCAAATTTTAGGTTGTGCTTTTTTTTTTCAGTCGACAGGTTTTAAGCAAAGAAAGGTATTACTTGGATTTGTACTTTAGGAAAATCTTTTGGGTAGCAGCGCAGGTCCAACTAGACCACTTCTCTGACTATGAGTGGCTGGAGATTTGGCATCCTTCTCCTGGAATATGCCCAATGAGATGTTAAAATAAGAATCATAATATGTTGGCATTTCTGATGGGTCCTACACAAACAAGCTCTCAATTTTAACCATTATCCATCTACAGTCATTAGAAAAAAATAATTGGCAAAAGTAATGGTAAGCTGGCCATCCTCATTTGGTCAACTTCAAGGGAGCTGCTTCTTGGCCCATGTGAAAAGATCATCTTTCTCTGGTACTGATTTATCTTCTGGCCACCTGGTTTATTGTAACATGGAATTTCTGTTGCTTAGAAATGGTGTCTCTCTTACTGATATTTTTACTCTTATTTAATCTGAATTTCTCCCAGAGTAAACTTGAACTTCTCTGGGGCTTAAATGCCAGGACTAGCCCTAATGATGATCTACTTGAAACCATGGAGAAAGAGGACTACTCTCTTATGGGCCATTCATGTAGAGATAAATGAGCCAAAATGAGATGCATATTTTGCAACAGAGAGAGAAAAAGAGAGCAAGTGTGTGCACACATACATATTCTGTTGATGTCAAGAAGTTTGGGGTCTGAAAGGTCAACTATGATGACTTTTAAATGGCTTTAAAACATTTAAACAATATTTTTTGTTTAGATCCTGAAAGTAACTAATGATAATCTGTAATAATGAAATATTGCTCCCATTAGGTCATTTTTCCATTTATTTCATTGTATAGCTCCCATATTGAAAAAATTTCCAATTATTTGATTTTAATTTATATAACTTAAACCTATAAAGCTATGGATTTTTCTACTGTTTAAATTCCTGTACTACAGAACTCTTTAAGAATATCATTTTATATTTTATAAAATCAAGCTTTAAATGACAATGATGAAATAAAGTTAAAATGGGTATATTTTTAAAAACACACACAATGTTTAAATGGTTCTGTATACACTTTGGTGAACGTGTCCAGAGGTTACTTTTCTGCCTTGGAAAGTGCCAGACATTTACTGATAACCATATTGATTTATTACTAGGATAAACAATGTATTAGTTTCTTAAATAAGGTCGAATAATTTTAAAAATGAAGTACAACTATTTCTCTTATTTTCAATTAACCTAGTCTCCGTGTTGCCATGATGGTGAATACCACCGTTGGCAGAATCATCTGTCTTGCATTAATTCATTCTAATGGCCACAGTAGAACTACAGTACCAAGTTGTGCAAACTCCTGCCGCCTGTTGACCTACCACTATACTCCTTCCTCCAGACCCACATTTGCATCTAGTTCTCAGCTCACTGGCAGAGAGAAATGAAGACCATGCTCTGAGTTTATTTAATCAGTGATTATGGACAGACTCAACTTACCAGTTTTACCTACTTCTCTTGATTTTCTCTGATGCTTTTGTAGTCTCTAGGATTTTCCTAAAGCATTAGAGTTGAACAATACCAAAATGCCTAAGGCATATGAGAAAAATTGCTTTGATAACGTTTCCCACGGGAAGATGAAGTCTCTTCACTACAGGCTGTTATCAGAAATGTATCACCTGGCATACAGTGATCTACCAGACAATAGCTACTTCAAAACAATGGATCAATTAAAGTGGAGCTAACCTATCCACTGACATTTTATACTGTTTCATAAACATAATTAAATAAAAACACAGAGTGCTAATTCAACAGTTCACTGAGTTTATATTCGCCCATGCTGAATTCACAGATTTTAAAGTCTAACTAGCTGAGTACCTAACCAGAACAATACTTTCCACATTTCTCTTTGTTTAGCCCTAAATGATTGCTCTTGATTCACTGAAAGAGAAGAGGTTTTCTCGATTTAATTTTAAAATGAATAAACATAAATTGATTAAAACACGTATGGAGGATTAGGGCCATTTTATAATTCAGTTTCCTAACATGTATCTGATATATATGTCAATAAATAAAACAATGCCCTTGGCAATACAGCAAGGCTGTCCTAAAAACAAAAGCCTTATTTTTCAGACAAAGTTTGCTTTGTGAAGATGATTTTTGCATAAAAATCCCCTCGTCCTAGAAAACATTTATGACTGAGGGGCTCAAAGCTATGCTCATTGAAGAAGACCAATTTTCATTATACTGTCATATCTGTATGAACATGAAAAGCATGAATAATGGATTTTGTCTTTTACACTTCTGCTTCCGAAAGCATTATACACAATGAAATACCTTTAATAAAATCCCTGCAATCATTATTTTTTGTTACTCTCATTCCCTCACCCTGACACATTTTTTTGAATAGGCAGTGAATCTGGTCCAAATAACAGTTTTTAAATGAATTGTCAATTTAGACTTTATCAGTGCATGGTGGGAAATGCCCATCCTCATGTTTGTTACTGCTGAAAGTGACTGGGTACAGGCAAGTTGCAGGAAACTTAGCATTTTAGGCTGAGAATATTTCCTTCCATTTTCAGTAGCATCAGTTAGGTAGAGATTGTGATTTCTCGTTGGCCCTCATATTGAAGACGGATCCCGAAGTCCTTAGACAAAATTGACGACTGGCCTGGCTACCTGCATCAGTGGTCCCCAACCTCCTGTCATTCTGCCATATGGTTTCTGGATACATTCATAGCTCTAGTCAAGGGGTCCTTCTACGTTCCCTTCCTGATATTTACCCTGACCCCAGCCCCTCATTCCAGTGGCTTCTCCTACGTTAATTATCAGAGACAAGGGAAAAAAATAGATATGGACTTGACTCAAGCACGATTAGAATAAGCCTAAAATGAAAAGATTCAAGTAAAAGCCATTCATTTTAATACCAGAAGTTGGTAAGAAAACGCTGTTTTTTCCTTATTATATTTCTGAATGACATTTAGCGAACCCAGAACAGAGTCAGTCTGTTCTGTGTAGCTTTCACATCAGAAACTCGTAGGTGCAAGTAAACCTGTAGCTACTTGGGCTCCATCCCCGACTCTTAGAATGAGAATCGGCATCCTTAACTCAGTTCTCCAGGGGAATTCTCTGCACAATAAAAGATCGGCATCAAAGGGCCAGAGAGGTCACCCTCTCATTAAGACATAAGTCTGATGTTCTATATGATGCAACTCCATTTGCAATGGTCAGGCTGAAAGAGGCTTTGAAATAATACTCTGTTTTCAGGAAGCACCAGAAATTCACCTTGATATACACATTTTTATGAGAGCAAAATTAACTCTATTCTCATTTTTAAACAACTCACTACAAATAAGAAACTTGTTCTCTAAATTCTCATTTGCTAGACAAAGTATTAACAATTTTATGCAGTTTCTTTTGGGAATAATCTTTGTAACAAATAAAGAAAAGCACTGGTGAACCTTCTCAAAGAGGAGTAAGAAGACCAAGGTTTTAAGTGATGGCTGATTTAGATGCTCACATATGGTGAAAAATATGACATATCACTATGCAAGACAAAGAAAAGACTCTTCTTTCTTGGATGCAAGTGACATGTGCCAGCTTTCCCAAATTTAATAAATATCATAAATAAATATCATTAATAAACTTACTCTAACTCATGAATAGAAATCAGGTAATACCAGGTCAACCATTTAACAGATTTCCAAACTCTCTATGACACAGAGGGACAGAAACATAATTTGAAACTGATTTCATTTTATGGCAACTATAGCAGTAATAGAAATCTCTCATTTCTGTGTGTTTTGTTTTTTTAAAACAACAGTTTTCTTATTTGAGTCTTCAAGGTACAAAGAAATTAGCAGGACTTTTAACAGAGTAACATGCTCTTTTTTTCTAGAGATCAATAACACTCTCCCTATTTCTTCCCTGGCGATTGTGCAACCTGGGGGTAAAACTCAGAATGTTGGGGAGCAATGCGGCTGTGCAGGAAGTGTACTTCAAGCCTGTAACTTGGAAACATGCAGGGGAGAGTGTCCACTCAGGTTCCCCCTCCACTCACGGAGATGGGGAGAACTTCAGATAAAACTTACGTGTGACAAGAATAATCGTAGTTAAATACTTTTCCCATTGAGGTAATATGAAAATATAATAGATTTTCAACCTTTGGCTATGTATAGCTAAAGTCCTGACTAAGAGTATGAACATATATATATTCCTCTTAAAAAGCAAAGAAACAAACGACTACAAAACTGTCCAGGTTGTAAAGACAATGACTGCAATGAAAGTATACTCAGAGTGATTTATAAAAATCAGTTGATTCTGATTTGCCCCATATTAGGCAACTTGAAAATTATACCTTTCTCTTACCAGCGCATGACGCAAGGAGTTCATATAATGTATGTAAATGTAAATGTCAACCTTTGGGTATCTGGAATCTCCCACATTTACTTGGTTATTATATTTTTAGCTGGCCTTGAGTTTTGGCTCACTCTAAAGAGAACCAGTTAAATGTGCCATTTAAAGAAAGGTATTTCAAATAACAAGTTCTTCAAAAATTGTAACTAAAGTTCGCTCTCATTCTCATGTATAGCCTATGCACTCTGGTGTAAATATTTATGGGAAAATCTGGAAATGGATGAAAAATTGTGATTTATTTGGGAAATGTTTAATTATAAAGTAGAGGAGTCCTGGCAGGAATGATTCAATTATCTCATCTCTAAAAGCAGTCCATGAATAAAACCTCATTCACACAAAATCTAAAGTCAAATTTATTTTTACACTTTTTTTCCCCAATAGACTAGATTTTTCACCTTTGGGCCTAAATATATACAGATTTAGGTCCTTGAGGGAGATACCTGTCTCCTACAAATATAATTCTAAAAATAGTAAATGCTAAGAAATTGATTGGTTAAAGACTTTAAACTTGCTACTGTTACTATCAAAATGTTTTAAAAATATATACTGATAGGCTTCCCTGGTGGCGCAGTGGTTGAGAGTCCGCCTGCCGATGCAGGGGACACGGGTTCGTGCCCCAGTCTGGGAAGATCCCACATGCCGCGGAGCGGCTAGGCCCGTAAGCCATGGCCGCTGAGCCTGCGCGTCCGGAGCCTGTGCTCCGCAACGGGAGAGGCCACAACAGTGAGAGGCCCGCGTACCGCAAAAAAAAAAAAAAAATTAAAATAAATAAATAAATAAATTATATATATATATATATATATATATATATACACTGATGTGATGTGAATATCTCTACTAGCCATTCTCCAAGCTGACATCCTCACTGTTCACCAAATTTGTGTGTACAGGTGACTCAACTTTAGAGCAGAGAAAGACACACTATGGCCCCCAGGCCAAATCTGGCCCTCATTTGTTTTTGTAAATAATGTTTTATTAGAACACAGCCACATCCATTTGTTTAATTATTGTTTATGGCAGTGTTCTTGCTACAGTGGTAGAGTTAAGTGGTTGCAACAGAGACTATACAGCCTCCAAGTTTAAAATATTTACTAGCAGGCCCTTTACAGAAAAGTTTGACGAGCCCTGCCTTAGAGCCACATCAAAAGGCATAACATGGGAAACTCAGCCATGTAATTTGAGATGTGGCAATTGCATAGGCTCAAGGCTTCCTTCATCACATTTTCTTTAGATACAGAATATGTATGAGGTTTAATTTTCATAGCTATTCAGAAGTAACCCATTAAGTATTACTTTCAAAATTCAGATAAATCATTTAAAAAAAAGAGTTTTGGCAGGTATCTCCATCAAAATTCTCATGATAAACTATAACTACAACTTCAAGATCATTTTCAAATCGAGGAGCTTCTTCAGAAAAAGCTTGAGCTTTTGTAAAAACAAGAGCTGCCTGTCCGGATGCAATATATTACTCTCTCTACTGCTACATGTGCCATTACTTCAGAGGTTCTGGGAACATACATAAATGAAATAAAGAACTTCTGTGTAAGCAGTGTTTACCCAATCTTTCTCCTGTGTAACATTTGTGGCACATTTTAAGATCAAGAAGTCATATCATCTCATCTACTATGAATTGTTTAGCTGATATTTAATCTTTAATTGATTTTATTACTGTGGAAAAAGGTGCAATAAAATTTTATTTGCACAGTAGGACACAGTAAGACAGTGCCCCCAATACCCTCCCACTGTGCCTGGCCAGAGCTCGGAACTTAATCTGCAACTCCCTGGAGCCCTCCTCCCTGCTTTCCTTTCCTCTTCCCATTGAAAGTACACTCTCCAAATGCACTCTGCTTTCAAATGATGTAGCTATTTTCCTTAATTATACACACGTCTTTTTTCTCATTGAATCTTTGTATAGAGATGTTCTCCATAACTACAAGTCTTGCCAAATTACAAGCTCCAGGAGTTGCAGGCCTTTATATACATCATCTGGGCTTATATACATCATCTGGACTGTTTAAACTACTCTTGGGGCTTCCCTGGTGGTGCAGTGGTTAAGAATCCGCGTGCCAGGACTTCCCTGGTGGCGCAGTGGTTGAGAGTCTGCCTGCCGATGCAGGGGACACAGGTTCGTGCCCCAGTCCGGGAGGATCCCACATGCCACAGAGCGGCTGGGCCCGTGAGCCATGGTCGATGAGCCTGCGCGTCCGGAGCCTGTGCTCTGCAACGGGAGAGGCCACAACAGTGGCCCGTGTACCGCAAAAAAAAAAAAAAAAAAAAAAAAAGAATCCGCGTGCCAATGCAGGGGACACGGTTTTGAGCCCTGGTCCGGAAAGATCCTACATGCCGGGGAGCAACTAAGCTCATGCTCCATAACTACTGAGCCTGTGCTCTAGAGCCCGCGAGCCACAACTACTGAGCCTGCACGCCTAGAGCCTGTGCTCCGCAACAAGAGAAGCCACTGCAACGAGAAGCCCGCGCAACGCAACAAAGAGTAGCCCCCACTCGCTGAAACTAGAGAAAGCCTGCGCACAGCAACGAAGACCCAACGCAGACAAAAATAAATAAATATTTAAAATAAATAAATAACTACTCTTGGCCCAGCCACACTACTTTGTACAGCTTTTAATGCCAGAAAGGTCACTTCTGAGACATTTAAAATATACTCAACATAACAGTCTTAAGTGATACGCAGGTTAAAAAACTTTATTCTTTTTTTTCAGGAGGAAAAAGGCAAGGGCAACACTTACTGTCAAGTAAAACCATTCAGGTTGAAAACGTCCGGAATGATCAGTAGGGGGCAGACTGTGTTCAACTAAAATCAGAACTATCCCAGGACGGAAAAGCCATCATCCTCATATCTACTGCAACGCCCTTGGGGTCCCAAATGACAATACGCCATCAAGGTCTCAACTTGGTGCTTTAGATGGAAGATGGAAGAAGTCTCCTTTAGGTCAGCCAGGTTGGGATTATGTTGTAAGTTGTCAGGAGGGGTGACGAGAAACTCTTATTATTGTCATCAGTCTTCGCTTCTCCTAATCCCTCTTCCTTCAGCAGCCTGAGCTCCCCACCTCCCTTCACAGACAGAACTCTACACGCAGAATTCACTTGCCAACTTTCTTGCCCCCATGCAGGCCTCTGGCCCTTCAGGGTTTTTTTGTCTTTGTTTCTGTTTTCCTGGATGGAATTCTTGTGTATTCTCTTCTTTTCTCCAAGCCCCACTCCAACTTGATTACCTGAAGAACTTCTATCTACCCTGAGATTTGCCTACTAATTCAAAGATTCTGACTTCTGAGATTTATTCTCAACAACCTCCACATAAGGTAAGTACTCTTCGAACGCCATTTATAAAGAAACTGAGGCACAGAAAAGCAACGTAATCTTTTCAGAGTTACACAGTAAGGACAGGCCACAGGCAGGTCTGCATCCAGTTCTGTGTGACTCCAGAGCTCAGGCTCCGATCACAGTGGGCTGCTTCTCAGAAACAAGCACAGAAGAAAAGACAACAATAAGGAATGGGGCAGTGAAAGAGGACACCTTTTTCTTTTTTTTCACATCTTTATTGGAGTATAATTGCTTTACAATGGTGTGTTAGTTTCTGCTTTATAACCAAGTCAATAAGCTATAAATATACACATGTCCCCATATCTTCTCCCTCTTGCATCTCCCTCCCACCCTCCCTATCCCATCCCACTAGGTGGACACAAAGCACCGAGCTGATCTCCCTGTGCTATGTGGTTGCTTCCCACTAGATATCTATTTTACATTTGGTAGTGTATATATGTCCATGCCACTCTCTCGCTTACTGACCTACTTCACTCTGAATGACAGACTCTAGGTCCATCCACCTCACTACAAATAACTCAATTTTGTTCCTTTTTATGGCTGAGTAATATTCTATTATATATATGTGCCACATCTTCTTTATCCATTCATCTGTCAATGGACACTTAGATTGTTTCCATGTACTGGCTATTGTAAATAGTACTGCAATGAACATTGTGGTACATGACTCTTTTTGAATTATGGTTTTCTCAGGGTATAGGCCCAGTAGTGGGATTGCTGGGTCATATGGTAGTTCTATTTTTAGTTTTTTAAGGAAGCTCCATACTGTTCTCCATAGTGGCTATATCAATTTACATTCCCACCAACAGTGCAAGAGGGTTCCCTTTTCTCCACACCCTCTCCAGAATTTACTGTTTGTAGATATTTTGATGATAGCCATTCTGACCAGTGTGAGATGATATCTCATTGTAGTTTTGATTTGCATTTCTCTAATGATTAATGAAGTTGAGCATCCTTTCATGTGCTTGTTGGCAATCTGTATATCTTTTCTGGAGAAATGTCTATTTAGGTCTTTTGCCTATTTTTGGATTGGGTTGTTTCTTTTTTTGCATATTGAGCTGCATGAGCTCCTTGTAAATTTTGGAGATTAATCCTTTGCCAGTTGCTTCGTTTGCAAATATTTTCTCCCACTCTGAGGGTTGTCTTTTGGTCTTGTTTATGGTTTCCTTTGCTGTGCAAAAACTTTTAAGTTTCTTTAGGCCCCATTTATTATTCTTTTTATTTCCATTTCTCTAGGAGGTGGGTCAAAAAGGATCTTGCTGTGATTTATGTCATGGAGTGTTCTGCCTATGTTCTCCTCTGAGAGTTTTATAGTATCCAGTCTTACATTTAGGTCTTTAATCCATTTTGAGTTTATTTTTCTGTGTGGTGTTAGGGAGTGTTCTAATTTCATTCTTTTAAATGTAGCGTCCAGTTTTCCCAGCACCACTTATTGAAGAGGCTGTCTTTTCCCCACTGTATATTCTTGCCTCCTTTATCAAAGATAAGGTGACCATATGTGTGTGGGTTTACTGCTGGGCTTTCTATCCTGTTCCATTGATCTATATTTCTGTTTTTGTGCCAGTATCATACTGTCTTAATTACTGTAGCTTTGTAATAAAGTCTGAAGTCCAGGAGCCTGATTCCTCCAGCTCCGGTTTTCTTTCTCAAGATTGCTTTGGCTGAATTTGGGGTCTTTTGTTTTTCCATACAAATTGTGAAATTTTTTGTTCTAGTTCTGTGAAAAATGCCAGTGGTAATTTGATAGGGATTGCACTTAATCTGCAGATTGCTTTGGGCAGTAGAGTCATTTTCACAATGTTGATTCTTCCAATCCAAAAACATGGTATATCTCTCCATCTGTTTGTATCATGTTTAATTACTTTCATCAGTGTATTATAGTTTTCTGTATACAGGTCTTTTGTCTCCTTAGGTAGGTTTATTCCTAGGTATTTTATCCTTTTTGTTGCAATGGTAAATGGGAGTGTTTCCTTAATTTCTCTTTCAGGTTTTTCATCATTAGTATATAGGAATGCAAGAGATTTCTGTGCATTAATTTTATATCCTGCTACTTTACCAAATTCATTGATTAGCTCTAGTAGTTTTCTGGTAACATGTTTAGGATTCTATATGTATACTATCATGTCATCTGCAAACAGTGACAGTTTTACTTCTTCTTTTCTGATTTGGATTCCATTTATTTCTTTTTCTTCTCTGATTGCCATGGCTAAATCTTCCAAAACTATGTTGAATAATAGTGGTGAGAGTGGGCAACCTTGTCTTGTTCCTCATCCTAGTGGAAATGGTTTCAGTTTTTCACTATTGAGAAAGATACTGGCTGTGGGTTTGTCATATATGGCCTTTATTATGTTGAGATGAGTTTCCTCTATGCCTACTTTCTGGAGTTTATATCATAAATGGGTGGTGAATTTTGTCAAAAGGTTTTTCTGCATCTATTGATCATATGGTTTTTATCCTTCAAATTGTTAATATGGTATACCACATTGATTGATTTGCACATATTGAAGAATCCCTGCATTCCTGGGAAAAACCCCACTTGATCATGGTGTATGATCCTTTTAATGTGCTGTTGGATTGTTTGCTAGTATTTTGTTGAGGATTTTTGCATCTATGTTCATCAGTGATAGTGGTCTGTAGTTTTCTTTTTTTGTGACATCTTTGTCTGGTTTTGGTACCAGGGTGATGGTGGCCTCGTAGAATGAGTTTGGGAGTGTTCCTCCCTCTGCTATATTTTGGAAGAGTTTGAGAAGGATACGGGTTAGCTCTTCTCTAAATGTTTGATAAAATTCATCTGTGAAGCCATCTGGTTCTGGGCTTTTGTTTGTTGGAAGATTTTTAATCACAGTTTCAATTTCAGTGCTTGTGATAGGTCTGTCTATGTTTTCTATTTCTTCCTGGTTCAGTCTCGGAAGGTTGTGCTTTTCTAAGAATTTGTCCATTTCTTCCAGGTTGTCCATTTTATTGGCATACAGTTGCTTGTAGTAATCTCTCATGATCCTTTGTATTTCTGCAGTGTCAGTTGTTACTTTTCCTTTTTCATTTCTAATTCTGTTGATTTGAGTCTTTTCCCTTTTTTTCTTGATGAGTCTGGCTAATGGTTTATCAATTTTGTTTATCTTCTCAGAGAACCAGTTTTTAGTTTACTGACCTTTGCTATTGTTTCCTTCATTTCGTTTTCATTTATTTCTGATCTGATCTTTATGATTTCTTTCCTTCTGATAACTGTGGGTTTTTGTTCTTCTTTCTCTAATTGGTTTAGGTGTAAGGTTAGGTTGTTTATTTGAGATGTTTCTTGTTTCTTGAGGTAGGATTGTATTGCTATAAACTTCCCTTAGAACTGCTTTTGCTGCATACCATAGGTTTTGGGTCGTCGTGTTTTCATTGTCATTTGTTTCTAGGTATTTTGTGATTCCCTCTTTGATTTCTTCAGTGATCTCTTGGTTATTTAGTAGTGTATTCTTTAGCCTCCATGTGTTTGTATTCTTTGCAGTTTTTTTCCTGTAATTGATATCTAGTCTTATAGCGTTGTGGTCAGAAAAGATACTTGATATGATTTCAACTTCGTTAAATTTACCAAGGCTTGATTTGTGACCCAAGAGATGATCTATCCTGGAGACTGTTCCATGAGCACTTGAGAAGAAAGTGCAATCTGCTGTTTTTGGATGGAATGTCCCATAAATATCGATTAAGTCCATCTTGTTTAATGTATCATTTAAAGCTTGTGTTTCCTTATTTACTTTCATATTGGATGATCTGTCCATTGGTGAAAGTAGGGTGTTAAAAGTCCCCTACTATGATTCTGTTACTGTCCATTTCCCTTATTATAGCTATTAGTGTTTGCCTTATGTATTGAGGTGCTCCTATGTTGGGTGCATAGATATTTACAATTGTTATATCTTCTTCTTGGATTGATCCCTTGATCATTATGTAGTGTCCTTCTTTGTCTCTTGTAATAGTCCTTATTTTAAAGCCTATTTTGTCTGATGTGAGAACTGTTATTCCAACTTTCTTTTGAGTTCCAATTGCATGGAATATCTTTTTCCATCCCCTTACTTTCAGTCTGTATGTGTCTCTAGGTCTGAAGTGGGTCTCTTGTAGACAGCATATATAAGGGTCTTGTTTTTGTATCCATTCAGCCAGTCTATGTCTTTTGGTGGGAGCATTTAATCCATTTACATTTAAGGTAATTATCGATATGTATGTTCCTATTACCATTTTTTAAATTGTTCTGGGGTTGTTATTGTAGGTCTTCTCCTTCTCTTGTGTTTCCTGACTAGAGAAGTTCCTTTAGCATTTGTTTTAAAGCTGGTTTGGTGGTGCTGAATTCTCTTAGCTTTTGTCTGCAAAGGTTTTAATTTCTCCGTCAAATCTAAATAAGATTCTTGCTGGGTAGAGTAATCTTGGTTGTAGGTTTTTCCCTTTCATCCCTATAAATATGTCCTGCCACTCCCTTCTGGCTTGCAGAGTTTCTGCTGAAAGATCAGCTGTCAACCTTATGGGGATTCCCTTGTATGTTATTTGTTGTTTTTCCCTTGCTGCTTTTAATATGTTTTCTTTGTATTTAATTTTTGATAATTTGATTAATATGTGTCTTGGCATGTTTCTCCTTGGATTTTTCCTGTATGGGACTCTCTGCGCTTCCTGGATGTGATTGACTATCTCCTTTTCCATATTAGGGAAGTTTTCAACTATAATCTCTTCAAATATTTTCTCAGTCCCTTTCCTTTTCTCTTCTTCTTCTGGGACCCCTATAATTTGAATGTTGGTGCGTCTAATGTTGTCCCAGAGGTCTCTGAGACTCTCTTCAATTGTTTTCATTCTTTTTTTCTTTATTCTGATCTGCGGCAGTTATTTCCACTATTTTATTTTCCAGGTCACTTATCCGTGCTTCTCCCTCAGTTATTCTGTTATTGATTCCTTCTAGAGAATTTTTAATTTCATTTATTGTGTTGTTCATCATTGTTTGTTTGCTCTTTAGTCCTTCTAGATCCTTGTTAAATGTTTCTTGTATTTTCGCCATTCTATTTCCAAGATTTCGGATCATCTTTACTATCATTACTCTGAATTCTTTTTCAGGTAGACCGCCTATTTCTCCTTCATTTGTTTGGTCTGGTGGGTTTTTACATTGCTCCTTCATCTACTGCGTACTTCTCTGTCTTCTCATTTTGCTTAACTTACTGTGTTTGGGGTGTCCTTTTCGCAGGCTGCAGGTTCGTAGTCCCGTTGTTTTTGGTGTCTGCCCCCAGTGGGTAAGGTTGGTTCAGTGGGTTGTGTAGGCTTCTTGGTGGAGGGGATTGGTGCCTGTGTTCTGGTGGATGAGGCTGGATGCTGTCTTTCTGGTGGGCAGGACCATACGCAATGATGTGTTTTGGGGTGTCTGTAAACTTATTATGATTTTAGGCAGCCTCTCTGCTAATGGGTGGGGTTGTGTTCCTGTCTTGCTAGTTGTTTGGCATGGTGTGTCCAGCACTGAAGCTTGCTGGTCGTTGAGTGGAGCTGGTTCTTTGTGTTGAGATGGAGATCTCTTGGAGAGCTCTTGCTGATTGATATTACGAGGGGCTGGGAGGTCTCTGGTGGACCAATGTCCTGAACTTGGCTCTCCCACCTCAGAGGCTCAGGCCTGACACCCGGCCAGAACACCAAGACCCTGGCAGCCACATGGCTCAGAAGAAAAGGGAGAAAAGAGAAAAAAAATGAAAGAAAGAAAAAAAAAATTATTAAAATAATTTAATAAAAGAGAGCAACCAAGCCAATGAACAAAGCCACCAATGATAACAAGCACTAAAAAAAAAGGACAGACAGAACCCTAGGAAAAATGGTAAAAGCAAACTTATACAGACAAAATCACACAAAAGCATATGCATACACACAAAAAGGAAAAAGAAAAAAATATATATTTTAAAAAAGGAAGAGAGCAACCAAATCAATAAACAAATGTACCAATGATAATAAACTCTAAATACTAAACTAAGATAAACATAAAACTACAAACAAATTAGATGCAGAAAGCAAACCCCAAGTCTACAGTTGCTCCCAAAGTCCACCGCCTCAATTTGGGATGATTCGTTGTCTATTCAGGTGTTCCACAGATGCAGGGTACATCAGGTTGATTGTGGAGATTTAGTCTGCTGTTCCTGAGGCTGCTGGGAGAGATTCCCTTTCTCTTCTTTGTTAACACAGCTCCTGGGGCTCAGCTTTGGATTTGGCCCCGCCTCTGTGTGTACGTTGCCTGAGGGCGTCTGTTCTTCACTCAGACAGGACGGGGTTAAAGGAGCCGCTGATTAGGGGGCCCTGGCTCACTCAGGCTGGGGGGAGGGAGGGGTACGGAGTGTGGGGTGAGCCTGCGGCGGCAGAGGCCAGAGTGACATTGCAACAGCCTGAGGCGCGCCATGTGTTCTCCCGGGATCCGTGTCCGTGGATCTCAGGACCCTGGCAGTGGTGGGCTGCACAGGCTCCCGGGTGGGGAGATGTGGACAGTGACCTGTGCTCGCACACAGGCTTCTTGGTGGCTGCAGCAGCAGCCTTAGCGTCTCATGCCCGTCTCTGGTGTCCACGCTGATAGCCGCGGCTCACACCCATCTCTGGAGCTCGTTTAGGCGGTGCTCTGAATCCCCTCTCCTCGCACACCCTGAAAAAATGGTCTCTTGTCTCTTAGGCAGGTCCAGACTTTTTCCCGGACTCCCTCCCGGCTAGCTGTGGTGCACTAGCCCCCTTCAGGCTGTGTTCACGCAACCAACCCCAGCCCTCTCTCTGGGATCTGACCTCTGAAGCCCGAGCCTCAGCTCCCAGTCCTGCCCGCCCCAGCGGGTGAGCAGACAAGCCTCTCAGGCTCGTGAGTGCTGGTCGGCACCGATCCTCTGTGCGGGAATCTCTCCGCTTTGCTCTCTGCACCCCTGTTTCTGTGCTCTCCTCTGTGGCTCCGATGCTTCCCCCCCCACCCCCCATCTCCGCCAGTGAAGGGGCTTCCTAGTGTGTGGAAACCTTTCCTCCTTCACAGCTCCCTCCCAGAGGTGCAGGTCCCATCCCTATTCTTTTGTCTCTGTTTATTCTTTTCTCGTTTGCCCTACCCAGGTACGTGGGGAGTTTCTTGCCTTTTGGGACATCTGAGGTCTTCTGCCAGCATTCAGTAGGTGTTCTGTAGGAGTTGTTCCACATGTAGATGTATTTTTGATGTATTTGTGGGGAGGAAGGTGATCTCCACATCTTACTCCTCCACCATCTTGAAGGTCCTCTCCCAAAGACACTTTTGAAAACACATGTAAGTGAGAGACTACCAAATAGAACAAGGTCACTTCTAGAAGACAGGAAGAAAAGGGGGATCAGGAGCAAAGGTGAGGATTAGCCATGAGTAGAAGAGCTTCCTCCTCTTGGGAGGCCAAAGAGAACGATATGAGATGGGTCTGTTTATATTTAAGGGGATAGAAATGGAGGAAATTCACCAAGTCAAGGAGTTAGAGCCATAACAAGCCAAAGTAGGTGTTTTCCCAAGACTCCTAGGATGACTTATGGGAAACCCCCCAAAGGAAGCAGAATGACTAAATCTCCCAATGAAAGTGATACCTTCCAAGCATCGGTGGCACCTCCTGAGAGAGGGTGGGATCCCTGAGGCCCCAGACTTAAGGACCCAGAGCCCTGGACCAGCAGCATTGTGTGGGCCTGGGAGTAGGTCTCTCTGTAATGTGGTGATGATGTGGCTCCTTGCACCACGCTGGAAGAAGAGGTTCCTGCTGTCACCCTTCATGCCCTGGAGAGCAGTGTGTGCCACTGCACTGCCCCAGGGCTGTCCAGGGGCTGGTCATCTAACTGTGAGATCTAAAGACACTTAAGAGCCTCTCGCCTGGCCAGGCACCTGGGAGTATGATTGCTGGAATAAGCTACTAGTTGAGGCAGCCTTTGAATAAAATCTCATAAAATTGCCCCATACAATATTTTTTCTTTTCCAGACAATGCTGTTCCATTGTTGGCCCACCAGCCTGCACACAGCCCTAGGTTGCAATGCTTTGATCACAAATGGTGGCTTACTAAAATGAACTGCCTCTTCTTCCCTTCTTTGATTCTGAAGTCACTGTAGTGAGAAAGAAACAGGACAGAGGACCCAGAGATCTGCCTCGGAAGAAACCTAAGCTTCGAGGGCAGGATATTGCTACTCCAGTCACAAGTGGACACACAGAACACTTTGGTGCCTCTGTGAAAGAGAGGTTAAGTGGCCTGCCTGCCTGTGTCTGCAAGTAGCAGCACTGGGGTTACACAGAGAGAATTCTACATCATCCTCCATCCCTCTCGGGATGTTCAGATGTCATCTGGCATGATTTTAGCTTTTCAAGCAAAGAAAAGAGACGCTGATACAATCTGAGGCACTACCCGAGAGTCATCTCCTTAGGAGAGACTTAAAAATAATCTAGATGAGCAGTTCTCAAACGTTTTGGTCTCAGGAGTCTTTTATATTCTTAAAAATTATTGAGGACACCAGAAAGTGTTCGTTTATGTGGGTCATATCTATCGGTATTTACCACATTGGATATGGAAACTAAGAAATTTAAAAAACATGTAAAACACATTTATTCATTAATTTTAAATGAAGTTCATTATATGTTAATTAACATAATATATTTACGAAAAATATTTTCCAAAATTAAAAAGAAAATCGTGAGAAGAGTAGCCTTGTTTTACATGATTGCAAATCTCTTTGATGTCTGACTCATGTTGGATTCTCATCACTGCATATATATTCAATATGTTTCCCTGTTATTTTGGTTAAAGTATATAAAGAAAATCTGGTATCACACAGTTGGAAAAGGGAGAAGTACTTTAACAGTCTTTTCAGATAGTTATGGATATTCTTTCTTGATACTGTACCAAAACTCGACAAGAGGGATATTCTTAAAGGTTAGTTGCAATGTGGAATTGAAAACTGTATCAATAAACTTTTCATATTCTATTACATAAAATCCTTTGGTCTGTCTTGACCTTCAAGTGGATCTTTCACTCAGGCATAATTTTGGAGCATCATGCATTGTCACTTGGAAAATACTGGCTCACGGAGTTAATGAAACAGATTGTCACATAGTATTTTAAAAATCACATTTACTAATATCACTATCAATCTCATGAGAAAAGTCTTTAAGTATTGAGAAGCTATCAAGGTCTTGCTGTTGGACATAAGCTTTTCTAAAAATCTAATTTTTTTCTTGAAAGCTTGAGTTGACAACAAATAATGTCAATGGTTTTACTTGAAACAACCTTGAAAAGTTCACTTTGTGCTTTTCAAGAATGTGTCTGCCAAATACACAAGTTGGAATAAACATAGTTTGTCATTCTTTCAAGTAAAAATGAGATTCTTTGGGGGAAAAAAGCAGCTAGTACGTCCCTCAATGCAAACCACTAAGTACACATGATTTTTCTTGAGCACACTGTACAGTGTTCTGCCACAGAAGCTCTTTTATGCCTCCTTCCCATTTCATCACACAAAATAATTTTTAAAATGTATACTCAAGAATAGATATTAATCAAATTAACACTTTTTACTGCTTCAACAAGAGCATTCTCAAGTGAAACTGACATTTTATTTTCTTCCTGCAAGCACACGGCAGTGAGGAACACAAAACTACTCATACTGTTTGGTGCCACTGCTAGCAGTTTTGCCGTTACTTTAGCATGATTAGTGCAAATTTCAATGCAGTAAGAAAGGCAAATGACATCCTAGTATTATTATGAAGTCAGTTTTAATGTTGCAGATCTCCTGAAAGGGTCTCAGAAATCTCCAGGTGTCTGCAGACCACACTTTGAGAACTGCTATATAGACAAATGATTTCCAAAAATTGTTCTAGGAGATGATAATCAGCCAGCTTATTAATAATAGCTGCACAGTCAGGATAAGCTAGGTTATGAGGCAAAAAGAAAGCCCTTAAAATCTCAGTGGTTTATACCAAAGGCCTGTTTCTTATTTACTACATGTTACCAATTGGCTGGACAAAGGGCACTCTGTTTATCACCATCACTTAGGGACCCAGACTGATGGAGCAGCCTCCATCTCAAATGTTACCAATCGCTGTACTAGAGGGGAAAAGAGACTCTAGTGGGTCTCACACCAGCAATTACATTACATTACTGACTGGAGTCCGTTCTGCTTACAGCCTACCAGTCACATGGCCCCATCCAACCACAAGAAGGGGCAAGGCTGAGTACAATCCTCCATGTGCCTGAGAGTAGAGAGCTGGCATTATTTGGTGAATCGTATTAATGATTACAGTTAACAGCTGACATACACGGTGCATTTGTTATGTGCCAAGCACTGTTTCAACAGCATGTGTCACTTATTTATGCTCTCAACACTCCCATGAGGTCAGTTATATGAACTCTGTTCTTTGGATCAGGACACAAAGGTACAGAGAGGGAAAGTAACTTGCTGAAGGTCACACCAAATTAGAAGTGGTGCTGGGCAGGTAGATGGACTCCAGAGCCCATGATTTTACCCTCTAAGAAGCCATATTACCCATAATTTTTCCCCAGGCTAGAACAAAATGAGAGAAATAAAAACTTTTTCATAATGATAAATGGAAAGGATTGTCCTTTATTACAAGGTGCCTTTTCTCCTTTAAAATATTAACATGTTCTTTCTTTTATGAATTGATGGTAGTAAGTGGTAGGTACTTTTAAAATTTCCTTACTAGGAAAAGTAAAAGGTTGGCAACCTTAAGTTAGTCCCTTTTCCTAATTAATTTTGTTCACTTTAATTGACCAAAAATACGAAAATTTGTGAGCACTAGTTTGGGAGGTTTTTTGGTTTGTTTCTGGTCTTAGCACTATGTTTTGATTCAACCCAATTTTGGTCATTATGTGCTAGGTACTGCTCTGAGCTCTGTCAAGCATTGTACTAGATGGTTTCATGGACATTGTTTTCTTTAATTCTATGCCATACTGCTTCCTTATTAAATGATTAAAAGATGCTTTTTTTTTTTTTTTTTTTTTTTTACCCTAAAGCTAATTGAAGCAGGAAAGATCTGGAGCATGGCAGGCCCTCAAAAGGCAGCTGAAGCGCTCATAGCAATGAACACCGGTTATTTTCTATGCAAGTTACTAAAGAGCAAACACAAGCCTGTCAATAAGTTTCTTGCTAAACTTAATCACCATCTTCTCTCTCTGTTAGGGATCTTTTATGAGATGTAGATTTTCTCTCAGGTTAAAGACCAAAAGAGCAACAAGCTGATTTCACCAGCTGGGCCCTGGAACTCGGCCATAGATGATTTCCTGCAAAGGACCCCGAACACGAGCAAGGTTCACTGGCTAAGGGCCCAGGCCATCAAGCCCAACAGCAGCTTAGTTAAAAGGGACACAGGGCTTGGATACAAGCAAGCTGTTCTGAGCTCCATCACAGTCATATTTATTAGCTTCCATTAGAAAATGTAGATGTACGGGAGAAATACTCATGGTAAACAGGTGCTAAAAGACAGAATCTTAATAAATATTAAGCCTTGGGAAATAAAAGGTGATTCAAACAATATTGAATCCCAAGAATATACCTATTGTTTTTGAATAAGGTACCTTAACTATTTCTTTCTACAAAAGAAGGAAGGAAGAAAGGAATGGAAGGAAGGAGAGGAATGGACAGAAAAAATAAGTAAAAAGTAAGTAAGGAAGGAAAAATCTTCAAAGATATATATATATACCTTGGTGGCATATAATAGAATACTTAAATTTTAAGTCCATTATATTAAATGACTACATCTTAGCTAGTCCCTTCCCTCTGTGGAGATTAACAGTATGTATATTGTCACTGACCAAATAAGTACCAACCCTGGAAATGATCAAGAGAGACAGTGCATTCTGTCACCACAGGGATGAAAGTTCTCCAATCTTTTTTTTTTTTTTACATCTTTATTGGAGTATAATTGCTTTACAATGGTGTGTTAGTTTCTGCTCCATAACAAAGCGAATCAGCCATACATATACACATGTTCCCATATCTCTTCCCTCTTGCGTCTCCCTCCCTCCCACCCTCCCTATTCCACCATCATTTTTAAACTCCAGATTCTATTTGGAAACAGAGCAATTAAAAGAAAAAAAAAAAGATGGCAATACTAGGACGTTTCTAGAGGGGAAGAGTTTGTGAATATAAAAGCCATTTTTAGAAAGACTCATGAACCAATTAAGTCACTAAGAGTTATTTCTGAACTTCATATTTTAAGGTACTGATTCTAACAGCTGGAGGCGTGCATTTGGATCAAACGTTTATGAATTCTGGTGGCTATTTGAAAATGGCTGTTCAAGTTCATTGTCATTTAATAGGGCAACTGTAGAAATATTTTTATAACCTTTCTTTTTTTTTTTTTTTTTTTTTTTGCAGTACGCGGGCCTCTCACCGTTGTGGCCTCTCCCATTGCGGAGCACAGGCTCCGGACACGCAGGCTCAGCGGCCATGGCTCACGGGCCCAGCCGCTCCGCGGCATGTGGGATCTTCCCAGACCAGGGCATGAACCCGTGTCCCCTGCATTGGCAGGCGGACTCTCAACCACTGCGCCACCAAGGAAGCCCCCTCTATAACCTTTCTATTTAACAACCCTACGGAGAGCCTTCAGAAGTTGATCTCCATGCTCTGTTGTCAATGGATGTCTTCAAACATCTCTATTCTATAATTAGGAGGCGGGCTGTTTTTAGAGGGTGAGGGTTTAGTTAACAGTTGCAACATAGAAGGTGGGGATGTATTTGGCAGGAGAATATACCATAAATCCTCGCTGATGGCTGGAATGGCAGGTCCTCTGGGTGGGAGGGCAGTGAGGAGGGAACCACCAGGGACCTGCAGTGACAGTCAGCAAGATGCAAAGGAGAAAAGCAAGGGCTACAACTCATTAATGAGAGGTGGCAACAGAGGAGAAGGCCTTCCTTATTAAAACCTGTGTGGAGTAACAAGCATGTACGGTAGTAGCCAAATTCCCATTTTGGGCAAGAAACAAGAATAAGCCAGCTGCACCATGAACCTGCAAAGGTACTCGGACCAAGGGAAGAAGGGAGGGGTGCCAGATGGCTACAATAAGCTATTAGCGTTGACCAGGAAAACGTATGTATAATTAATTTATAAACACTGACAATATGTACAGGCCTAAATCAATTCCATGGACCTCACTGCAAAAATGCCCCTTTTTGAAGGTCTTCTCTACACTGATGCAAGGTAAGTTAAAACCATAGAAAATTATACGCTTCAAACCTTGAAAATAATCCACTTATAGTAACTATTAAGAAGATGGTCATTTGGCTTAAAATAACAAAGCCTCTATGAGTCCTCGTGGCTCAGTGAAAAGACATGGTAAATGCATGTTAGGAAGCTCAAGCAAGCAGAAGGGGCTTGGTGACTTTTGGTGCAGCAACGGCTCCCTAGGACTAGGCTCTTGGGGGCCCAGTAACAGTCAGTTTTGCCTTCATTAATCTCTTTGACTTGAGATGGCATCCCTAATTCTCATTAAGCAAAAGAGGAACTAATAAAATGGCAAAGAACTGCAGAAGGCCTACTATTTCTAATGTCAGGAGCATGGCCAGGCAACACAACGCAAGAATTGTGGACAATATCTCATCTATGAGTGAATCATGGACCTTCGCTTGGTAAACTTGGGCTCTAATTGATTCCCACATTGCACAACCTTGAAAATTTTGCATAAGTTCATCGGACATCAGTTTTCCCAACTACAAGACCAGAAGAATAGTCAAGACTCCTTCTTTGTTATACAACTGTTTTCTGTGACAACCTGGAAAAAAATGCTTCTCAAAAGAAAATACAATCTGTATTCTTCAGCCTTAAAAAGGAAGGAAATTCTGACACATGCTACAACACGATGAATAAGACATTATGCTAAGTGAAATACGTCAGTCACAAAAGGACACATACAGTGTGGCTCCACTTAAATAAGGTACGCAGAGTCGTCAGATTCATAGAGACAGAAAGTAGAATGGTGGTTGCCAGGAGTAGAGATTGGGTGAGGAAGGAATGGGGAACTGTTGATTAATGGATACAGAGTTTGTTTTACAAGATGAAAGGGGTTCTGGAAACTGGTTGCACAACAGCACGAATGTGCGTAACACTACACACTTAAAAATGGTTAAGATGGTAAATTTTATGTTTTGCATTTTTCCCACAACTAAAGATTTCAAAAATAAATAAATAAATAAAATGCACAGTGGGCCTGGCACAGTGGAGACCATCAGTCTACAAGTATTGACCACAGGAATGAACAAGGCTCCTCATATAAGAGAGACGAGATCTAATTGGCATATCATCACTAAAGGATCTTTAAACGTTTTGAGAAATGGACCCAGAGCATTTGGTACAATGAGTAAGGGAACCACAAATTACGTGTGTCAATGAGTTATCTGCTATGCCTAAGCCTTAGCTCTTGCAGGGACCGTCCACTTCTGAGAATCAGGTGACATATACCACATTAAGACCATGCTGTCAGGAAAGACAGCCTTTTGCCAACCAAGTAAGCCACTGCCATAGGAGAGTGGCAGGAGTGTACCTGGGGAGGCGATGCAGGTACTAGGGCTGTAGACTCCTAAATGCTTTTCAGCTGCCACATGGATATTTTACAATTTGGCAGATTACCCATCTAACCAAGAAATGGAATGTTATAGTATTGCGCTCTATCACAATGCACAGTCCTGTTTGCAAAGGAGCCTGGGAGATACCCATGAGTAAGGGAGAAGACATTCTGATGAGTCCCTTTATTCATTCACCCTAAACTTACTGAGCCCCACCATAAGCAGGTGCATTGACAGTCACGAGGGATACAAAGATGAACATATCCCGCTCTTTGCCCTCCAAGTCTGGTGAAGGGAAAGAGGCAGGTCACCATACCATTAAAAAGTACAATATGGTTAAGTATTGGGCACTGGTAAACTAAACACAGAGGAAGAAGTGGTCAAAAACCATGGGAATGAAGAAGGCTTCAAAGAAGAGACTGCTTTGGGGCTTGGTCTGGTCTAGGAGGAAGGGGAATAGAGTAGATTCTAGCCACAGGCAAGGTCTTGTAAAAAACAAAGATGTTATGGAAATAAATGTGTTTGAACAATGGTGAGAAGATATCTGTAACTAAGACATGTGTGTGTGTCAAAAGAGGGAGAGAAGGGTGGGCGATAAAACTAGAGAGGTGGGTTTGAATCGTGGTGACAACCCTGAATATCACTCCAAGTAGTTTGGCTTTGACTTAAGGTTTGAGAAACATAACTCTTAGATGGCAGGAAGACAAGAATGACTATTTAGATAGGAGTGCCATTTAAGAGGCCGTTGTAACAGATTAAGCCAAAGTAAAAAGGACTCTAAACGTGTCAGTGATACTAAGGAAGTAGGTACAAGGGGTGGCAAAGAGGAGAGCGAAGGAAAACGTCTAGCTTACATGACTGCCTGTGATAAAGATTACTGGAGGAAGAACAAGACTAGGACAAGATGATGTGTTCGGTCGGGAGCACTTTGTAAGGTTCAGTCTCCTCATTCATAAAAGGAAAATAAATAATAAGTGATAATAAAAGGAAAATAAATAAATAATAAGTGATCAGTCTTACTTATAAATAATAAGTAATAACAAGTGATCAGTCTTCGGGCGGTTGTGAGGATTAAATGATAAAATAACAAGAAGAACACAATACTATCACTTATGATTAGATTTGTGGAAGTGTGGACCCAGAGAGGATTTGGGACAGGAGAGAATCATTTGGGAGTTATTGGTATAGAAGTTATGGTGACAGTGCTGGAGGGTATGAACCTGGATCACCCAGGGAGATGATGTCCTGTAATCCAGGACCAGACCCTGGTGCACGCAAGTATGCAGAGCACGGGGCACTGGGATGGAGACCAGCAAAAATGACTTGAAGGAATGATCCAAATATGGGAACCTGGAGAAAATAGCTTCACGGAAAAAAAAAAAAGTGAATAGCCAAAAGTGCCAATTCTGCCCAGAAGCTGGTAGGATGAGAACTAGAATGAGTGGGTCTAACACTTAAGAGGTCAAGAGTACCCTCAGCAAAAGCTATTCCAGCGGAGGGGAGGGGTGAAAACCAGACCACAGTTCGCTTAGGAATGCTGTGTTTTCCTAATGTATTTTGACATTAGATAACTCTTTAATTGGGGAAATCTTCATTCTATAGGGCTGGAACACTGAGATTTTACTCTCTCCCCAGGAGCTACAGATACAATTTTTCTTCTTTTTTTTTTCTTGCGGTACGCGGGCCTCTCACCGTTGTGGCCTCTCCCGTTGCAGAGCACAGGCTCCGGACGCGCAGGCTCAGCGGCCATGGCTCACGGGCCCAGCCGCTCCGCGGCATGTGGGATCCTCCCAGACCGGGGCACGAACCTGTGTCCCCTGCATCGGCAGGCGGATTCTCAACCACTGTGCCACCAGGGAAGCCCCAATTTTTCTTCTTTAATTTGGAGAACAAAGGGACTTGTGAATCAGACTGAGAGGAAATTAATGCTGTTAAGATTCACTGTTATACTTTTTCATGGAGAAAAGAACACTAGGTTTGGTGGGGGGGGGGGGAGAGTGAAGAGACAATGGGAATAAAATATAAAACAGCACAAACAAAAGTAGAGAATTTTCTGTAATAATGCCGAAAGTTGTACTAATGCAGTACTGATGGGAGAACAGAAGTGAGTGCCTTTGAGACTCTATATCCATCTGCCTAGGGCCATGAAAGACACCTGTTTACAAGCCCTTTACAACACACCCACTCTTACCTTTCTTTTGATATCAGTGAACTGGGAAAACATTAAAGACCAATAAAACGACAGCTCCAGGATATAATAGTAGTGAAGGTCAGGTGTGAGTGGCTGAGGATCAAAGAGAAAAAGGCAAGATTAATAATTAATAGGAAACCAAATCTGTGTGTCAAACATCTCAAGCTCAGTACTGAAAAGTGACATTGTCTTACGCCTCCACAAATTCTGGCCCCATTCTCTCTGTGGATAAGGGAGCTTTGAAGGACGCCTATAATCCACAGCTTGATGTCATTAGCTTTGTTTCATCTCCAACTAAAAAAGTGTCAATCAGTATGAACATTTGGCATTGGTACCCGATTCACCACTCATTTTAACAATTGCACTTATGGTACTTAGACATGAGTCTCTAAAGATTCCTTTAGGCAACCTGCAAAAAAATTCTAACATATACACAGAAAGAGTAACTCTGGACAACTCCTGTGAGATTCCACAGCACAGGGACCAGGGAAGGTGAAAGAAACTGGAGTACGATATGGGTCACTGAGACATAGTTTCAAATTCTGCCTTAATTGGAGCTTTCTTTTCTTTAGGAAATGTTCTGTACGTTGTAAATATTAAAAAAAAAAAATAAGATAATTCAAAAACATTTATTAAAAGGTCAGGGGGACAAGGAAGCTGCTAAGAGATACTAGACTAGGTGCCCAGCCAGGGAATCTGAGTTTGAGTCCCCACTCCACAGCTTAAGTAGGGCCTTCGTTTACTTATTGGAAAATGGAGGTAACACCTGCTCTACCTGCCTCACAGGTCCAGGAATGGGGAGAAGCTCAGGGAAGCAGTGGAAGTCAGTAATATTTATTTTGCACATAAATCCATAAAAACAAAACAGAGTTTTAAAAAACCATTTTTGATGAGTTGTTTTGAATTGTTTCATTGGGTTGTAATGAAACAACTTGCTTTCCCAGAATGAATGAAAGACCTTTGAAACTCATTACATGAATACCTCCACACCGCTGCACACAAGGTGTTGAAACTGAAATGCTCTGTAAACCAATAGCAGCATAATAAGTGACCTTTGCAAGAAGTCAGCAATCACTTAACTACCAGCTCTAAGCATGGACATCAAGAAAAACAGCTGTCCCCCTCATTCATCTTTGTCGACAAAACACACGGGGACAGGATCCTCTCCACTCAGTATGCCATTGCAGGGCACAAAGAGAGGGGTAAATGACAATATTCCAAGTATTTAAGATAGTAAACAGCAGTTGGGCCTGTGAATTACAATTGTGTACAGTAAGTCATTGCTTTCAACGTTGCTTTAGTCTTGATCAGATAGCCCTGGAATGTTCAGCTTTCTCTGACCATGTCATGTTGCTGATTTAGTCTTTCTTAATTTGAATACACTACATGAAAGAGATGGAAATGCAAACTGGAATCCCATTTCAACATGTCCCTAGCCTTGAACCTACCCGAGGGGTAGCCAGCACCAGACCCTACCCGCTATTGCAACACTGTGTGTAATAGAGAACTTGCAGGGCACACCTGCTCCCATTAACTCTGTTAGACCAAATGCCTCTAAAAAGACAACCCAAAGAATCCCAAACTCAAAAATCCAAATTGCTTATCACAATGTCCGTCTCTTTATCACTAAAATACCTGGTTGTATTTGTTTCTCTTAAATAATATATCCCAAATGAACTAGAAATTCTAGAAATATTTCAGCAAGAAATTTCGAGAACAGTCCCAGCTTTAATATTCAAATAGTAACTGAGCTAGGGACCACAACACATGCTAATATTACTGAATTCATGGACAGAGGCAAAGGTATGCCTGTGGGCTGGGATCTGAAATGCTCCCTGTCTATGATTTTAATCTCATTTTCAATGATGTTATTTTTGTCTACATGTAATGGGACAAGCCCATTTTTCTGAGTTCAAGGAAATAGTGCTTTATTTACAGCTATACAGGCTGCTCCTAAGCCACAGAGTGAACCAAACTCAGCACGCCAGCTCCAGCTCCTCCCTTGAGCTCTGCCCGCTAGCTGCCGAGACAGGCCAGGGCTGTTATCCGGTCCTGAGTGACCCAAAGCAGACTGGCTGTTAGAAAAGGAATTATCCGGGCTTCCCTGGTGGCGCAGTGGTTGAGAGTCCGCCTACCGATGCAGGGGACACGGGTTCGTGCCCCGGTCCGGGAAGATCCCACGTGCCGCGGAGCGGCTGGGCCC
>NW_021703772.1:63232616-63313806 GCF_005190385.1 Monodon monoceros
AAAAAAAAAAAAAAAAAAAAAAAAAAAAAAAAAAAAAAAAAAAGAAAAGGAATTATCCACCTACTGAAGTGATTGTATCTTAATCTCCAGCAAACGCACCTTCCACACTTCCTCCATCTGCTCAAGCTTTGATTCTAACACAAACTACCTCTCTCACTAGGCTGTGTCCACCATCAAGCAGCAGGGGGTACGGCAGGGGGCAAGCAAAGTGGCTGCCCAACCTGCTGGGACCTGCCTGAAACCATGGCGCTGACCTAAGAAAGGTACTTTACATGCGTAAAAACCCAGACGGTAATGTGTCCTTACCTGATAGGGGTAGTTGTACCAGCAGTGTCTTGTATTCCACAGCCAGGGGGTCTGAAAAACATGACAAAGAAGCACATTTCACATGTTTTGGAAAAGCGGGAGAAGGGATGTTTATGACAGGTTCTGGCCCCCCCAGTATTTGGGGATTTCAACAAACTACCTGTGTGAGAACTGAAGGACTCAGTATAATTAGGAATAGGAGAGCAAAGCCATGAGGATTCCATCATACATTCTCTCTGGGTAATCTTCTAAACTCAACCGGCAGTATTTCAGGCCACTTCCGGCATAGAGTCCTAGCTGGTGTTTTTTTATATTTTGCTGGTCCTGTAGACACATCCCTGCTAGGTAACCAGTCTCAACAGCAGAGCCCTTCAAGTGTCTCACCAAGACCAGCTGCAAATGATCAATTTATTCTCAATAAACAATGCTGACAGTTGGTGCAAATCTCCTTGAAACTCCTCCAACTCAATGTTTACAAAGCAACATTATTAATCAATTGTTTCCCGCATTCAGTGGGGGTCAACAGCAGGCAGGTACTCTTATTTCAGTAGGACAGCTCTGACTAATTCCAGTTCTGAGGGAATTAACCCAGTACACCCCACGCTCAGACTCATGGTCAAGGTCTTTGGAAGAAAAAACAATCTTTCTTAATTTAACGGCAATCACTTGCCTTACCACCTTGTGAAATCAGAGAGAACATCTAAGTATACACACAGATTCCAAACATCTGTAATAAACAGGGAGGGGTTGGTATGGATTTGAATAGAGAGCTGAACCATCCCATAATACCAGCACAAACTTTCTCATATTTCTGTATTAACTTTATCATTCTTTTTGCATTCCTGATCTATAGCTATCAGCACTTGGTGGTATACATCTATACACATTTGATACACATCAGTATGTTTCTAACTATTAAGAAACATAATCTATCATTACTACAATCTGTGCTTCTATATCTCAAAATGATAATACTGTCATTGAGAGTTTAATGTCAGATATATTTGTACTGACCTAACCTCATCCCAGGCCCTGTAAGATCAAAAGTTGCTGCCTCTGCAGTAGGATAATGTAGTTGTCTCTCTGAAAGCCACAGAGATATCCTTCCACCCGCCATGGTCCTCATCAGCCCTGCACCGATGCGGATGAAGATATGGAGGATATTAGCTAGTATTTGTTGAGCCCTCCCTATGACCACACACTTTTTTTTGAGGGTTTTCCTTCATGATCTGTTATTTATTTAACCAATTAAAAAGCTGTTTCTCTTTAGATTGTCCCATATACTTTTAAAGGATCTCACATGTATGAACTCATTTAATCCTTACAGTAACTACTAGTAGTATTTGCCTCATTTTACAGATGGGTAAACTGAGGCCCTGAGTCCATAATTAACCATCCAGGTTAATTAGCGAGGCAGGGCCAGAGCTGGAAATCAAACTCAGACTGTCTGGTCTCAAAGCCGAACATAGCCACTGTGACCCTAACTTTGAGTCTGATAAAAACTGAACCAGGACTCAGTTTAGGGAGCCAGGTTGAAATAAAAAGCCATGCCATGCCCTAAACCTAATGATGTCCAGGGATCTTTACAGTCCCCTTTCATTCAAGCACTCCTGATTCTCCTTCCATTTTTCCTGCTTTCGCCACTTGCTACCTGTGCTACGCTGTACGTATCACGTAATCTCTCTGCACTTAACTTCCTTGGTGCCAGTTGTCTGTCTGCCTGTGTCCTCCATTTCTCATGTCCATGACACTGAGGTTTATGAGTGACCGAACTCCAGGGTGATGGTGAGGATCAAATGAGAGAACGTGTATAAAAATGCTGCAGATGGGGCTTCCCTGGTGGTGCAGTGGTTGGGAGTCCGACTGCCGATGCAGGGGACACGGATTCGTGCCCCGGTCCGGGAGGATGCCACATGCCGCGGAGCGGCTGGGCCCGTGAGCCATGGCCGCTGAGCCTGCGCGTCCGGAGCTTGTGCTCCGCAACGGGAGAGGCCACAACGGTGAGAGGCCCGCGTACAGCAAAAAAAAAAAAAAAAAAAAAAAATGCTGCATTGGCTTCAGAAGCTTAATCGGTTATTGACTTATATAAACGACATATGTCCGTTGAGGAAGATATAGAAAATACTGAAAATAATAAAAAGAAAAATAATTTGAATTCTCATCACTATTAACATTTATTTTAATGTACAGCCCATTTGGGGCCTTTTTTTCTATATAATATAGATATACATGCAGATACGGATAGATTTTTTTTTTTTTTGCGGTACGTGGGCCTCTCACTGTTGTGGTCTCTCCCATTGCGGAGCACAGGCTCCGGACACGCAGGCTCAGCGGCCATGGCTCACGGGCCCAGCCGCTCCGCAGCATGTGGGATCTTCCCGGACCGGGGCACAAACCCGTGTCCCCTGCATCGGCAGGCGGACTCTCAACCACTGCGCCACCAGGGAAGCCCTATATGCATTATTTTTAAATGTGGGCACAACATAGCAAAATCTACTTTAGAGTACAAATGTTAGTTATTACCTTCCTCTCTGATAAAATTGTTTACTATCTCTACAATTAGCTGAAAGTCCCTGAGGAAAACGTATGTCATATTCTTACGTTTATCCCTCCAGGATGAGACACTCAAATTGACAGTTCAGCTTTCATTACTGAATGCTAATGAGAAGGAATGCAGAATGAAATGCAACATCTATAAAAAGACTCGTAGTCTTTTTTCTGAATGCATCAGTCCCAAGCCCACAGGGCATGTGCGTGCTTGCCTCTAAAGACACAGCAGAAATCTCTTCCAATACAGTCATCCTTCCCGTCACAGGCAGGAGAGCAAAGGTACGACTCCCAGTGACCCAGGAAAATCCATCATTTAGAGCTTCCCTTCCTCTGTGAGCTTCTTGGCTCCTTGGTTTTCTTCTAACACCCAGGCTTTTCCCTGAATGCATCAGATGTGCATCACCTAGACATGCTTGTATCATGTGCAGAAACCTGACTGACCTCCAGAAGCAGTGGGTGAGTCTTTGTCTCTCAGTGGGTCCCGCCCACTTGAAGCAGGAGCAAAGAACACTGAGAACTTGATGGGGCTACCAAGGCCATAGCTCAGCCTGCAAGCTTGTTTGCCAAACATTTAAGTAAGCACTTTCACATACTTATTTCACAATGCGTGTTCACATATACTTCCTACTTTGACAATACTAGATATTAATATCATCTTCTATGTGCTACATTTTTCTAGGATCTCATGTTATGGCTCCCAAAACTCTTTGAGACAGAACAAACACCATCTTTCCCAATTTACAGATGAGAAGACAAGTCCATGAAATGGTGATTCTCCTAATTTCTAACAGCTCAACACTAACATATGAATCTGGATTGGCTGCTTATATTTAATGCATTAGGTATAGCATCGTTAGTTTCAACTGATACCATAAACCTACTGCTTTTTAAATCAGTTTTTCCAGATACCTTTTTAAGAATCATTTCCATGCTCATTTGATATCAAAATCTGTATAGGTAGTAACATAATTAAGAACATAAAAAGCTGCAATATTTAGATGTCAAGAATAATGGTTACGAAAAAATACACTGAAAACCCTCATTTTAGAAGGATGGGCCTAGCATCTTCCTACATAATTAGAGAAAAGCTCTGTACCTAGGACAGTGCAAGGTGATTCAAGCACGTCTTCTGAAAATAGAAATGCCTTTTTTACATGGCATTACAATATCAGGGGACATTATCAACATCGGAAAATCCCAAAACCCAATGATTCTCAAATCTTGGCATTTCAATAACTTAAGATTCACTTTATTCTCCCTCAGACATATACAGTTAAATAATGATATGAAGCACGTTACAGATTTTACAGTATTTTATACATATTATCTCATTTAATTCTCATAGCAACATTGTAAGTGCTCAAGATAACATAGCGTGCAGGTACCATAAAAGACAAAGAATATGCTGCTGTGGAGGCTCCTTAAACTATTAAAACACAGGATCTGATTCAGTAGGTCTGGCTTGGGGCTGAGAGTCTACATTTTTAACAAGCTTCAAGGTGATGCTTGTACCCTGGACCACATTTTGAGTAGTAAGGTGCTAGAGGAAAGTAAGGAGGGTGATCCAACTTGGTACTTACCAGGTGTAAGGCACCTTGCTAGGCACTTTGTTATAATATTTCACAATTCACTGTTAGGTGAATAAATTAATAAATTATTTCTAATCTTTACAATAGCCAAATGTGAAGCAGAAATGGTTAGTAAAACACTATTTAGCTGGAGACAATGCTTCTCAACCAACTTCTGTGATTGCTAGAACCACACATCTAAGCTCTGGTGGAAGAGATGTGAACAGAATTGACACATGGATGCTGCCCCTAAAAGTAAATGTGAATGAGCTGTTCTCACCTTTTCTCCATTCCCACTGGAGGGAGATAATAAGAGCTGGAGCTGTCATCTTTCACCCTGGGATGGAAGTTTCTGTTGAAGTTGATGTTGGAGGCCTCCTACTAGCCCTGGTCTGCTTACCTCTGGATTATATGTGTGACACAGATAAATTCCTATCATCCTCTCATATCTAAACTACTGTGTTGTCATATATATATACATACATACATACACACATACACAGTAGTATAGCCTGTATTCTCATTAATAGAGTCATCCCTAGGTATTCTCGGGGGATTGGTTCCAGGACCCCCCGTGGATTCCAAAATCCAAGGATGCTCAAGTCCCTTATATAAAATGGCATGAACAGTCGGCTCTCTATATCCACGGGTTCTTGCATCCGTGGATACAGAGGGCCGACTGTATATGCATCAAGGTAAGTATGATTATTTTATAGACAAAAAGCAATCTCAAAGAGGTACCATAACTAACTGAAGGCTACCTAGCTGGTAAGTAGAAAAGCTGGGACACAAACTCAGGCCAGCCAGATTCTTCCATTATAACTTCCCAAGGTACTCTGGATGTACAAAGAATGCATAATGAAAGAAAATCATGGATATTTGGAATTGATTTATCCATAACTAAGAATCAATAATTGAGCTATTACCTAAAAATATTGAATTTTCGGGTTAGAAAGGATCTCCAAATCCTGCTTAAGCTACAAAAGAAATCACATGTCCCAGATGGCTAGCCAGGCCTCTCACTGTTAAAGAGTTCCATGATTATAGGTCATTCACAAGATCCCTCAGATTTACTTCCTACTTTTTTTCTTTCTTTTTTTGGTCAACAGAAATTATACCAAGTTTTTTTGTTGTTTTAGCATCTGCTATGGACTGAATTCACATATTCAAGCCCTAAACCCTCAACGTGACTGTATTTAGAGACAGGGCCTTTAGGAGATAATTAAGGTTAGATGAGGCCATAAGGATAGGGCCCTAAACCAATAGGATTGGTGGCTTTATAAGAAGAGGAAGTGAGAGAGTGCTTTCTATCTTCACGTGCTCAGAGGAAAGGCCACGTGAGGACTGCAGTGATCAGGAAGAGAGGCAAGCTAGGGAGAGAGTTCTCACTGAAAACCGAACCTTGCCAGACCTCGATCTGGAACTTCCAACCTCCTGAATGGTGAGAAGTAAGTTTCTGTTGTTTCAGCCACATAGTCTATGGCATTTTGCTTTGGCAGTCCAAGCTGACTAACACAGCATTGTAAGACAACTCTCTATATATGGTACTTAAAAGCTCTTAAGGTACACATCAACTAATTTCAATTTAAGAAGACTTACAAAACATCTGAACAAGACTAAGACAGACAGTAACAGAGTGGATACAAAATGACTTCTAACACTCTCGATTTAAATCACAGTGTATAATGGGATTTTTCATTATACAGTATATGCACATCTGCTCCCAGACACATCACATGAGACACAACTTGGCCACAAGCACATCCATCAATAACACAGTGTCCCAGGGGAGGCTTCCTGCACCGAACCCCAGCACCAGGATGGAGGTCAGATGTGCTGCTGGAGGTCACCGAGCAGTCCTCATTTGCCTTTGCCTTTGGACCAAACGCATAAGACTTGAGTGCTATGTATTCTGTGATTTTTTTTTTTTTTTAAAGTAGAGAAGTCTTTTTTTTTTAAGTGTCAGTAAATGTGTTTTTTTTTTTTATCAGGTTGCTTCTTTTATCAGTTGTTCTGTAGTGGTTTCATAGTGAACAGCACTAGCAAAAATAGATCAGGTCTGATCATTTCACTTCACCATCTGGAATAAGATAGGCTTGGTCTTAGTTTATTGTTTTTAAGTTCCATTTGATATACTTCTTAAAAATAATAGTTAAAAAACAACAAATGTACCTTTCAGTTTCCATGCCACCTATCATGATGATGGATCAATCATCTGACATCAAGAAGGCCTTGTCCAAGCCCATAGAACGTACAACACTAAGGGTGAATCCTGATGTAGACTATGGACTTTGGGTGATTATGATATGTCAGTGTAGGTTCATCAGTTGTGACAAATGTACCGCTTTGGTGGTGGATTTGATGGTGGGAGAGAATATACATGTGTGGGGACAGGGGTACATGGGAAATCTCTGTACCTCAATTTTTCTATGAACATAAAACTGCTCAAAAAAAAAATGAAGTCTTAAAAATCAAGGCTAACTCAGATCACTGACATTTATCATGTCACTGTGAACTAAAGGAATAACTGAGTTCGAAGCAAAAGACCAGACAAAAGGATGCTCAGTTAACCAGGCAAGTGTTAAATGATTAAACATAAATATAAATACATATACACACCTTTTTTCCCCCAAGAATCAGTAGGTACCTACAGCCGAACGAATAGTAGTTTCTTTGAATTAATAAATATTTTGATTTAACAAAAGAACATGAATCATATAAAGTATTAAAAGCATTTTGTTGCCTCATCAAAAATGTGAAAAATGTGTGGGTCTTTACCTGAAGTCAGCATCTTAGAAGCAAACTTTCATCTTTCACTATTTCCATCCAAACTCCTACATGGCTTTCATAAAGCCCAGGTGTGACAACTAACAGTGAAGGAATACAGTCTAAGAGACATACTGGCCTCTGAATAGTTTAGGTATGAAATACATAGAGCCTTGGATTATGTTTTTAAATGCCAGAAAGCTAGATCCCTGAACTACTCTGAAACTTCTTTCACTGAAACTACTCTGAAAACACTTTCACTGAGTTATACTTAAATCTTATATCTTTGGCTTATATTGAAGATTTATTGTAAGAAATAAACATGAGAAAAATGTTTCCTTGTCTGCAATGAGTTTATATTGGAAAGGTTACCACTAGGTAACTACTAAATTCAAATACATAAATTCAAATGATATTTTTCCTTTTAAATTTAGCCCAGGGGGGAAAAATACTTCCCTTCGTGAATGCTTTGTATGTTTCCTGTTACCCCATTATCTTTTTACCATGGTTTTGGGAAGCTGAGATCTAATTCTGAAGCTCAGTCACTGCAGTTATGACTGTCTCAACATTTTTGCTTATTTTTCCTTTTGTGTGTAACTTTTTGATGGTAATATCTATATTAACAATTTTATTACATAAACATTGCAAATTCTTTTTAGAAATGTTGAACTGTATGATTTCAATGAATATAAATCAAATCCATTCAAAATGATAATCTACAGTTTTCATTTAATACATATTGCTAAGTAACTCATAATGGAAAGAAATATTTTGTGCTTTGTGAGTTTAAAAACTGATCAATAAATTGTATTTGGTGGTACAGATGAACCGGTTTGCAAAGCAGAACTTGAGACACAGATGTAGAGAACAAATGTATGGGCACCAAGGGGGGAAAGCCACGGGGGGGTGGGGGGGGATGAATTGGGAGATTGGGATTGGCATGTATACACTGATGTGTATAAAATGGATGACTAATAAGGACCCGCTGTATAAAAAAATAAATAAAATAATATTTAAAAATTAGAAAAAAACTAATATTAAACTTTCTTTGGGTTATTTGTATGGAAATATGTTAATATAAATGTAAAAATAAAAATTGTATTTGGGATGAAAAGAATGAAGCCAGAAGTCTCTGACAGCCTGAAGACGCGGCTGGTCAGTGATGAGTAGACTAGAACGCTCCCCAGCATGCAAGGGGTACACTTTCCTCCTTTCCTGGGTCAGTAGATATGCGACTGTAAACCTACAAAGCAGAGTGGTGACCCCTCTCTAGAGGCCCTTGGCATCTGCATTAGCTTTGAAAGCTCTTGTGATGTGCAAATGTAATTTAGACTTGACCCCATCCATGGCATTATATAAAGATAGCAGCTTTTCATATTGATCAGACTTTAAAACAGATGCTAGTCCTCAGGACCTAGTCAAGTATGTGCCTTCAGCACATTCAGCAATCAATTTAGAAAGTAATTTGCAGATCTGCCAAGCATACAGAAAATAGAAGGAGTTCCTCAGAGATGGGCTCTAAGCTCAAAGGGTCTCTCTGTAGGCTTCATCATACAGCCAAAGAGAAAAGAAATCTAAGCGGCATTTCCATGCCTTTTAAAACCTTCCAGCCAGTGGTTCCCAACTTTTTCTGCCTTTGCTCAGCTGAGGGACTCCACGTATACCTCACAGTAACTATGGCTGTGATTCTGAAGAGTCTGGGGAACAGGAAGCTTAAAAAGGCACGTCTCTCATTGATTCAGATGTGTACTCTCCTCCAGGCCAGTGAGAATCACTGCAAAGTAGAATGGACAGATTAATTCCATGTTTAGAATAGAAATTAGGGATAAAGGAACCAGATGACGAAAAGAGAAGATGAAAGAAAATGAGGTGGAAAGACCTATAGAGAAAGGAAAATGGTGAGAATGTCAACACAGGGAGTGGGTTAGCTGCGGGGAGAGACATGTAGAGGGAGGCCAGTGCAGAATGTGGGAATGAAGCCAATTAGAGTGGCTACTGTGAACAAAGAAGAACAAAAGAGTGTTGCTCACCACCCACTGAATTGTGACCTACTGCAGTCACCCACCGACACAGTACAACCCTGAGAGGAATTCAGGATGAAAACAGGATGAGGTGCTCTGTGCTTTGAGTAAACAGACCCCGTGGATAGTTAGATGGATATCTCAGGAAGAATTTCAATGACTCCAGATTCTTGCATCTTCCCATACATAAACACTAAAATAATTAACTTGAGATGTCTATTCTTTGTGATTAGTAATAATCTTTTATGAAGATGTATGCTTGACAGCATGTATTTCCTAGCCAAAAAAAAAAAATCATATATAAACTGGGTCCTCCCACCTCTTTGGAGCAGTTCCTCAGAGCTATCTCCCAGGCTATAGTCCTCAGTAAGGCCCTGAATAAACTTAACCTCAAAACTCTTATGCTGTGTGTTTTTCTTTAAGTCGACACTATTAAGGAGCACAAAATTAGTCAAAAGATCATTTAAGGCAACAATTTATAACATACGACAAAGGACTAAGATCTCTAATATGTAAAGAGCCCACAAACATTGATTTAAATATTTAAACATCCGATCAGAAAAATAGGGAGAAGATACAAACAGGGAACACATCAAACAAAAGAATATGTGACCAAAAACATATGTAAAAATTACAGGTTAAAACGAGACAGAATTTTTAACCTGGTCTGGCAAATATCTGAAGAGGTTAATACCCAGGGGTTAGCAGTGTATAGGGAAACCAACACTGCAAATTGGAATAAGCTTTCTAAAAAGTTATTTGATCTTTAAAATCTGCACATCCTTTAATCCAGCATTTATTGTAAAAAAAAAAAATTAGACTCAGAGTAAAGACATTTGTATGTGGATTTCCATTGCAATTCCTTTTCTAGTAATGAAAAATTGAAATAAATCTAATCGTTCAATAATATTGAACATTGGCACGTTCTTAGCTGGGATTCTGTGGGAGCAGACTCTGAGACTTGGGTGCTGGCTGGGTATTTGAGAGGTGACTCCAGGAAACAGAACTGGAAAAATGGAGAAAGTGAGATGGATGAAGGAGAAAATCCAATATGGTTTTCAGAAATGAGCTGGTTATTGCACCTCAATTCTGCTGAGGACCTCTGCAGAATTACAGAGCATGTATCTTATAACCGTCCCAACACAGGACGGGGAGCTGCAGCATTTATCCACCAACTCTCATACCCCACTGGTGAGGTTCCAGTATTAACGCCTCCATATGCCTAGGTTGTACCTTCCTGTGTCTAGGTAGCATTTGCAGCTCTGGAGAAAGCAGAGCAAAGATATGGCACAGCTTATATCTGATGTGGGACACTGTCAAAAGTGCATGGAACTGTCCACTACAGCCATGCGAATATCAGATGGGCTAAGGGGACGTAACTAGCATATTCATACTTTCAGTTAAAATCAAGTTACAAGTAGAATATACAGTGTGCCTTATGTTTAAAGTAGATATATATTTAGACACACACACACACACACACACACACACACAAAATATGCCTGGCAGGATATTTACCAAAAGTTAATTAGTGTTTATCTCTGAGTAATGATTATCTCGGATGCTTTTTACTTTTTAAAAACATGTTTATATTTTAATATTAAATTACACAAAGTAACTGTAGCTATAATTTTCTACAATGAACAGGTCTTATTCGAATAATAAAAAGAAGCTAAGTCCATGTACTTTTAATAGGTCTGATTTAAAAAAACACACATTTGCTCTATATTCACAAATAACATTAATGGTATTAATTATTACAATCTTCAAATTATTCAATAATTCTAATTAATTTTTTTTTTTTTTTGCGGTATGCAGGCCTCTCACTGTTGCGGCCTCTCCCGTTGCGGAGCACAGGCTCCGGACGCGCGGGCTCAGCGGCCATGGCTCACAGGCCCACCCGCTCCGCGGCATGTGGGATCCTCCCGGACCGGGGCACGAACCCGTGTCCCCTGTATCGGCAGGCAGACTCTCAACCACTGCGCTGCCAGGGAAACCCAATAATTCTAATTAATTTTAAACTAAAAGCTAGTACATGAAATAGCTGCCTTCAGAATATCTACATGTTGACAGTGATATTTCAAGTATAAACCAATCATCAATAATTTAATTCTAAATTCTCCATTAAGAGAAAGTGGAAAGGGGAAAATAATAAGATGAAAAAATAATACAGAATAAACTTTGCACTAATTACAGTGATGATCAGTCTTTGCCACCCAGCCCACCTACTCTCATTCTGAAGATCCTTATCAACCTCTTCATTACCACTTCTAAACCAACCTGCCTACATCCTAATATCTTTGTGCTAATATTATTGGACCTTCCTCATTCACTTGCTCTTTCAAGTACTGAGTGGCTACCATAAATCAGACATTCTGCTAGGCATGAAGATACAATGGCCAAGTTCTCCATCCTCCAGGAACTTACCATCTCCTGGGTAAACAAAATAATGACAAGTTATAGCAGAGGTAAACACAGGACACAGAGGAGTAGATATAAAAAGATACCCAGCCCAGTCTTGAAGGGAGAGGTGGGAGGGGACAGCTCCACTAGTGGTGCCATAGTAGTTGAAGCCAGAAGGACAAGCAGAAGATGGTGAATGGAGGAGACGGAAGAAGAACTTGAATTCTTTATCTTTCAGGAACCATGTCATATTTCCAACATCATTTTATCCTAATCATCCCTTTCCTTGCGTTATTCTCTGGAGGATTAAAAAAAAAAAAACCTTAATCGCCTTCTCCTCATTTCCAACTCAGAAGGTAAAATGCCTCTGCCTGGCTGTCCATGTTCCTATTAGGTTGGCTGTCCACTGTGACCAGGCAAGGCTAGTCCACTCTTCCCAATAAGCACGCCTGCTCTCTTCAGACCAAGCACCTTGCTGTGTGTGTTCCATTAATTCCCATCTCCGTGCCTTAACTACTCCGGCACCTTGTATCTGGCTTGTCATCCCCACCTCACCGCCTCCTGATCAGTCTTCCAGGTGCTATTTTGTTGGCCTCCTGAGGCCACACAACCTCCTAGAGGCTACCAGCCCCACCAGGAATGGAGGGCTGGTGATACAAGTGTACCTGTCCTGTATACAAAGGTCTTCTCACTCCTACCTTTAACATTTATTCAGGACAGAGAGAAACAATAATACAAAGGTGGGGAAAACATGAAAAAACAAAACACTGAACTTAGAAGAATGAAATGTGAATGAAAACTTGGCTGTTAATTTTTCTTCACAATGGCTTTTATTCTGAATCAAGTATTTGTAGACACTTTCTCGAAAATGAACAAAGTGAGCCTGTGACTTCAAGAAACTCAAATGATAGTATTTGCTGCCAGTGATAAAATTCAAGCTTTCAAGGAAAAATTAGTATTTTGGAAAATACGTATAGGCTACTATATGCCTAATAGCTTTCCATTTGTTAAAAACTTTTCAGAGGAGATTAGTGAAGACAACGACAAATATGCTTCTGTGTTTTTGCTTTTGATATTTATAATAACGTGTCAACACTTGTAAGGTATGTATAACTCAGTGAACCAATACTTTCCAAATGACCAATGCATGATGTTAAATAATCATACATGGATGAAAGGGAAAGAGTAACCAATGGATGTTAATGTAACCAAGTACAAGAAGTTCACTGACATTAAAGAAATGACTTTTGGGCTTCCCTGGTGGCGCAGTGGTTGAGAGTCCGCCTGCCGATGCAGGGGACACGGGTTCGTGCCCCGGTCCGGGAAGATCCCACATGCCGCGGAGCGGCTGGGCCCGTGAGCCATGGCCGCTGAGCCTGCGCGTCCGGAGCCTGTGCTCCGCAACGGGAGAGGCCGCAACAGTGAGAGGCCCGCATACAGCAAAAAAAAAAAAAAGAAATGACTTTTGAGTTTTGGCATCATATCAAAGAAGAAAATCTACAGTTTTCTGGAAAACACTATTGAGATATTTCTACCTTTTACAATTTCATATCTTTGTGAGGCCAGATAGTCACCATATAAATTAACCACACAGACACACACACACACACACACACACACACCTGTGACAGACTGAATGTAGAAGCAGGAATGAGAACCCAGCTCTCATCTACTAAATCATAATTAGAGATTATCTCAAAAACCTCTAAATTTTGTTTTAGAAAATACAGTTATTTTTCTTAAAATGTTATTTGTTACCATGTAATGATTTCTTGTTATTTTAATTAAATTCATAATGCTTTAAAAATTTACCAGTTTTAATTTCTAATACAATAAGTATCGATAGATATGACTAACAAAAACAAAAGCTCTTTAAAGTCCTGTATGATTGTTACCACCAGCGTAAAGCGGTCCTGAAACCAGAAAGTTTGAAAACCACTGCACCAAGGACGGCAGCTCAACAAAACGAAAAGAACCAAGTTCTCTGAAGATGGTGTGGAGCAGAGCTGCCCCGCTGGCCCAGGCCACTGATATTGGGCCTGTCACATGAGGCAGAAATGCACTTTGTTCTTTAAGCCATTGTGCTGCTGGCTCTCTTTGCTACATTACTGCTGTAGCTTAGTCTTCATCCTGACCGATTCAAGGCACATATGGCAACAGATACACGCTGGGAAGAGCCCTGGTTCCCAGTAAACGAGTTCCTTTAAATCTATTCCCTGACTAAACAACCACAGTATGTGCAACGAATGCCACATCACCTGTATCTGATACTCAACTCGATGCATTTCTTCCTCCACACTACCCAGCCCTTAACACACCAAAATAAGTCTCAAGAATCCAAAGCTACCGAGTCAAATCAGGTGAGCGGGATCACGGAAGTGATATGATATTTAATCAGATAATCCATAGAGGTGGGAAGAGAATAAGGGTTAGCCTTTGAGACAATACAGTTGAAGAGACCTTCAGAATTTTCACAAGTCATCAATTTTTTTTTAATGAATTTACCTTGAGCTAAGGTCTATCTACTTACAAATCATCTTCCTGAGAACACTTTAAAGGAATTACATAAGAGAAGAGTGAAAAGCCACTGCTTGCTCTCTTTTAAAAGTACTGGGCACTTCAGGCTTGATTTTTCTTATGTATGAAATTTGACTTGCTTTTTAATATGTTATCTTGTCACCATGTCTGTGTATTATATCTGAAAACCCATAATAGGCTATATTCTATGAATCATGAATCCAAACATATTAAGTAGAAACAGTCCTATGTTTCCTGAACTCCTAAACTGCCAGTAATCTTCTGTCTAGATATGGCCATAAATGGCTATGGAAGACACATATTCTACATGAGAAATATGTTAGAAGAAAAAATTGTATCACGCTATCATTATTTGAGAAAGCTGCAAGAAAACACAAAATTCAGATACTTGCAAAGCAGCCAAGTCCCTGTAACATTCAATTATGTTAACCGAGAACACCACTTTTTGAAAGGCAGGGGAATCTAGAAATAGAGAAATGAAAGTTCCTTAATTTCCCAACCCCTGCAGTCACTGAAAGAACACATGATGGGGAAGAGAGAATCAGAAAGGACATAGGAACCCCTCTGTCTGGCCTCAGTCTGCTGTTAACCAGCTGAGTGACATTGGGTAAGTCGATTCACCCATCGGGTTGCTCATGTGTGAAATTAGGAGTTGGACTGCATAGTTTTTATGATATCTCAAGCCCTAAATTTCACCATCCTCTTTGCCCCCGCTTTTTTTTCTCCCAAAAGACAAAATCCTGGTTTGCTGTCTCTGATCTTGTTGCAGACTCTGACACCCCACAAATGGAAACCCAATATCAGAAGAAAACCCCCTTTTTCTTCTTTGTGAAGAAACTCCCGTTACCCATTGCAATTTAGATTTTTTGAATCACTGACAAAACTCGGTCAGTCTTATTAAACACAATCAGAGCAGTGTTAGTAATCAATATAATAAAAAGCTCATTTTGCCCAATTTGATGATGTGTGAATAAAAGTTATAAAGTTGAGTAATTGCTTTTCAGTGTGTCCTTATCTGTGAGGCTCAAGGTTTATATTATGTTTGGTATTGAAGATTAAAATTTTCTAAATTAAACACTGATGAAAATTTGATGATGATATTTTAATTTAGGCAAATAATTACTCCCTTTGCTTACGGCCACTTTCATATATTAAAATTCAGAAGGGAATTCACAATTCAGTTTACCATTACTCATTACTAATAGGACAAATGATCAGACTATACCCTTTAAATAAGTGGTACATCCTTATAGATTATTTATCTTCTAATTATGACAGAGAAATTATCCTCTGAGTTGCTGAGTTAATTGCAAAGAAGGAATTGATCTTCATGCAGTTAAGTTTCTGATGTTAATCAAGCCTGTTTTCCTGTCTTCCTAGCTTCTGATCTTCCAAAGATATGTAATTATTTTGGGGGGAGGGGAAGCTGAAAGCTATAAGTTGGATAGATTAATGCAACTGAATTATATCAAGGGGCTGAACCAGCAATTTAGAAGTGGTTTGCTGAATATAAGATAAAGTTTTCCCCTAGATGAATAAAGAGAGCATTTTTTTTTTTTTTTTTGCGGTACACGAGCCTCTCACTGTTGTGGCCTCTCCCGTTGCGGAGCACAGGCTCCGGACGCGCAGGCCCAGCGGCCATGGCTCACGGGCCCAGCCGCTCGGTGGCATGTGGGACCTTCCCGGACCGGGGCACGAACCCCTGCATCGGCAGGCGGACTCTCAACCACAGCGCCACCAGGGAAGCCCTAAAGAGCTTTTAAAAATCAATGAGGTGGAAAGGCTGGGTGATTAATGAAATTTGCATGATACTGAAAATGTAATCTTAAATTATCTATTTATCTGGAAGCAAAAACAAGATGGCCAAGTAGTCACAGTATATCACTGACCGACCTTTCTATGGAAATAGAACCAGGTTCCTTTTTACCTTCTGTTGTACACGCATAACTTGGAGATATTGCAGGTTCAGTTCCAGACCACCAGAACAAAGCAAGTCACATGATTTTTTTGGTTTCCCAGTGCATACAAAAGTTATGTTTACACTATACTGTAGTCTATTAAGTGTGCAATAGCATTATGTCTAAAAGAACAATGCATATACCTTAATTTAAAAATACTTTATTGCTAAAAAAATGCAAACCATCATCTGAGCCTTCAGTGAGTCATAATCCTTTTACTGAGGGAAGGCCTTGCCTCAAGGCTGATGGCTACTGACTGAGCAGGGCGCTGGTTGCTGAAGGTTGGGGTGACCGTAGCAATTTCTTAAAATCAGACAACAGTGAAATGTGCCCCATCGATTGACTTTTCCTTTCACACACGACTTCTCTGTAGCGTACAGTGCTGTTCTGATAACATTTTACCCACAGAACTTCTTTTAAAATTGGACTCAATCCTCTCAAATTCCGCCACTGCTTTATCAACTAAGTTTAGGTGATATTCTAAATCCTTTATTGTCGTTTCAACAATCTTCACAGCATCTTCACCAGGAGTAGATTCCCTCACAAGAAACCACTTTCTCTGCTCATCCGTAAAAAGCAACTCTTCATCCATTAAAGTTTTATCGTGAAATTGCAGCCATTTAGTCACATTTTCAAGCTCCACATCTAGTTCTCTTGCTGTTCCCACTATATCTGCAGTGACTTCCTCTACAGAAGTCTTGATCCCCTCAAAGTCATCCATGAGGGATGGAATCAACTTCTTCTGAACTCCTGTAAAGATTTATATTTTGAGCTTTTCCTGTGAATCACGAATGCTCTTGATGGCATCTAGAATGGTGAGTCCTTCTTTCTAGAAGGTTTTCAACTGATTTTGTCCAGATCCATCAGAGGAATCACTATCTATGGCAGCTTATAGCCTTATGAATGTATTTCTTAAATAATAACACTCGAAAGTCGAAATTACTCCTTGATCTATGGGCTCCAGAATGGATGCTGTGTTAGCAGGCATGAAAACAACATGAATCTCACTGTACTTCTTCAACAGAGCTCTTGGGTGACCAGGTGCATTGTCAGTGAGCAATAGTACTTTGAAAGGAATCTTTTTTCCTGAGCAGTAGGTCTCAACAATGGGCTTAAAATATGCAGGAAACCATGTTGTAAGCTGGTGTGCTGTCATCCAGATTTTGTTGTTCCATTTATAGCACAGACAGAGAAGATTTAACACAATTCTTAAGGGCTCTAGGATTTTCACAATGGTAAATGAGCATTGGCTTCAACTTAAAGTGACCAACTGTGTTAACCTCTAACAAAAGAGTCAGGCTGTCCTTTGAAACTTTGAAACCAGGCATTGACTTTTCCTCTCTAGCTATGAAAGTCCTAGGTGGAGTCTTCTTCCAAGAGAAGGCTGTTTTGTTTACACTGAAAATCTGTTGTTTAGGGTAGCCACTTTCATTAACTATCTTAGCTGGATCTTCTGGATAACTTGCTGCAATTTCTACATCAGCACTTGCTGGTTCACCCTGAACTTTGATGTTATGAAGATGGTTTCTCTCCTTAAACCTCATGAACCAACCTCTGTGAGCTTCAGACTCTTCTTCTGCAGCTTCCTCACCTCTCTCAGCCTTCATAGAATTGAAGAGAGTCAGGGCCTTGCTCTGGATTAGATTTTGGTCTATGGGAATGTTGTAGCTGGTGTGATCTTCCCTCCAGATCACTAAAACTTTCTCCACGTCAGCAATATACTGTTTTGCTTTCTTTTTGTGTATTCGCTGGTGTAACACTTTTAATTTCCTTTAAGAACTTTTCCTTTGCATTCACAACCTAGCTAACTGTTTGGTGCAAGAGGCCTAGCCTTTGGCCTACCTCAGTTTTCGACATGCCTTCCTCACTAGGCCTAATCACTTCTAGTTTTTGATTTAAAGTGAAAGACATGCAACTCTTCCTTTTACTTGAACATTTAGAGGCCATTGTAGGGTTATTAATTGGCCTAACCTCAATATTGTCATGTCTCAGGGAATAGGGAGGTCTCAGGAAAGGGAGCGAGATGGGACAGCTGCCTGTCAATGGAGCAGTCAGAACACACACATTTACTGATACCAATTAAGTCAGCTGTCTTATGTGGGCACAGTTCGTGGATCCCCAAAACAATTATATAACAGTAACGTCGAAGATAACTGATCACAGATCACCATGACAAATATAATAATAATGAAAAAGTTTGAAATATTTAGAGGACTACCAATTTGTGACATAAAATTGTTGAGTTTGTGACACAGAGGCATAAAGTGAGCAAATGCGGTTGGAAAAATGGCACTGATAGACTTGCTCGACGTAGGGTTGCCACAAACCTTCAATTTGTAAAAAAGAGAATATCTGCACACAGTAAAACAAGGTATGCCTGTATTTTTGAAGTGCTTCTTTGTTTTGTTTACCTCAGCACCTATGAATTTCTGAGTTCACTGATGTCTATGCTATTAATCCATCAATGTAGTTTGGTTCATGCTCTCATGAGGTTATATTTATTACTTGCCAAACACCTGATTTTTCAAGCACATACACTATCAGTTACAGAACTTGCCTGTGTAAACGAGTGAAAAACAAGGCCATTTATTGTACTAGAAATTGGCAATGCAGAAAAAGGCTATGAAGTTGAACCAAGCTGGAGCCATCTGTCTCCAGGCAAAGGTATACACGTGACTTCATGATTTCAGTCCACAGTTCCAGGGACTACAGCACAGAAAACATGCATGAGGTAATCTTTAAATGGGAAACGGCCACAGACAATGACATTCTACTTGCTGCAATACCAGCAACTTTAGTAACTGAGCTGAGAGCACACACTATTCTGTTATCATTGGGAAGTATTATCTAGAAGACTCACTTCAAGCTGAAGTGTAATTATCCTTTAATAAATGCATCACTGAGTTAAATGACAATGGTATTTTGGCTCTTCAATTAGAGTTTCCAAGATAGTCTAATTGGAGGGGTTCTGCCACTATAAATATATCTTCTACTCTATAGGGTATCTCATTTTGGAGTGCTTAAATATTACTAGGGACCAGTTCCATACATACATGTTTTATATATAAACTGAATGAGAATCCATCAATTTACCTTCTGATTCTAGAACATACACCCTGGGAAAACTGCCCCGTTTTTTATATACCATTGGTTACAAATAGAAATAGTGTACATCTTTTACCTCTATTAATAATACATCTATTATCTTTATAATACAACAGTATTATAAGAGCATTGCGTTATATGTAGTTACTGTTCCACTGAACAAAATGTAATCTAAGATAGAAACTGTAACATCAAACTGTTTTATAATGGGACTGACGGTAATTTTGTCCCTGGAAAAACTAAGAGGACACCCAAGGAGAGGAAAATTACACGTAGTTCCAACAGGAAGTAACCAAAAACTGTCTAAATATAGGGAAAATGGGCATCTGTAACAAGCTCCAATAATAACAAGAGGAAACCACGAGGGAAGATCAGCTGTACCATGGATTTCCTCAGTTTAGGATTACACTTATCTAAATGATACCACTTTAACAAGGTATAAAAAATAAACTGAATGCTGAGACCATTAAATTTCTAATATATTCTTATTATTTATCATGCAACAATATTCACTTAGCCAGCACCTGCTCTGTGCCTGGTCATATTCTAGGCACCAGGGATTTAGGAGTGAACAAAACAAACAGAAAATCACTGTTCCTGCAAAATTTATTTTCTCGTGGAGGAGACTGACAATAAACAAGATAAATAAACAAAAATATGTATGTTATATATGAGGAAGGCTAAGGAGAGAAAATCCAGCAGGAAAAAGGATATGAAACGTCAGAGGGTGTGATGGGGAGATGACACTGATAGAGCAGCTGGGGAAGGCTTCACTCAAGTGGGGACTTTTGAGTAAACACTTGAAGGAAATCATTCTGTCACTGTAACTTTCACTTTTCTGTCTTGAGTATGTTACCGTTTAGTTTCTACCTTTAGTTATATGTAAATAAAGTAAACCAGTCACACAGAGGGGGAGAAAGCATGAATAAGGAGAGAAGAGAGGGACATCTAGCTTTGAACTGGTAATAGCTTTTCCACTGCTTTCTAAATCTATCAGTCTGTGTGTCATTTTTGTGAGTATTAAGTTGCACCCTCACGGGTGGCCCTGGCTAATTCCATTTACGACTTTGCTGAAAAGAGCACTGAAATGGGGGTGATGTGATGGGGGTGATAGTTACTGAGACCCAGATCTTCAGCAAGGCTGGCATTCTCTGCCAAGTTAGAGGATGAAAAGGAAAAAAAAAAACCACTGCAGATAAATCCACTGTCCTACTGCATGGAACTGCTTCCTCCTTTAAATTGACATGTTGTCAGCTGTCAACTAAAAATAGTGCAATTTTCTGTTTCAATTCTCTGCTGTAAAAAATGGCCATGATGATCACAGTACCAGGTTTTATGAAACAATATATATAGAGGCAAGAATTTTAAAAAAAGAAACATCTTAGGAATGGAAGTCACTGATTTTATTTCTTAGCTGACCCACATCACAACATACTGTGATAACAGAAGACAACAACAAAGGGAGGAATATAAAAGTGAATTCATTGGAGACATCAGACTGGGAGTATAATCAGGATTCTGAAACTGTGTTTTTACACTGAAGATACTACATGATGAATACTTAATTCTTCAATACTGTGTGCTTGACCCGTATATCTAATCATTCAGGTCTTTAAAAAAAAATCTGCGGGCTTCCCTGGTGGCGCAGTGGTTGAGAGTCCGCCTGCCGATGCAGGGGACACGGGTTCGTGCCCCGGTCCTGGAAGATCCCACATGCCGCGGAAGCGGCTGGGCCCGTGAGCCATGGCCGCTGAGCCTGCGCGTCCGGAGCCTGTGCTCCGCAACGGGAGAGGCCACAACAGTGAGAGGCCCGCGTACCACAAAAAAAAAAAAAAAAAAAAAAAAAGAGAGACATTTCTAAGCCTTCTTGCAGCTAAGTATCTAGCTCTGTGTCTCAGTTCTGGCCTATGAAGTAGAAATGGTGTGTGAGATGTCCATAGAGCCTCCTTAATGAGAGGTGACTCAGCTGGCAAGCAACTTTTTACCTGTTCACCTTTCCTTCTTCGGGGGAACTGTTTCATTGAAGTGATGGCTGGCATTCTAGCAGCCATTTTGTACCAGTAAGTAACCTTGAAGATGGAAGCTGTGTACTAGGGTACTGTAGCAGAAAGACAGACTATCCCTTTATCCTTAATGACATGATGGAGCCATCATATCAGACTGTAACTGCCTCCCTCCAGACTTATTTTATATGAGAAATAACCTTTTTTCTTATGTAAGCCACTATTATTATTATTATTATTAGCTATATGCTCCAAAGCTAATCTTAACTAATATAATAAAGAGGAACACCAAGGGACTTATAAAGTCAGAGAGCGATTTCAGTGGTATATAGTACCCATCCTGTGAATTCTTAATACACTGATATTGTTTCTAATATCCTTAAAACTCAGGTTGCACATGTATAACTCTAAGCTTATAAAAAGATTTAATAGCATTTCAGCCTCGTGTGGAAGCAACATGGTAAAATAATCTACCTAATCTCTGTACACTGAAGAATAATTAATGTAAGAAAAGATTAGAGTTGAAAGTGGAGAGCAGGAGATGAACTAGAGTGCCAGGTCACAGGAAGAGTCATTGACACGTGCTGTCTTGTTGACCATGGTGCAGGGGATAAAGAGGAAGTGAAGAAGACCCCAAGATCTCTGGCTTGGTTGACTGCTGCAGATGGTGACGTCCATAAATAAGATGGGGAACGCCACAGGAGGAATAAAGGGTAAGGGAAGAAAACGAGTTTGGTTTTGACTTTGAAGAGCTTTTGAGATGCTTATGGGATACAGATGCAAAGTCCAGGAGAAAGTTAGAAAACAGTCTAGAAATCCAGGTTCACTTGTTATTCTGCTTTTAAAAAATATTTGATGATTCCACAGCAATTATTCAATGAAGCCCGAGCTCCCTACCATGATTTCAAGGTAATTTACCACCTGGCTTCAACCTACCTTTTCAGATTTATCATTTAACATCTCTCTTTGCCCACAAGGCCCCACCAAACACAAACGCAAACCTTATGCCCAGGTCACATAAAACTGTTCATGGTTTTGCCCAAACAAGCTTCATATTTCTTCCGTAACACATATCCAACTTCGCTGCAAATATCTCTTTACGTGTCTGTCCCACATGGGACAGAACTATTTGAGGGCCTAGCCAACTATCCTGGATAGGGCACATCGAAGAGATAAGCACTCTAATACTTGGTTAATTAACAGAGGCTCACGCGCCAAGCTTCCATGTTTTTGCTTACTCTGCTTTCCTTATCTGGAACATGGAAAGGAATCAATGATGACCCCGAGTGGTCAGGGCTGCGTAAATAACACAGTGGTGCCTGTTATCTGGAGAGATCAGATCAGAAAAGGATAGAAAAAAATGTCCAACAGTTAGCAGGAGTAGGGGAGTTTTATATAAAGAAAAGAAGAAACAGATGCACTCAAGTCTCATGACTTTTACCTCACGCGGCAAAAGACACCCAGAGTGCGGAATGGATAGCTCATGCTCAGTAAAGGAGGGCAGGAGTACAACAAGGGAGAAAGCACCGGGTTTCTTGAGAGGCAGGAGTGGGCTGGATCCAGAAAAGCGTGACAGGAATCCTTCCCAGGCCACCAGAACGCGACAGCCACTTCACTTATAAGCTAGCTCCATCAGCAGCAAATGGATGTGTCACTCTCCTCGCTGGTCCTCAGCTGTGCTTCTAGACTTGACAAAGCTCAATGCTAGAGAAGGTCTCGGTTTTTCCTGCCTAAAGGTTTTCTACCTGCCACTAGGTCATCACAAACTCCACCATTTGTTAGACACAGCCAGTCCCAATCCGGATATATAAATTTCTTAGCTTCTCCAATTTGGAATAAAAAGGAAAAATAAAATAATGGCATACTGTAGTGTAGAAAACAGAGGAGCTTTATATGTCTAATGTGAAAGTTTCTGCCAGCTCTCTGTGACACATACTCTTATTTTTGCTGAGAATTTACAAAGATTATTGAACGTGTGTACGCTCCTTTTAATTAGTGGGACACCGTACAATATAAATGCAAGATTATGTCTTATTAGAACTATGAAGTACTGACAACATGAGAGCTGATTTGAGCTGTTGTGAAATAGTGTATTTATACTTTACACACATCTTTCATGTCTTTTATGCATGGCCCTGGAATGTGGTTTTAGGAGACACTTAAAAGAGAAGAATCAGAAAAAAGAAACAGCATCACTCACTCTTCACTCAAATTTAAACTGTGTCAGGGTGTTGGTTCTCAATGCAGCCTCATTATAAAGACATAACATGAATATTATTTGATCCAGCAATCACCCTCCTTGGTATTTACTCAAATGAATTGAAAACTTACATCCACATAAAACCTGTACACGCAAGTTTATAGCAGCTTTCTTCATAACTACCAAAATGTGGAAGCAAGCAAGATATCAATGGTGAATGGATAAACTGTGGTACATCCATACAATGGAGTATCATTCAGTGATAAAAAAGAAATGAGCTATCAAGCCACAAAATGTGTGGGAGGAACCTTAAATGCATATTGCTAGGTGAAAGAAGCCAGTCTGAAAAGGCTACGTACTATAGTTTCCAACTATAAGACATTCTGGAAAAGGCAAAGCTATGGAGACAGTAAAAAGATGAGTGATGGCCAGGATTTGGGTGGTGGGGGGATGAACAGGCAGAGCACAGAGGACTTTTCAGGCAGTGAAACTATTTGGTATGATCCTGTAACAGTGAATACATGCCATCACATATCTGTCAAAACCCACAGAATGCACAACGCAAAGAGTGAACCCTGGGGTAAACTATGGCTCATCGACTGTAACAAAAGTAACACACTAATGTAAAATGTTAAAACGGGGCAAACTGGAGGGAAGAACAGGGAGTGGGTACAGGGGAACTCTGTACTTCCTGCTCAACTTTTCTCTAAACCTAAAATTCTTCAAAAAATAGGCAATTAAATTTCTTTGAAAAGAGAACATTACCTTACAACCTTCAAGTCATTTAAAAACTAATTCAGAACAGCACTTTGTCAACAGTTAGAGAAAGCAAGCAGCTTAGAAGATAATCTAGCATAATAATTCAGAGTACATATAACTTCGTGAGCAAGTGGCACGCTCTATTTCATTTCAGTGAGAATTTGTTGAGCAAAACTGTATGTTGGTCACTGTGATAGGTATGTGGCATATGGCAGTGAACACACAAAGATATGTGGCCTTGAAGAAGGTATGTTCTGCTGTACAGAGACAGGCGATAAAATATAAACCAACAGAGAGAGTGAATTATATAGCAAGTGAGAAGGGGACGAGTGCTAGAGGAAAAAGAAAAAGGAGAGGGGATAAGGGGCATCAGGGTTACTAAGGTAGGGCTGGGGAGTAATTTCCTCATCTGCTGAAGGGGATATAATAGTTCCCACCACCTGTGGGTGCTGTGGGTTCCAGGAGATCTCCCACGTAAGGTGCTTCAGTAGTGCTGGGCACACAGAAAGTGCTCAGTCAGTAAACGTGACCTCTTATTACTATGATTATTGCTAGGAAATGGCAGCACGTTTTTGAATAACTTTTATCATACCCACCATGTTTTATTTGCTGATTTTTTTTTCTTGAATTGCTAGAGTAGAAGCAATTATCATGGGAAGTCCAAAATTCATACACTTCAGGAGAAACAAGCACTTGTTGAATTTGTGGTTGTTTACTAGTAAAAACCACTTTTTAATTAACCTTTCTTCTCACCTCTGCCAAGAAATATCATATAATCACATGGACAGATCCTAGAAAAGATATTGGTAACTATATTTGTGCAGACTGGCTGTATATAACGGAGTAAGTCAAAGCAACAGGGATGTAAAACAAGGCAGGCGCTCATTTGTTACATAGAAAGTCTGGAGCTAGGCCATCCAGGACTGGTTTCATGGTTCCACAAAGTCATCAGGGACCTGGATTCCTTCTGGCTCACTGCTCTGCCACTCCTAGGGTGTGGGCCTAGTCTCTACGGTCCAAGAAAGCTTCCAGAGCCATCACATCTATGTGGCAGGAAGCAGGAAGAGATAAGGAAGGTGCTCGAATTTTCCTTCAAAGAGACTTCCCAGAAGACACTTCCCACAACACTTCTCACGCACGCTATTAACCAACACGTTGTCCTGGCTCCTGGTTGCAAGGGAGGGCAAGGGTTGTTTGGCTGGCAGCATTGCATCCAGCTAGGATGCGAGGGGAATGGGGTCTGCGAGGTGACAGTGCCTTTTCAGAGGGGTGAAGCATAAGGGGCATGCCACTTCTGTGAATGGCTGGATGTAGCTTCCATGACTCCCACGCGAAGGGAGAAGGATCCTTTCTCTCTACAGATTGTGCATTGTTGCAGAGAGCAAGGGCAATTTGGTGGTAATTACTTGTTACTGTAAAGTAGACTTGTTTTATGTGTGTGTGTGTGTGTGTGTGTGTGTGTGTGTGCGCGTGCGCGTGTTTTGTTTTTTTTTGCGGTTCGCGGGCCTCACTGTTGTAGCCTCTCCCGTTGCGGAGCACAGGCTCCGGACGCGCAGGCTCAGCGGCCATGGCTCACGGGCCCAGCCGCTCCGCGGCATGTGGGATCTTCCCGGACCGGGGCACGAACCCGCGTCCCCTGCATCGGCATGCGGACTCTCAACCACTGCGCCACCAGGGAAGCCCTGTTTGCTTTTTTTAAACCGACCCCAAATCTATCAAAGACAAAAAGATTCCAGTAAATTTTAGTACTGAAGAAAGATTTAGATTTTTAAGTTTGCATTATATATGATACTACAAGAATACTTAAGCTAATTATGGTAAATCCACACACACAATGGTTTATTATGCAACTGTTGAAATAACATTGTCAAATATTATTTAAAGACATGGGGAAATACTTGTCATGTAATAAGTGAAAAGGCAACGTACAAGATAATGTTAACTATGCGACACATGTATATGAATTACAGTAAAGAAATCAACATAAATTAATTTTATACAGTTTCCAAAATCTCTACTTAGAAAATATGTTGAATTTTAAATTAGAGTTGTTTTCAAAAGTCTGTATTGCAGTAGCAGTTCTGAACTGCCAGACTGCCTTTGCATTTTCCTATGATCTTCTGCATTATTTTAAAACTATAATCCTTAATAGTATAGAATTTCAAAACTCCAAAAGCTATGAATCACCAATGAACTAATAATGTACTTTAATAAGTACTATCACTTTTAACTTTGGGAAGAAGGGGGGAAAATACTCCTTAAGTGTTTAACTGGATGATGTGTGAAAGCATTACTACAAATCAGTAGCTCAAAAGCATTGGGTTTTCAAAGAAGAAAACCACCCAGTGCTAAATAAATGTGAAACAATATCAACTTCCTGAAGATTTGAGCTGAAGCGGTCCCATCTTTACCAGGAAACTCTAGTCTAACAATATGCTCCTTTTTCATCCAATCTCAGGCTTTCATTTATCACTGGGATAACATTTTTTTTTTTGGTCCCCAGCCTTATTTTGATAATTTTGTCTATGCCTGACCACTCTAGATGGCATATTTCAATCTTCATTTCAATAATTGTTAAGTATCTACTATGTGTCAGCCACACGTTTGACAGGAGGCTCCTGAGACTTGACAACATGTTCCCTGCCGCGTGGGAGCCTGGGCAAGGGGAGCCTGGCTCAGAGTCTAGCTTTCTTTCCAGGGTGTTTGCTCTACAGCTGCCCCTTTCAGCGGCTGCCTTGTAGCCATCCTGTCACAAACTCTGCTCCTCCTTTTACAGCATCTCCTCCCCATCATTTCATTTACTATTTAACTGTACAACTGTACTGGCCAAAAGAAACCGTTGCGTAGAATCCAGGAATCATTTAGTATAATATAAAACATAGCAAAATATGTTAAATGTATTGGCTCCAAAATGATTTTTTAAAGTTGGTAAGAAAAAGTATATTTTAATTAGCAAAAACAGAAACAAAAAAAACCAAAGTCAGGTTTATAGGAATACGAGAATTTGTATATAATTTTAAAAAATAGAGCATTGAATGGTACACCGAGACTCAAAGATCTCAGCCAAAAATAATTATCACTGAGAATTTAGTGATTGTAATGGTCTGTCCCGATGCGTTGCCAACTGTTTAACTAGAGAACAGAATATTCTCATTTAAAAGAAACATCAATAAAACTGTAAGTCAATCAATTTGCATAAATCTTTTGGTAAAAATAATCTAAAAACTACATCCATTGATCCTTAGCAATATAATACAAAAAGATAGAAAAAAAAGAAGCCCAAAGGCACCACCAATGTAACATTTTCCGTGAAGCACAGCTGCATGTAGTGTCCTATGCAGACATTTGTACTGCATCCCAGTGGGAAGCCCACAGTATTGATGCTTCTGTATCTTGTTACTTTCTGTATCTGGCTCTCTGCAGGGATTCTGGTTTTCAAAGGTGCTGGTGATTCTTAGCTAAATATCCCTGGTAACTTTACATTGCTGCCCTAAATGCATGCAAGAAAGACAAAATCTAATTCTAAACCTGAGGAGTGAAAATGTCAGGATTAAATTCACTCTAGAGAAACAATAACCCTCTGAACTACTAATGAATAACTGGAAATACAAGCAGAAGATAAGAACTGTCAAGTGTCTTCCTGAAACCTTAAATGTGGAGAAAGGTTTTGTCAGAGATGAAAAATGGGGACCACTGTGCTCCTTTCCACTCATTGCCCATAACTTGTAAATTACAGCCTGTCTACAAATGATGTATTTGGTACTTGGGAAATTATTTATAATTAATAGACTTCACAATTCTCCAGCTGATAGTCTAGCAGGTAATCTTACATGCTTAACTGAAATGATTTCTTAATCTTCATTTCATTTAAAAACCATAATTAAGAACATCAATGATGGAAATTTCAAATAAGCATTTTTCTAGCATGTTCATTGTTGTGATACAACTATACTTGAATTTAATTTAGTTTCTCCTTTTCCCTTGTTTTCTTGAGTCATACCTGCATCCTCTCAGGACAGAGACACCCCAGAACTGCTGATGCTAACAAGCAACCCAGATTGTTCTGACCACACAGGATCCTTGACCCCTACCTCCATTCCAGATAGGAACCCCCTACAGATTTATTTAAACACACCATTCTTTGTTCTGTTACATGAAAATCAGGAGACATTTCTAATTATTATGCTTCTATGATTCAACATCAAATTTCAAGGGATCAAAGCATATACTCTAGGACAGCGGTGGTCAATTTTGAAACTGCTTCAGGGTCAAATTTATTTTTCCACCATGCAACAAAATTACCTATTAAAAAAAAGACAGAGATGAATTTTTCTTTCAAAGGGCTTCAGAACCAAACTGAAGCAAAGAGGAAATAATGAAAAAGATAATGTGACAGTGACAGACTATGTGAAATCTTCAGAGAAAATGGACACCCAAAGATAATGATAGCATTGGTACTGTTTTACTCACAGAGGAGACATGCTATTCAAAGACTTCCTTTTTAATTCCTATGAATGTGTTTAAAAAGTCACAGATAGGGGTCAGGACGTATTATGAACAAATCTTTTCTTACCGTATGTTTGTTTTATATTTCTTTCAGAGGTTAGAACGTAGTTTAAAAACATTTAGATAAACGTTTTTAAATTTGTTTCAATCACACCCCTCAGAAGAAAAAAAGAAAAGAAATGCCTTTGACAAGGCATTACTAGTTATAGGTGAAAACATCACCAGCGACCTTATAAAAAGGCAAGATTGCTAGAAAGTAGAGGGGAAAACTCATTAGATGATAGCTGGTAACATAAAGAGGAGGGTCTCTCAAACCTCCTTTATTTGGGGAAGGGAGGAAGCAAGGTTCTAGGTTCTCTTACCTGTAGAAGTCTTAGGGGCAGAAATCATAACCTGATTACAATGCCCTCAGAACCCAACCCAGTGCCTCACACATAAAGGCTGTGCAATAGATGCGTTGAATGTTTTGCTGAGTGAATTTCCCAGCCAGCCATGTACATATGTACAGAATTTCATTTCTAGTCCACAAGTTGTCCACGTGCAGGGATAAGGACCTCCATGCCCTTGCTGTTGTCCTGGCAACAGAAAGCATGTGCTCACTTCAAGCAGAGCACTTCCACGTTCTTATTCCATAATGGACTTTTCTCCTCCATTAAAACAGGAAATAATCTGTTTTCTTGACTTTGTGTCACAATGCAAGACTCAAGTTCCATGTTGGCTCTTTTCTAGAATATTCTATACAAAGAAAATGGCATTCATTTCTTCATCTACATGTTCTCTCATGTGGGTGATTGTCTTAATTATACGTTGAATGCTCACTCTGTGCTAATCATTGTGCCACAGGCACCAGGGACATTATAATGAACAGGCCACAACCCAGGCAAAGAGTTCACAGCTCAGGTAATTTTTAGAAAAACCAGACAATATAGTAAGATAGTATTAGAATAACATTAGGTGCCATGAGGAGTGATAACACTGCATACTTTGAAGAGATGGGAAATGGTGGTTGGGGGTTAGTATTAACCTTTCTTTTATTTACATATCTTATGATAGTTTCTCTAGTTAAAATAAAAATTTTAAAGTAATGTGATCGATGACATATATTAGCTTGATTCTGTGATTTTAAATAATGCACATATGTTATTTATGCATAAAATATCTTCCATATATACACGAAGTACTGAAAAAACTAAGGGTAGGAGTTGGTGGGGTAGAGGGAAGGAGATTTTTCATTTTTATGCTCTTCTATACCATATGAATGTTTTCCATACGGCATGTGTAATTTGAAGTTAAAAATGACTTTTAAACGTGAAATGAAATAAAAAGAAAAGATAGTGAGAGATTGAAGGCAAGCATGACAAAACCATAATGACAAATCAAAGGTGAGCTACAAACATGATTATTAGCTTTCTAGTGATCAACTCAAAAAGGTAAAGTTTATAATGTCCAGGAAATAAAAGTCAGTAATTTGCTCAGGGAGTTTACCTATTCTCATTATTAAGAACTGAGAGAAATTTCTCCTAGCAGTCCTCATGAGGAAGATACCATGTGACACAGAATATCCTGATAATAGGCTCATAATATCCACAGTGACAGATTTCATAAAACTTCTGCTTATAATGACCCCCAACAGAAGCTAATGGCAACGCACCAAATGTAACTCACAAAAGTATTTCTGAAGGGGGCCAGTTCAGTCTAAAGGCTCTGGAACCAGACGGCCTGAGTTCAAATGACGGTCCCAGCACATAACTTTCTATAGGAACTTAGGCAAATTACTTGACTTTTCTGTACCTCAGTTTCTTTATCTGCCCCATCGGGTTTTGTGAGGAATAAATGAATGAATACATACATAAATTTTAGAAGACAATCCACACTAGCTATTTACATATACGTCCTTGAATTTTCTCTCACCTAAACCTTTAATAGGGCATTAAGCATTCCCAGTCCTGGGGACTGTAGTCCTTGCTGGCCATGTACAGGCTCCTTTGCCCCAGTAAAGTGTTCCCTCTTCTGCGGAGGGTCAGGAGCCCAGCACGGAGCAGAAGCCAGAGAGGACCACCTACAACCTGACATGAGTAAGGGAGTAATCGGGAACAAGGTCAGGTTATTTCTTAGAAAATATGATGAATATGTTTCAACACACTAAGATGAAGGCAGTAGAGGCCTCAAGGTCCTACTACATGGGACAGCTCAAGTCTACTTCCCTGGGATCCCCTCTAGGACCCTAAAAGAGATAACCTGCTGCACAGAGCTGTGTATATTCTGTTTATATTATCAGTATTATTTATATTGAGTATAAACTATGGCCTAAGCATTGCTCATTTAATTCTTATAATAAGGCTCTTAGGTAGGTCCAATTATCATCTGATTTTACAGGTAAGAAAACAGGCACAGAGAAGGTAACTTGCAACATGTCACCCATCTAATAAATGGCAGAACCAAGACTCCATTCAGTCCAGCAGACTGGCTCAAGCCTACTCTCTTAACTGTGGCACTGTATTACACCACGCATTACACAGATCAAAGTTACAAAACATCCACCACATATAATATACAGCACAAGGAATATGGCCAATAATACTGTAATAACTTCGTATGGGTACAGATGGTTACTAGACTTATCAGGGTGATCATTTCATAACGTATGCAAATGTCAAAGCACTATGTAGTAGACCTGAAACTAACATAATATTGTATGTCAACTACATTTCAATTAAAAACAACCCATAATCTAATCTACAACAAAGTCAAGTTTCACACACATTTTCTAGTTAGTTCTCCAACATAATAACTACCAATTGTTTCAAAATTCTTCCTATCTTTAAAAAAAGATAGGACACAAACCATGAATGTGCTTTTTATTGTGATAATTTATATCATGGTCTTTTGCAGCGTATGAGGAACTCCTAGTGGGGGAAATAGCTACGGCAGCTCGGATTTTTTTTTTTTTTTTTTTGCCAAACCTTGAACACCCCATCAGACAGATGGTTGTCCCAAAGATATCAGCCATTGGATGAGTCACTGCCTGAGACGTACCCCACACAGCTTACTCTTGAAAGAATGGTCCCGGCAATATGCACAGTATTTCCCATGTACTCACTAACCAAGTCAGAAAACCCCACTATTAAGGATCCACTCCTTAAGGATAATATCATCCATTTAGTTAAAAACAAAAAAGAAAGAAAGAAAGAGAGGAAAAGCCAATTGTCCTAGGAAGAGTAATACAAACTATAATCAACCACCGACACTCTGGTGTCAGAGGCTTCCTTAATGACAGTTGAAAGCAAGGCCGTTCAGGAATTTTTTTTTTAAAGTATTAATAGAAGATTTAGTGAAGAAATGGGTATCTACTTGCAGAGGCAATGGGTGCCTACTTGCATTTTTGGTCATCAAAAATTCTGCACTAATATTTTAGAAACCATCAAGATGTCTTCAAAATTCCAACACACTAATATACAAACTGCATTTCCCAGAAAGCCTGTTACTCTTAGAAAAAGCATAAATTTTTTCGTGCTGTTAATTCATGTGTCCTGTTTTTGGTTGGAAACATGTTCAGTGTCCCCAGGAGGCTAGGTATGGAGCCAATACCGAGGAAAAGAAAGAAATAAGGGTGCAGAAAAGAGTGGCAAGATGACTCTTAAAGTAAATTGTTTAATTATTTTTCTCCAGTCAGCCCTGTTAAACGTTCAGGAAAGCATTCAGAAGGCAATCCTCCTCTTCTCCAATTGTTTTTCCCCTTTGTCCTCTATTTCACATACGGCAATTTGCTCTTTTTGAACACATCAGACAAGCCATACCCTTTTGGGACTTTCACATGGGTTACTGAAGTGATAAAATGAGAAAGTATTTACTCATCAAAAATTCCTTCTCCACTAAACATAAACATTGGTTTATGATACAGCTTGCCCACCATGGTGAAGTTCAGAATAGCCATTCTAGGGAAATTAGCAACCTGCCCACGCCCCTGCCAATGTCCTGACATTTCCATTTGGAAAGTACACTCAATTGCCTTAAGGATGAAGCATAAACTGAGACGTAGTGAACGTGGTATAATGAGAATAATTCCAAATTCTCCTTCAATTATCTTAACCTATGAAATATAAATAGTATACAGATTTTTCTAAAAGTTCACAATACTATGATAAGCCATACAAGTATGTACAAATAAGTACTGTTACCTGTTCAGCAGCAAGTAAAACAGGTGACAGGTGAACCAGTTGGCACTGTGTGGTCAGAAGACACTCTTGGAAATCTAGAAGTTTATCTTGGAATTTTGTCCCTTCAGTCTTATTTTCTGAACTTTGACTTTATGTACTCTTGACTTTTCTTTTGATTCTATATTTTATCAAGTCTGAAAACATAATGTTTATCCAGGTTGAGACAGGCTTTTTGCTTTTTTTTTTTTAATGTATAAATAACCGTAGGTCTAGGTCTTTCAGCTGCTTTAAAAGAAGGAAAAACCCAAAGCCAGAGGAGTTCAGGATCTGTCATGCAAACTCATCCTCTGTAAATAGGACACACTATCCAGAATCCCAAACTCCTGAGAATATTCTTTGTTGGCAACTCCCGAATGTGCATTTATTATACATATTTCTTGCTTTGCTCACAAGTCAATTCAGGATGAGTGCTATCATCACCTTTGGGTCAATGACTGCTTTGGAATAAGAGGCTGCCACCATCAAAGCTCTCTTTCTAACCCTCGGGAATCTATTTAGGAGGAAAGCTCTATCAACCTCGAGAAGACTAACACTCAACATGAAGCCCACAAGCAAGTTGGTGCTTTTCTCTTGGAGGCCAAAATGCACACTGTCCTTATGATTAAGGATATGTACGTACATGGTTGTGGTCTAGCAGCATGTAACACCCAACTTAGGACAGGCAGGCTTAGGTTAAAACCCTGGTTGTGCCTAGATGTTTGAAGAAGGGACCTTGGTCATATTAATCTCCCTGGCCCTCAGATGCTTCATCTACCACAGAGTTCTTGAGATTATCAATAAGAATAATTCTCTGTGCTTTATAAAAATAAGTGTGTCCTATAAAAGCATGAGCTAAGCACTGGGATCATTACTTATCTTCAAGTAACAGGACTTGAAATGTCATGACATAAAATATTCGACTTTCACATGAAATTCCACCACTCACTGATGGCCAGAGCATACTCAGAGCTGGTTTTGCACTGGTGTGGCCACCATGATTCATCCATATGCTTCTATATGTCTTGCCTTCTGAGTTACAGCATACATTTTAAAAATGTGTAGTAAAGTCACAGACCTTCAAGACAAACAGCACCTATAACTGTGACTTTGGCAACACCTTATTCCAGTGACTGAAAACAAAATTCAATTAAATCATTTTATATGATATTTCATACGATATTATTATATCAACTTGTAATTTCTTTCCCTAGGCTCCAGTGTTTTTGATTCCCGAGATGCATGAAGAATCTGAGTTTACGAGTGTAAGTGCTCAGTAATTTAAAACCAAAGGTTTACAACTTTAAAATTCATAGGAAGATATGTTGAGAGAGATACATTACATAATGGCTAATAATGAGAATCATCTCTTCCCAGTGACTTTTCTTTCCAACATTAACACAGTGCCAAAAGGGCCATCTGACAACCACTTCCAAGCAGATGACTTTCTAACTATTTATTAAAGAGAAATATTTTCCAGGTCCCGAGGCCTATTGCTAAGACAGGGATTTGTAAGTTCCAATGCGTTTATTGGTTCCGGCAGAATTTTACTGTCACAGTTGTTAGCTTTGCTGGCTGTGACAGCACTTCTCTGTTGTAGTAGTCCGCAGAAGAGATGTCCCGGATTAGTAATAAAAACTGGGGGAACCAAGTAACAGTGATGAAGATTTAAACATGTAACAGATAATTGAAAACAATAACTCACAAATATTTAAGATAATTAAACTAGTGTAGCACACCACAAAAGATCCTCAGGCCATGCAATTTTAGGACAAGGTTTTTCAGTCTTCTCTTTCAAAGGAGAACTGTAATCCTTCTTTGTATTGCAGGGAAAGAATTCCATCTGCATATGAACATCCTTGTTTTATAACTAGCCCCCTGATGCTATCTAGATGGCCATTAACTGTATCAGATCCATCCAGTTGAAAAAGGTCCGCCATCAATAAAAGTGGAGCAGCCATTGGAAATGGTGGCTGCGGTGAGACTGCTGGGATGCAGCCTGGCATTTACATCTCTCCCCTTCAGGGTTTCATTAGGAAAACAGTCATTTACAAACAGAATATTTAGTATATTCCATTGTTCTCCCAAGAGACTTGCAAACCTTTAAATGATTTTCTTTAAAAACGTTCTTTCACTTGTTTTATTTTAGATTCCACATATAAGTGAAATCATATGGTATTTGTCTCTCTCTGTCTGACTTGTTTCCTTTAGCATAATTCCCTCTAGGGCCATACGTGTTGTTGAAAATGGAAAGACTTCATTCTTTTTTATGGCTGAGTAATATTCTCCGTGTGTGGGGGTGTGTGTGTGTGTGTGCACACGTGTGCACCACATCTTCTTGATCCATTCATCTATCGATGGGCACTTAGGTTGCTTCTATATCTTGGCTATTGTGAAGAATGCTGCAGTGAACATATGGACATAGGTGTGCATGTATCTTTTCAAATTAGTGTTTTAGTTCTCTTTGGGAAAATATCCAGAAGTGGAATTGCTGGATTGTATGGTAAGGTGGTTACAGCTTTAGTTTTTTGAGGAACCTCCATACTGCTTTCCACAGTGGCTCCACCTATGTATACTCCCACCAACAGTGTACAAGGGTTCCCCTGTCTCCACATCCTTGCCAACACTTGTTATTTGTTGTTTTGATGAGAGCCACTTTGACAGGTGTGAGGTGATATCTCATTGTGGGTTTTTTTTTTTTTTTTTTTTTTTAAGCGGGCCTCTCACTGTTGTGGCCTCTCCCGTTGCGGAGCACAGGCTCCAGACGCGCAGGCTCAGCGGCCATGGCTCACGGGCCCAGCCGCTCCGCGGCATGTGGGATCCTCCCAGACCGGGGCACGAACCCGTGTCCCCTGCATCGGCAGGCGGACTGTCAACCACTGCGCCACGAGGGAAGCCCTCATTGTGGTTTTGATTTGCATTTCCCTGGTGATTAGTGATGTTGAGCATCTTTTCATGTGTCTGCCATCTGGATGTCTTCCTTGGAAAAATGTCTATGTAGGTCCTTTGCCCATTTTTTTTTTTTTTTTGTGGTATGTGGGCCTCTCACTGCTGTGGCCTCTCCCGTTGCGGAGCACAGGCTCCGGACGCGCAGGCTCAGCGGCCACGGCTCACGGGCCCAGCCGCTCCGCGGCCTGTGGGATCCTCCCGGACCGGGGCACAAACCCGCGTCCCCTGCATCGGGAGGCAGACTCCCAACCACTGCGCCACCAGGGAAGCCCTCTGCCCATTTTTTAATTGGTCTTTTTTTTTTTTTGATGTTGAGTTGTATGGATTTTTTGTATATTTTGGATATTAACCTCTTACCAGATACATCATTTGCAAATCTCTTCTGCCATTTAGTAGGCAGCCTTTTTGTTTTGTTGATAGTTTCTTTATAGAAACAAAGTCATAGATACAGAGAACAAACAGGTGGTTGCCAGAGGGGAGGGGGATGGGAGAATCAGTGAAATAGGTGAGGAAAATAAAGAGGTACAAACTTGCAGTTACAAAATAAATGAGTCACAGGGATGAAATGTACAATGTGGGGAATATAGTCAATAATAATGTAATACCTTTGTATGGTGACAGATGGTAACTAGACTTATAATGGTGACCATTTTGTAATGTACAGAAATACTGAGTCACTATGTTGTGTACCAAGAACACAGTGTTTGTTGTAAGCCAATTAAACAAATAAACAAACTCACAGAAAAAGAGATCAGATCTGTGGTTACCAGAGGTAGGAGGCAGGGGGAGGGGAAACTGGATGAAGGTGGTCAAAAGGTACAAACTTCCAGTTATAAGGTCAGTAAGTACCAGGGATGTGATGTACAACATGATTAATATAATTAACGCTGCAGTATGCTTTATATGAACGTTGTTAAGAGAGTAAACTCTAAGAGTTCTCATCACAAGGAAGAAAATATTTTCTTCTTCCTGTATTTTGTATCTATATGAGATGGTGGATGTTCAGAGCTTACTGTAGTGATCCTTTCATGATGTATGTAAGTGAAATCATTACGTAGTATGCCTTAAACTTATAGGGTGCTGTATGTCACTTACATCTCAATAGAATTGGAAGGAAAAAAAGTTCTTTCATATTTACCTTACTTTCAATGACCTGATTACGCTACTGCCTAGTTTACCTTTAAAGAAGCCAGACTTCGTGCTCATGTTATCCACTCCATGTATCTAAATACACTACACATATAAAGGCTGAGGGTTGGACACAGATGTCTATGGATATTGTCAATATCAAATGGAAAAAGAGAATACAGTCAACTGGTCACAGAATTAAAACAGGGATCCAAGTTATCTTTCTGACATGATTTTTCATTTACTCTTACAAGGAATGAAACTGAATGAATGTGAAACAGTGTGTGTCTGTGTGTTGGTGAGACAGATCAAGAGGAAGAGTATGATTCCCTCAAGACAGTCTCAGTTGGCTCCCTAAGTGTTTAACGTGAGGGGATGAGGGAAGAGCCAGAGTTCCCAGGATATTTTTGTCGTTGCTTATGTAACAATAAATTGGTTTTTAGTTATTTTATTTATTTATTCACTTATTGGTAGTCTCACATTATTTTACCTATTTGTAAATGTCTGACTAAACTTGAATTACAACTAATATAAGGATGGTTTAAAAAACAAATGGCAATTCATTATTTTTTTTTTCCTTTTTTTTAACACCCCACCCTGTTTATTTAGCAGGTAAGGACTCAGAACTTACAGACCATTAACGTGTTATGCGGTTTACTGAACTTGCTTGAGTTTCCTTTGAAAGCAAAGGATCAGAGCTGAGATAACGACCACATGACTTAATCCGTATGCTCAAGCAATAAATTAGTAACTAAATGAACATTTAGCCCTTGATATTAACTAGTTATTCATAAATTTGCTCCTTTCATTAGCTGGTAGTCCATTTTTAGAGGTAACATTTTGATTATCAATGTGAGCAGAGGCAAAAATTCAGAGGTCAACTGGCCTCCAAGAGTGAAATTTTTCAAATTAATGAAGCTTCTGGCCACAGATCCACCGGCAACCCTAATGACTAGTTTCTATGAACCGAGTTCTCTTATTTGATTGGCATCATTCCTGGCTGTCAGCAAATGCAATCACAATTTACAGTCACTTAACAACCATTTTTTAACAGGTCTCACGCGATGGCGATGGCGGATGATATGAGGATTATCATGAAGCTGCAGAAAAACAAAGTGAGATAACGTATGAAAAGGGGATTTGTAAACAACAATATACTGCACAGAACTGATTTACCAGCTAATAAATTATCAGTCACTATAGTAGCAGGGCCTTGTGCCTGATAACTGGGGTAGCAGCCATTCTTTCAAAAGACCCATATTTGGAAACAGGACCAGGGCTTAGATGTGTTAGACCTGCCTCAAATCAAAGTCAATTTAAAAACCCTAATTAAGTGATTTGCTTCCTTCTTCTTCTCTTTAATTCACAGAACTAATTTATCATTGTTCCAAAGGCTATGGAGACTATAGTTAACGTGAGCATAAATGATCACTTTGGAAAAGAAACGTTGTTTGGCCCTAACACATTATCCTTAAGAGGAGGAAGAGAAAGTGCTACCTTAATATGACATGAAAACCTAGGTAAAAATAGAGCTGGGACTGCCATACAAAACTGCATCCCTGTAACAGGCACCACTGTAAAACATCACAAGTCCACTTCTCTTTAGTCATCTCAGTACTGCTATATATAAACTAGTTACCAAGTCTAATGATTACCATTTAAGAAAAATTACAGCACAGATTAAGCATTTGCTTCCCAAGAAGACCCCTTCATTCCTTTACAAATAGAAACTTTTTCTCCCCAGTATCCCCATTTCCCTTTCTCTTCCCACCCAATCTCCTCAAGCTACTCCTGCCCACTCCCACTCTGCCCAGTCCACAGGATTGCCACAGTCCTAAAAGCAGAAGGAACATTTTTACCTCTGTGTTGTTCAAGAAGATGATACTGATTAAAAATGAGATATGTGGAAATGAGTAATTGCTGGTGCTTTTACAAAGATGGTTTCATTCGGTAGCAGGAAGAACAAAAATGCATATTCACAACTGTACAGAAATCCTGTGAAAAAGACTGACAAAATAATTGAAGGCCCACATTAATGCCCATGTAGTGGCCAACGGCATAGACCTAGTAAGTAGAATCCACAAACTGTGGAAGTCGAATAAAGTAGAGAAAAGCAACCAGATACTGCTTCTGGAATGTCATAAATAGATAAAGGGAAAAAGGTACTTTAAATCGCCCCAGGATCTCTCTGTGAATTAATTTGGTGGTGATTTAAGTGCTTCAGGAGCCAGGCTATTTCATTTAAAGACGGCATTGATATTTGTTGGGAGGGCCAAAGACGTACAAAGAAACTGATGAGCCATTCTCACTGCTCAGAGCAGGAGGGAAGGCTGTAGGAATCAAGTAATAAACTCTGTTAATGATTTGGTGGTGAATGGACAGACGCGACGACAGGGCGGAGGGCATTCTTCCCCCTGGCTCTCTCCTGGGACTACCACACTCCTTGGCATTTGTGGCTCCTGCCCCTCCCCTGATCACACCAACTCCAATGCCTGCAGGAAAGAAAATGGAAAATCGCGATATACTGTATCCTACCCAAATGGACAGACATTTCTTTGGCTTTTTTTTTTTTTTTTTTTTTTTTTGGTTTGCGGGGCCCCTCCCTGCTGTGGCCTCTCCCGTTGTGGAGCAAAGGCTCCGGACGCGCAGGCTCAGCGGCCATGGCTCACGGGCCCAGCCACTCCGCGGCATGTGGGATCTTCCCGGACCGGGGCACGAACCCGTGTCCCCTGAATCGGCAGGCGGACTCTCAACCACTGCGCCACCAGGGAAGCCCTTCTTTGGCTTTTACCATCTATTCCCCTAATGTCCGAATTAAATCTGGAGCAAGTAAGCAACTACAGATAAAATATTAGTATGGAGAACAGCAGCTCCTTTTTTAAAAGTTAAAGAATGTTCACAGTCCTATTTCTTTTTTCCCTTCTCTATTTTTGAAATGTCTCATTTCTCAATAACCTTACTTAACACAGCCATCAGTTTAATCTCATTGACCTCACAGACAAATAGCAGATCTGGTTCAACAACTATTTATTGAGACTGTATTTTCAGAAACTGACCTTTGGTGCTTTCAGTAAGGCTGGGAAAGGACATTGGTAGCCATGTGACAAGTACAGCAATCAAGCTCTTCCGAGTCCACTTTGGAGGTGCAGGGTGTTATGGGGCAGGGGAGGTAGGGACTTAGGACAGACAGCCTAGAGGGAGGAGAGGGAGAGGAAGGGGAAGGGGAAGGGAAGGGAAGATGGGCGAAGCTTGAGCAAGGCTTAACATAATCTGTAGGAGGCAACTAGGTCAAGAAGGGGTGATACCACTGATGTCAACCACTGGCAAACAAACAGAGTTGTTAGCAGGGGGCAAAAGCCGATCTTTCCCATTACAAAATGAAATGTTCTACTTTCTAGCACAGTAAGTTAAAAGCTATATAAAAATAGGATTTCTGGAAACCTTATGCTCATATAAATTTTAGTAGAACTTAAATACTTTTAAAACTAAAAATATTCTTGCATTTTATCATTTCTCTCCCATCTTTCCTGCTATAAAGTATCCACAGTAAGACATAATGTAATGTCAGTGAATAAGGTTGCTTTTAAGGATCTGACTGAACATGGAAATGGAGTATTTTTACTGAGAGGCCATTTAACAGTGATGAATGTGGGCAAAGAATCACAGGACCTGGGGCTGAATGCCAGCTCTGCCACTTAAAGTTACTTAGCCATTTTGAAGCTGTTTCTTTTCTCTTTTAAATGGGGGTAATAACACACACGTCAGAAGGTCAGGGAGAAGATCAATTAAATACCACAACACAGGGCTTAGCACAGAACAGCACATGGCAGGAGACTGAGGAAGCATGTGCCTGCCAGGGCTGAATACCCTTCTTTCTCATTCCTTCAAAGTCAGCTGCCTTCTCTCCCCTAAATATCACAGAACTAAAAGTATATTTTTTAAATTATTTGTATTATGGACTAAGTATAACTTTAAAAAAATAAAGAGAAGTTTTTGTCTCTTAAAAAAAAAGGATTCACTATTTTCACTGAAATGTGGATATCCCTTGGTTTTTTTCTCTTCCTGCTAAGTTAGAGACCCTAAATGGAAGAGAAAAAAAGTGTTTTCTACCCCTGTGAAAACAAATCACAACAGAAATAGCTACATTTGGTGGGGAGGCAGGTTATTAGCAGCCATTCTTCTGGAAAAGAAACAGGAGAAATCTTTTTTAAACATTCACTTGTTTCCCGCTCCCCCGCCCCGACCCCTTTTAGAAGCAACTTTTAAATGCAACTGAGAAGATTCTGTCTCCTCTTTTCTCCTTTTAAAAAGTCAACACTACCTCTTCAGTACTGGATAAGCCTTTATAACAAGCAGGAAATGCTTTACCTGTCTGAAACTGACAATTTGGGGGGGAGTACCTGACACAAAAATCTACAGCTGAGACACAAGAGCCCATTTCTCCAACATAGGGGCCAATGCCAGGGACAATGGCTGTCGTGACTGTTACAGTGGCCAACACAGGTCCCCCTGCCTCCAGTTTTTGCACTTCTAATTCATTCCTCACACTGCAGCCAGGTGACCTTTCTCTAGTTCAACTGTCTGTCACCTCCTTATTCTTTCTTTCCTAACTAAACAGAAGCTAAATTCTTGACCTGGCAAACACGGCCTTTCACTGTCTGTCCCATTTGCCTCCCAGCATCATCATGCTTGCTGTGCCCCCTTCTCTTTTGCCCCCAGACACACTCCCCACTCCTCAAGTTACAGCCTTACCACTTTCTATTCTTCCCCAACACTGTTCTTCCCTCCACTTCCTTTGCTCATCACCATCATCAGCGGAAGTCTCCATATTTCATCCTCAACACCACATCCTAGTGCAGTCTTCCCTGAACACCTTGTCAAAAATTCTCATGTGCTACCTGATGTCATATACTTGTGAGCAGGTCATATTTTCCATTAGCCTGTCAACTCTTTAAGGATAAGGATAAGTGTCTCTTCCACAGACACTTGAGATTTTGTGCTATCTCAGTTCTTAATAAAAATCAAAATTGTGTTATAAAATTTAATTAAATTCTCTCTTCATGACTTTTTAAGATAGTAGAATAACATGAACATTTATTGCAGAGGCAGATGTGTTACCACCTGCAAATCATCTCCACTTTCATATAAGAAGCAATGAATGCAAAATGACTCCAAATTTAAATGTGCCAAATGACATTTCTTTCTGAATAGATTAGTGACTGCCTTCCAAGAGATCAGGAGAGATAAGTAGAAGATTTTCACAGCGAGATAGGCTGCATAATGGCCTCCAAAGATATACAAAAGTCCTAATCCCTGAACTTTGTAAATGTTACCTTATATGGCAAAACCAACTTACAGATATGATTAAGATAAGGATCTTGAGATGGGGAAATTACCCTGGTTTATCTGGATGAGTCCTGACTATAATCACAAATATCCTTATAAGAGGAAGATAGAGGGAGATTTGACTACAGAAAAGGAGGAGGCAATATGATGACAGAAGCAGAGACTGGAGTGATAAGCTTTGAAGAAGAGGAAGGGGTCACAAGCCAAGGAATACAAGCAGCCAATGGGAGCTGAAAAGGCAAGTCAACAAATTCTCCCCTAGAGCTTCCCAAAAGAACCAGCTCTGCATGTACCCTGACTTTTGCCCAGTGAAACTGATTTTGGACTTCCAACCACAGGACTGTAAGAGATTAACTTTGTGTCGTTTTAAGCCACTGAGTTTGTGGTAATCTGTTACAGCAGCAATAGAAAACTAATACACCTGGTAAGTGAGTATTTAGCTTTTTCTGGGTACCACACTATAACACAGCAGTTCTCAAAGTGAGGTCTCTGGACCAGCATTGCCATCATCACCATTTGGGTACTTGGAAATGCAAATCCTCAGGCCTCATCCAAATCTACTGAATCAGAAGCTCTGGGTTAAGCCTAGCCATCTGTGGTTTAACAAGCCCTCCTGGTGATTTTGAGACATGTTCAAGTTTGAGAACCACTCCTGGAACATTTTTTCTTTGAACTTGGTAATTAATATAGGGTGCCCTATATTTTAACAGGATGAAATAATCGAATAGAATATCACTTCTTTGAAACAAATGTTATAGGAACACAAAGTGAAAAACAGCAAGCACACCCTAAATACACTGTAGCACAAATAACAAAAAAGTCTTAAAATCCGCAACAAGAGAAGCCATCGCAACGAGAAGCCGGCGCACCACAACGGAGAGTAGCCCCTGCTTGCTGCAACCAGAGAAACCTGCGCGCAGGAGCAAAGACCCAACACAGCCAAAAATAAATCAATAAAAATAAATTTTAAAAAAATAAGAAAAAAAATAACAACATGAGAAGCTATTACCAATCTAAAGTCTATTTTATCTGTGCTTAAAGGTTTGAACCAGCAGCAGTCGATTATGAATACAATCACTGGAGTTAGCTACTAAATAAAATACTTTTTCTTAGCAAGCAAAATAGATTCAAAATTAATGGAACCACAAATTAGTACTTTTTCTCACAATTTCTCTATCATTCAGAAGGAGTCCATTCTGTACTTCTATCAATTTCTTGGCCTAGAATCGCCACGTTCAACACATGAGGATAAAACCTTCAATGTTGTACTGTGTGATTTTTTTTTTTAATTCAAATGTATGTCAGGAGGAACTTATAAAAGGAAAAGAATAGCATTTCCAAACTGATACCTAAAAAGAGCCATTAGGTACAACTTTTGCACAATATTACTACATGACACCTATTTTTTAGAAAGCCAGACTTCATACTATGAATACAAGCATCTATTCATTGAATGACCAATTAAGGTGTCACATGTTGATAAAAGATGATCACAATAATCAACCAGAATCAAAATCTAAACTCTATTTTTAATTCCTACACGCTCATCTATGGGGCTACAGAAGTTATGTAAGGAATCTGTAGCACTGTTTTTCTTTGTGGTAGTAGCTGGCAATCATAATCTTGCCAATCTCTGTTGACCACACTCCGTGCTTATCAGTACTTCTTGCATTACACAGAAATCAAGTAGAGGAGTCCACGGTCTGAGGTTAAAAGACTGATTAATAAGGAAGGCTGGTGGGAACTCATTTCCCAGCCTTGGACCTTGTAAATTAGGTCAACAGGTCCCAAATCAAATTGCATCCATAGCATTTAGTAATTTCATTTTTACATGGCCCTTTTTTCATAATTCACATGAAATCAAGAAAATTAGCAAAGCACCACTTTTTCTCAATTTCTTTACAGCTTCAACCATTAGTTTAAGAAAAAAGCTGAGGTGAGGGTGATAGGAGCCATGGTTAAGAACAAAGTGAGAAGAGCTCTTTCTTGATTCATACTTCATATACCAACGATGCATGTACACACAGGTGCGCGCCCATGCGCACACTTCATATACCAACGATGCTCAGGTGCACGCACACACACACAGAGCGTTGCAGTCTAGTTATTACCTCCATTTGTATTGGAATAGCTGATGCCAAATATAATTTTTTTGCTTATGCTGAATACCATGCACCTTGTTAAGAATCTCTGTTAGGATATTTTATATTTACTTTTAACTCCCTAATCAAGGATCTGCTACGGAGAGGAACACATCCAAAGGAGAAGCTGACGACTCACAAAAGTGCTATTGCCTGGGAAAACAGACTATGTTTACTTATACTGTGGTTACTAAATGTCCCACTAGTGCCCAAGTCACCGTAGAAACAATTGCTAGAATATTACCAATTTACCTTGAGCAAGATGGGCCTGACTGTATTAAAGACAGGAAGGGAAAGTGTAATGCGAATGGTTACTCTCCACTCTGCCATTTCATAGTATCACGAGGATACTATGTACCATAAAGGAGAGTGGAGAATACCTGATCTTTCAGTTTGGGGACCTGAGAATTAGTTTGATGCACCTGCATACACTGTTCACACACTGTAGTAATGGAATCCCTTAGACTTCCTGGTGCATCCTTCAGTCAGCTCCTAGCAGTGAGACCCTGGGTATCAGTCACCACAGCTTTACTAACTGGATTGTATACACTCACACACACACACGCTCCTTTAGACATAAGACAAAAATACTGGAAATCCCCAACCAACTACTCAAAACTAACACTCTAAGGGTAGATCTGGTTGGATGTACTAATCACATAAGAGAGAGAGAGAGTTTGGCCAGAATTCAAACTACCTACCAGTTCAGGGAAAGAAGTTAATTTTATTAAATTCTACTGCCAACCCTCTGTACAATACTAATGGGAAACAGGGTAACCACAAATAGTGAAAATTCTCAGCTAATCTCCATATTTGATTTCAGTCATTAATTTTAAGTTCTTTTTCCCAAAACTTTTAAATAAAACTGTTACGAAATAGCAAAGTTGCATATTTTTATTACTCAAGCTTTTGTGAACTCTCTGCTGTATTCTTAGCAGGATATTAGGCAGCACGGGGAAATGAGCAGCTTATAGAACTAGATGGAAAGAAATCTGAGATGAAAGTACACAGATAAGACACTTACTACTTAAGTACTGGATGATATTATATGATAACGATAACAATAACTCCTATTTATTGAACACCTTCCATGGCTCACGGACCAAGCTGGGTGTTTTACATATGTGCAATATGTGCACTAAATGAGAGATTTAAAGGGCTTTAAGTTATAGGTTTTCCATAGTGAGGTGGATCTGTGAAGAATCAGTGCTGGTAGGCTTTGAGTTAGGATGAGGAAGGTCATTCTAAGTGATGCTACAAAAGTAAACCCAGTGGTAGCAATGTGACCAGCCAGAGTAAGACAAAAGCGGTTAGAGCAGTGGAAAAACACAGAGACTACGGGACAGTTTTTTGTCCTGTTTGCCTTTGTCAGAGGTGCTGATAACCAGAGGAAAAGCTGGGGAGTCTGTTCAGTGCAGTCTCTATGGGAAGCTAGGGCAGAAACCTCAAAAATAAACCAAGGGAGGCAAGAATACACAATGGGGAAAGAATAGTCTCTTCAATAAATTGTGCTGGGACAACCAAATATCCACATGCAAAAGAATGAAACTGGATTCTTACCTTATATCATCACAAAAATCAAAATGGATTAAAGCTTTAAACGTAAGACCTGAAACTGTAAAACTCCTAGAAGAAAATCCAAGGCAAAGCTTCTTAATTCTAGCCTTGGCAATGATTTCTTGGTTACGACACCAAAAGCACAGGCAATAAAAGCAAAAATAGACAAATGGAACGACATCAAACTAAAAAGCTTCTGCACAACAGAGGAAGCAATCAGCAAAGTGAAAAAGGCAACCTACGGAATGGGAGAAAGTATTTGTAAATCACACATCTAATAAATAAAGGGTTAAAATCCAAAATACATAAGGAACTCCCCTGCAACTCAATTAGCAAAAAACTCTATTCAAAAATGGGCAAAAGACCTGAATAGACATTTCTCTTAAGAGGACACACAAGTAGCCAACAGGTATATGAAAAGGTGCTTAATATCACTAATCATGAGGAAAATGCAAATCAAAACCACAATGGGGTATCACTTCACACCTATTAGGACGGTTATTATCAGAAAAACAAAAGATCTTTTGTTTTTCTGATAATAACCGTCCTAATAGGCAAGGATGTGGAAAAAGGGGGACCCTTGTGCACTGCTGGTGGAAATGTAAACTGGTACAGCTACTATGGACAAAAGTATGGAGATTCCTCAAAAACATCATATGATCCAGCAATCCCACTTCCGGGTATATACCCAAAATAATTGAAATCAGGACCTCAAAGAGATATCTGCATATTCATGCTCACTGCAGCATTATTCAAAATTGCAAAAGAAATAGAAAATAGGAAACGAATATCTACTGACAGGTGAACAGATGAAGAAAATGTATATAGATACAAGGCAATATCACTGGAGCCTTAAAAAAAGAAGGAAATCCTGCAATTTTCGACAGTACGTATGAACTAGAAGACATTAGGCTAAGGGAAATAAGCCAGACACCGAAGAATAAATACTACATGATCTCACTTTTACCAGGAATCTACAATAGTCAAACTCACCGAAGCAGAGAAAATGATGATTACCAGGGGCTGCGGGGAGGAGAAATTAGAGAGGGGTACATAGTTTCACTTATGCAAGATGAATAAGTCTTAGAGATCTACTGCAGAGCATAGTACACAGAGCTAGCAGTACTATATTTTATACTTAAATTATTTCAGAGAGTAGGTCTTATGTCAAATGTCCTTATAAAAAAAGGGGGGGGAAGGAGGAAACTTCTAGAGGTGGTAGATAAGTTTAGGACACTGTATATGGTGACATTTCATGGGTATATACTTATCTTCAAACTTATCAAGATGTATACATTAAATATGTACAGACTTTTAATACGTCAATCATACTTCAATGAAAAATAACTGTATGAAAATAAAATAAGAAATAAATGAGAATAAATCAGTTAAACTGATTAAAATCAGTTTAATTGAAAGAAATGTCTAAAAGGAGATGATACTCCAATAGGTAGGATACCTCCCTGGAATCTGACAGTGAGCAAGTTGGGCAGAGAGGGGTGAAGTGGGACTACAGGGGAAGACGAGTGGTTTGAGCAATCATGTTGCTTGCAGAGGGTTAGATCAGTAATGGAAGGACTAGTAATGTCAGTGTCTGGTTAGGCTCTGCTGGAGAGGGTTAAGGATATAATTTCACTGCCATTCATAGATGGATGAGTCTGGGAGGGTGAAGGTAACTGAACCGACTCTCCACCATTATCCTTAGAGTTCCCCACTCCATTCATTCACCCCTTGGGGTATGTGGAAGAGAAGGGGAGGGAACACGAAGAAGACATGAGGAAGAGGTAGCGTCACGTGTTACTAAGATGAGAGGCCGTAGATCGGGTCAGCGGGGAGGCCGGATGCCCCTTCCACACAAACACCAGGTCTCTTTACAATGAAGACACGGAGAAGAACTAAGCGCTCTTCAGCTGTAAAGGCCAGTCTCTTTAAAACAACAGTCAAGTCCTCCCCAAACACATTACCAGTTTTATTTCCCAATTTCTCCATCATGTAGTCTCAAACAGACCCTGTTTTGTTTTGTTTTTTCCAGTTTTCCCACTCTGTTCTCTCCGCCTAAGAATGCTTTCACTAACCCCCCTGTCAATGGCAACCCATTCATTAGGGCTCAGACTAAATCCTATTTCTCTGTAGTTTTCTTCAATTCCCTTAATTGGATCCCTTTCCCGTGCTCAGACAGAACTCTGTACTTCTATCATTTATCGCAAAGTCTCATATCGTAAGTATTTAAAGAGAACTCTTAACTCTTCTACCATACTATAACTCCTCTACCATTCCTATAACATCCTGGAAGACAGGGATTATTCCTTCCCTCTCCTCTTCCACCTGCCACTATGTCTTGGCAGAGTAGACGTTTAATAAATGTTAGCTAAGTTGAATTAAATTCCTATGTCATTGATGATCCCAGAGAAGGGAAGAACAGTAATAATATTGCTCAGGGACCCAGACTGCCTTGCTGTTTTATCCATGAGGCTTAGCATATTCCTTGTCATAGGTAGGTACTCAACAGATACTGAATGAAAGAATGAACAAATGAACAGAGATCAGTATCTCCCATCAGTAATAGGCAGAAGCTCTTGGAAGAGGCCTTTAAATAACATCTTTTGATCCTCAAATGCCTTGTGCCCACATTTGCAGTCAGCAACATGCAGTGGCTGCTTTATATGGCAGCTACAGGATGACCAGACACCATTATTAAGTTTTCTTATTGAAGTGTAACTGACATACAGTTAGAGCGCACAAACCTAAGTGTACAGAAACTTGACATATGTCTATATGTGTATACACTTAACATCACCTGTCTACATAGTCAGGACATAGACACCTATGTCACCACCCCCCAGAGCAAGATCTAGAAGATTTTTACCACTCCAGCAGGCTCTCTCCTGCCCACTCCCATACAATTACCTCTGTCACTACAGATTCATTCTGCCTGAAAAAATTATTTTATTCCTTCCACTGTTCACCGCCTTACAGAAGCCTGAATTCCTTGAGGACAAAATGGCCATCTTCCCTGTGCTTTGGAAAAGTCATTCCGAGGTGACTGGTATCACCAGACTGCTGCTCAAAAATTCCTAAAACAACGACGGCAATGGCCTCTAGCAGGGAGGCCTAGTCTCACGTGCATTAATAAAGGAGAAGGCGGCAAAAACCAAACAAAACCCTAAGCCATTTGTCCCACCTTACAGAAAACTGTAGCTGAGCCAGTATCCAGATGTTCCTTGAGCCAGTTTCTCAGAGCCGCACGTGCAGCTATAATTAGAGCATGAGCCGGTCAGCTCGGAGTGCCTGCTGCTCTGCTCCATGTCCTTGTCCTAAGTACCCTCACCCCACCTCTCACAGCCAAGACTGGGTCTTCCCCGAAGAGACAAAACACCAGTTGCAGAAGTAGAACATCTCATTACTTCTCCCAGAAAGCTGTTGTTTTTAAGCAAAGAACATCTGGTTTGTTTCATTACGGTTGATGAGGAAAATGTTTTATTATGATGACCGTTGTATGTGAAAGCCATTAGCTCTCAAATTTTAGTAAAACAAACCTTAAAAAGAAGAATGCTTTCTTTTTTGAATTCAGTAAAGAATTTTCCTTTAAGTGTCAGCTGAGGCTTCAGCTAATGCAGAGTGAATGTGCACATACAGATTTTGATACATGGATCAATATTTCGTACCAAATTACCTGAACTCCTCTGAGAGTGACTAGATTTCTATTCTCCATAGAAACAGGAGAGGAACAGCAATGCAATCCAATTCTCAGCCACTGCCCTCAGCCAAAGGAAGCCTGTAGCACTAGCTCTGTTACATCATATAAATGAGGACCAATGTGTTTCATAGTCAAGTTCAGCTCTAAACTTTTTGAGAAGTTTAAGTCTATGCCTTTAGGGGACTGTCTAATAATGAACGTCATATTTAAATCAGGGTTATTTTAGTAGCCTCTGAACTATGAATTAGTTTTTCCTTTACTTCTAGAGTTTCTGAAAAGTTGGTATTTTATTGTGGGAGCTGAAAAGATAAGATTCATGGTTTGACCAGGCACCAAGTCTACAAACCCTTGTATAAATAACTACCTAAGAGCAAGTATCACTTAGTAGGGCAGCAGTCGCCACTTGTACTTGGGAATCCACACAAGCACCTCCTCCCACATCAGCTTCATGAACTCCTGCAAGTCCTGAAATCTTTCTACCTCACCGCCTGAAGAAAGCTTTGGGTGTGAAATGACCTTCTCTCAAGACAAAGCCTGAACACAAAGCGAAAACGTGGGTAAAAGGCTTCTTGATGCTCTTGACGGAAAGTTTACACAACCAAAATCAAACTACTGCCATCTCATTAAATTAAAAGCTATAAGCTATAACCTCAGGGCTGATGAAATGGTTTTATCATCTGAACAAGTTTTAATTTATTCTAGGTAATGAACAATTTCACATTTCCCAAGCTACAGAAAACACTGAGTTGTCCCAACCAAGTTCTTACTATGAATAGTGTATTAACAGTTTGCTAGTCACATTGCAGAAACTAAGCATCATAAAGGGAGAGAATAAATTCTATGGCATAATTACATTATTTGTTTGTATAAAAAGGGACAACTACACCCAGTTGGAAAATTAGTAGACAGTTTCTAATAAGATCCAAAAATACTAAGAATACAGCAAGCCACCAATTCTTGACTTTGCCGAAGTGAGTTCATTTGAAAGCAGAAAAATGAAGCAAATATGATGCTTAATTTGGACCTTCTGAATGTAATCGCTAAATTTAACTCTGTGCTCTGAATATGAATACAGTTCAAAGACGGAGCCTTTGCTTTTCCTTGGTCACTGGTTAATCCTCGTCAACCCAGAAGATCTACTCAGTGAGTAATTAAGCCTGGATACAAGTAGACTATATGGCCAAATATACCTGGATTTAAATCTCAGCCCTGCCACTGACTAGCTATGTGACCTCGGACACATTACTGAACCTTTGTTAGTCTTGGTTTCTTCATGCATAAGGATGAGAAGTCACACTGTATAACACATGAGAAATGAATGCTAAGTGATCAACCTAATGCCTGGCCCACAGTGAGTGCTCAGCACAGTATAGCTATCATTATGATGATTATTATCAGTGATGCAAAATTTCATGCTGGCTATGCACTAAGCCAAGAGTGTTTTCAAGGCACTACCCCACTCCAAAGGAGGTGGGACTTTCACTGCGAGAGAAGTTTTTTAAAGTACTATACGGAGAAGAATTCCAGGTTATTATCTAATATAGGCCATGTAAATCTGAAAAAGAGCTTAAATCTTACCAGAATCCCACTGGAGACTAAAAAAGTTCCTTAGAAAGTCTATGCTAGGGCCATTCTGGGGCATTCTGGGCAATAAGAGCTCAGGGAACCCCGAAGAGAAAATCCAGGGATTAGGGCTGTGAGGACTAGGCAAATGGGAACAGATGGAGTCTTTTTGATGAAACTTCTGTATGTCTTTGCCACTTAAATGAAATTCAACTTAAACAAAAGTTCTCCTTTTTAAAAGTTACAACTACAAACTCTCTCATAACCCACAATTTCATAAATTATGCATAATCATTTCCACCCTAATTCCTACATCTTAGGGTTAACTTTTTTTTTTTTTTTTTTGCGGTATGGGGGCCTCTCGCTGCTGTGGCCCCTCCCATTGCGGAGCACAGGCTCCGGACGTGCAGGCTCAGCGGCCATGGCTCACGGGCCCAGACACTCCGCGGCACGCGGGATCTTCCCGAACCGAGGCATGAACCCGTGTCCCCTTCATCGGCAGGCGGACTCTCAACCACTGCGCCACCAGGGAAGCCCAGGGTTAACTTTTTTAATAAAAAAGAAACTAATAAAGATATTTGAAAAAAATTAACCATCCACAGTTCCTCTCTAAAAGGAATCTTAACATTTTTACCTATTACATTCCATTTGCTATATATATATGATTATCACAGCAAAATGTACAAATGAGTTTGTTACTCATTTTCATGTAAAGTTCTACTAAATATTTTACTAGAACTATAAATAATATAGTAATTTTTAGTTATTATTTTTAAGTAGTTGCATGCTATTTTGCCACTTTGATAACAATTTAAACAATTCTAATATTAGACATTAGGACTGTTTTACATTCTATTTTGGATTTGCTATAATTTGCATGCAAATGTATCTGTATATATATACATATGCATTTCTTTAAGTTGCAATAATAACTTTATACATGTATATTTTTTGCTTCCATATAATTTGTTCCTCAGGATAATTCATAGGAGTTGAATTGCTGAGTCACAGTATATGAACATACTTAAGGTGATTCTTCTATATCGCTATTTTGCTTTCTAAACAGGTACCAGCTTGCCATATGATCAGCTATTTCAAATCTTCACTGAATTATGGGGTAAGAGTTTTTTAAATGTTACATTATATATATATTAAAAAATACTCAAATGAAAAATAATAAAAATAGTTACGTAGTCTACATTACTGATTTTAGAGATGTAGCGATTCACTCCCAGAGAGACTAACTTGCCTAAGGTTGCAAAACTGATTAATGCCAGGTCTTCTGGCTCCTTCTTCAGTGTCCTCACTGAATCACATTATCCTCAGTTTCTCCCTGGCCTCAGGATGTTCCCTTCAGATAGGATACCAGCCACAAGTCAACACAGAAGGGCAAAGGAAAGGTATGACGGAATCAAAAAATATTCAAGAGGATAGATGTAGGTAGAAGGGGAAAAGGCAGATACAGTAAGGAGAAGCCTTGAAGGACAATTTCCTCAGGTCACGCCAGACAATTTCCATTCCAGGAAGCACATTTACTTATTTGCAAGCATCAAAGCATGGTCATGACAAAGGATCTCACTGGACCAGGTGGCGCCAGCAGCACAATATTTAAAAGCTTCATGTCAAAGCACTGCAGGACACACAGGCATTCATTGTTCTCAACAGAGCCCCCTCTAAATCAGTACTAATTAGTGTTATGCCTTACATTTTCCAAGTACAGTATAGTTTCACAGCACTCCTACACACAAGCCGAGGAAGCCAGGGCAAGCATCATCTTCCCATTTCACACATGAAAAAAATGAGGTTTCAGGGAGCAAAGGTCCTATTAAGCACAACAGGCAGAACAGAGACTGAAACTTCAATCCTGACCTCTAACTTAATGTTCTCCCATAGTGATATGACTTGTATTTCTTAGTTAGGTAAATTTACTAATAAAAATTTAAAATATTCCTTGAACTGCTAGATTTTTGAAACTTGTTTGCTAATACTTTTTTTTTTTTTAACCAACCTAGAAATTTTAAAGACCACAAGACTGGCTGCGATTTTTGCCTCAGGCAAGTCAATTCATCAAAAGTGTTTTCACCCCTAGTTAGCTATGAAGTTAACATAATAAGTGGCGATTTGCATAGCTTTAAAATGTAATACAATAAATTACAGTTAAGTTGTCAGAGTACATCACAGAATGCAGCATAATGGGAAGTTTGGGCTAGTTATTAAGATATTGTGGATACATCTCAATAGAAGCAGAAAAAGCTTTTGACAAAATTCAACACCCATTTATGATAAAAACCCTCCAGAAAGTAGGCATAGGGGAAACTTACCTCAACATAATAAATGCCATATATGACAAACTCACAGCCACCATCGGCCTCAATGGTGAAAAACTGAAACCATTTCCTCTAATATCAGGAATAAGAAAAGGTTGTCCACTCTCACCACTGTTATTCAACATAGTTTTGGAAGTTTTAGCCACAGCAATCAGAGAAGAAAAATAAAAGGAGTCCAAATCAGAAAAGAAGAAGTAAAGCTGTCACTGTTTGCAGATGACATGATACTATACATAGAGAATCCTAACGATGCTACCAAAAAACTACTAGAGCTAACCAATGAATTTGGTAAAGCAGCAGGATACAAAATTAATGCACATAAATCTCTTACATTCCTATACACTAATGATGAGAAATTAAGGACACACTCCCATTTACCATTGCAACAAAAAGAATAAAATACCTAGGAATATACCTACCTAGGGAGACAAAAGGCCTGTATGCAGAAAACTATAAGACACTGATGAAAGAAATTAAAGATGATACAAACAGATGGAGAGACATACCATGTTTTTGGACTGGAAGAATCAACATTGTGAAAATGACTATACTACCCAAAGCAATCTACAGATTCAGTGCAATCCCCATCAAACAACCAATGACATTTTTCACAGAACTAGAACAAAAAAGTTCACAATTTGTATGGAAACACAAAAGACCCCGAATAGCCAAAGCAATCTTGAGAATGAAAAACGGAGCTGGAGGAATCAGGCTCACAGACTTCAGACTACACTACAAAGCTACAGTAATCAAGACAGTATGGTACTGGCCATAGACCAATGGACCAATGGAACAGGATAGAAAGCCCAGAGATAAACCCACACACATATGGTCACCATATTTTTGAAAAAGGAGGCAAGAATATACAATGGAGAAAAGACAGTCTCTTCAATATGTGGTGCTGGGAAAACTGGACAGCTTCACGTAAAAGAATGAAATTAGAAAAACTCCCTAACACCATACACAAAAATAAACTCAAAATGGATTAAAGACCTAAATTTAAGGCCAGACACTATAAAACTCTCAGAGGAAAACATAGGCAGAACACTCTATGTGACATAAATCACAGCAAGATCCTTTTTGACCCACCTCCTAGATAAATGGAAATAAAAACAAAAATAAACAAATGGGAACTAATGAAACTTAAAAGCTTTTGCATAGCAAAGGAAAACATAAAACAAGACGAAAAGACAACCCTCAGAATGGGAGAAAATATTTGCAAATGAAGCAACTGACAAAGGATTCATCTCCAAAATTTACAAGCAGCTCATGCAGCTCAATATCAAAAAAACAAACAACCCAATCCAAAACTGGGCAGAAGACCTAAACAGACATTTCTCCAAAGAAGATATACAGATTGCCAATAAGCACATGAAAGGAAGCTCAACATCACTAATCATTAGAGAAATGCAAATCAAAACTGCAATGAGATATCACCTCACACCAGTCAGAATGGTCATTGTCAAAAAATAAATAAATGCTGTAGAGGGTGTGGAGAAAAGGGAACCCTCTTGCACTGTTGGTGGGAATGTAAATTGATACAGCCACTATGGAGAACAGTATGGAGCTTCCTTGAAAAACTAAAAATAGAACTACCATATGACCCAGCAATCCCACTACTGGGCATATACCCTGAGAAAACCATAATTCAAAAAGAGTCATGTACCACAATGTTCATTGCAGCTCTATTTACAATAGCCAGGACATAGAAGCAACCTAAGTGTCCACTGACAGATGAATGGATAAAGAAGATGTAGCACATATATACAATGGAATATTACTCAGCCATAAAAAGGAACGAAATTGAGTTATTTGTAGTGAGGTGGATGGACCTAGAGTCTGTCATACAGAGTGAAGTCAGAAAGAGAAAAACAAATACCATATGTTAACACATATATAAGGAATCTAAAAAAAAAAAAAAAAAAAGGTTCTGAAGAACCTAAGGGCAGGACAGGTATAAAGACGCGAGGTAGCGAATGGACTTGAGGACACAGGGTGGGGGGAAGGGGAAGCTGGGACGAAGTGAGAGAGTGGCATGGACATATATACACTACCAAACGTAAAATAGATAGCTAGTGGGAAGCAGCTCCATAGCACAGGGAGATCAGCTCGGTGCTTTGTGACCACCTAGAGGGGTGGGATAGGGAGGGTGGGAGGGAGGGAGACGCAAGAGGGAAGAGATATGGGGATATATGTATATGTATAGCTGATTCACTTTGTTGTACAGAAGAAACTCACACACCATTGTAAAGCAATTATACTCCAATAAAGATGTTAAAAAAAAAGATCTTGTGGAGACACTTGAGCTGGCTCCAAGGAGCTAGTCCCTTGCTGAGTTCTGACTCCAGGAAGGCACTAGAGGGAGGGGGAAGACTGCAAGAGGAAGCTCCAATGTGCTCCTCTCTGTTTTGCTTCCCATTCTTACCAGCACTCCCTCAGCCCCACCCCAACTGGGCCCTCCAGCAATGCATCTGCAGCCCAGCAGGGACAGTTCATCCCAGTGGTGGCAGCTGCTTGCCCTTTTTCCTCATTCTCAGAACCAGCCTCATTGTGGTTTCTGAGACATACCAGCTGGTCAGCGCTTTCTTGTCCAGCTCCACGGCTCCTCCTTGGAGCATCTAGGTTCCAATAGCTCCAGCCTCTTCCTATAAGCCCCCATCCTCAGAGCCGTAGCCTCTTCCTGCCATTACCACGTCCATGATACCTCAGTGCAGCGCTGATCAAAATGCTGTGGGCAGATGAGTGCCAGTCCTTGAAGCGTTTGTTACTGTTTCATTAGAATGTCAATTAACTATATCGTGAAGAGCGCTGTTCATTTCAGCTGACTTTCCTTCAGAGGTAGACTCTCCAAAAAAGAAGCAGTGAGTTGATTTACATTCAAGTCAAGCTCCTTATCTCATGGCAGACAGGTAGCAAACAGCAGATCGATTGCTCTGAGTAACATAGTCTTGGTGGCTCCCTCTTGGTGAATGATTCTTCACATTACAGTCACCCCAAGAATCACTCCTGTAGTTTCTGTCTCCTAACGTGGACCCCGACTGATACAGAGGTTAGGTATAGATATATTTTGAGTAACCTTTATTTTAATCATACACATGCATGTGTACAAAACTATGATATAAAATGCACCATATGGTCAAAAAGTTGGAAATATATTAGCCTAACATGTAGATTACATGGAAAAAAATATTTACCTAAGTCCCAATTGCACATATATCTAATGACCTTCCTGTGACACTATAGGTTTAAAAAATAAGTAAAGGAACCCAAAGAAAAGTATTCAAAGAACTCCACTCAATATAAACTTCCATCTACAAACGAGAAAAAAAGGTAACAGTAAATGAGAGATAACTTACTCTATTTTTAAAGGCTTGACATATGGTCCCTTTCAAGACCTAGAAAAATGTGTTACTCTGTATGAGTACCTTGTGCTCTGGGACTTCAGAGCACCTGAAGTAATTCTGGGTCTTCTTCCATGAAAGTACTTGTCTCTGTTAATCATATTCATGGGGCTAAGGGTCACTTGTGTCAGCAATTACAGGAGCAGACTATTGAGACAGGCTTATGTCTTTCAACTATTTAAATATTTCCTACTAACCCAACAATGACTTTACTTAATAGTTCAGTGACATGTCTGTAAGATCAATGCCTTCTAGGGTCTACTACCATCATCAGAGTTAACTGCTATCTGTAAAGGGGGCTCGGAGCTGAGAAAGCAAAGACGACATATGTGTACACCTGTTAGCCCCTCACCATAAATGAGGCTCATCCTCTTATCTGTCATCATGAAACTACAGAAAACATTTTGTTGATTTCATATACATGACACACAAACATGCTTTCTTTACAGGGTGTCTGAAAATATGGGGCCAATTATTTCATCCTTTATTATAGAACTATTCATAGGATGACCACATAACTTATCACCCAAACTGGATCAGTACAAGAGGGAGGTAAGTGCCCGGGACCCTGAGACAACTCATGTGTGAAGTCAGACTGTGTCTTGCTCCAAAGATACATTCACACATCAACTACAGGAATTATGACATAATGGAGGGGAAATCAACACACAGTAAATAAAATGATAAAAAGGCAAGGCGGAAATAGAGACAAAGATGTAGAGAACAAATGTATGGACACCAAGGGGGGAAAGCGGTGGGGGTGGTAGTGGTGGGATGAATTGGGAGATTGGGATTGACATGTATACACTAATATGTATGAAATAGACAACTAATAAGAACCTGCCATATTAAAAAATAATAAAATAAAATTTAAAAAAAGGACAATAGATGAATATTTCTCTATGCTTCTAGATACCTTGCATATGAAAACCATTTCTATGTGGCATAAGGTCTTATTCCATGATGTATCCTTTCTGAAGAAAAGCTGGAATATTTTAAAAATTAAGCACACATGGCAACCATGAGCATGCACCTGTTAGATCTCATACTGGTGGGAGTGTGGCTGACTCAGGGCCCCGCTGCTGTGCAGTAAAATCCACAGCAGTATTTGCATGAAGGCCCTGCTGCGCCTATGACTGAGCACAACAGGAATACTACAGCAAGCCCATTTCTTGGAGACACAGGTCTCCTTTGATGATCAACTGTGGCTCCAGGACTGCCCAGTGGCCTGACTGAATTTTTCTTAGAAAGGCACAGCAAGCAGTCTTAGAGGCTCACCCACACTTTCCTTCTTTCCCTCTCTCCCGCACACATAGTCAGAAATACATTGTGGTCTGAAGGCTCTTCCAGCCTCCTGGCCAACTCCCTCCCCATTTTCTCTTATAGACACTTCCCCTAATCAATTTCTTACACATTTAATCTCTTCTTGGTGTCTGTTTCTCAGAGGGCTCAGACTAAGACAGCACAAGTGTGTACTGACATAAACCTAGTTTACATGTATTTAAAAACTCTCAACTGCCTTATTTCTCAATACAAAGAATATTTTTAAACTGAGGGCACTTAAATCAGTCATATATATACACTGAAAATCTACGATGACTTGGTAAACCCAGGAAAATATATGCGTTCTCCCCACAGGATTAAGCCAATTCAAATTGGAAAGGTTAACAGCGTTTAATAAAATTTAAGTATTCAGCCTGAATGTATTTGAATATGGCAGAGAAAACTCAAGCTATTCTTATACTAGAGATTGATACCTCATAGCCTCGTCTATAAAATGAGGTATTTCGATGAGAGGCATGATAACTTTGCCATCTAAAGTTCTATGGTTTTCAAAAATTTTTATTCATTGATTTGTTTTTTTATTTTTTAAGATTCTCTATCATGGGTGCGTGGTACTTTGCATTTGGTAAATACCTCTTTAACGGGAGCACAGAATTTCAGGGTAGAAAGGGCACTTAAGGTTACTTAATACACCCTAGAAGATGAGATGCATCAGATTCATTTGACCTAAAAGCAGAAGAAAATTGGACAGTGCAAGTTGCCTAGGTATTTTTCTAACAGCACATGTAATGATCCACATTTTGGATGCTGGGAATAAGAAGCAGCTGTGGCCTTTGATATTTTAAGATTGGTCCCCACTACCCTGCTATTTTATCTTAAAACATTCAGGGTATTGTGAAAATTGGAATTACCTTGTTTGGACTATTTCTGGTGCTGCCTTCATAATAATTTCTTTTCCTTTTGGTTAGACGGGCAAATATATTGTCCATTCCAACAAGTTAACAGAAATATATTTTAAATATCCGTTAAGGTAAGTATTTAAAGTTCAAAACAGAAACAACAACGATATTAGGTTAAGTTTGCTAACTTAACTAAAGGAAGTCATGAGGTTAAGGTGGGCTGGTAAAGTGGGGAAAGTACTAGAATAAGAGATAGCAGTGTGCGTTTCACTTGAGATTCAGCCCTTTCATAAACTCACTGTATGACCTGTGGAATGCCATCTACCCTCTCTGGACTTCTGCCTCCTCGGCTGTGAAATGAAAGAGCTGGACAAGCTAGCTTATGAAGTCCTTCCCAGTTAGCTCATATGGAGTCTATGTACACTTTTCTATCTCGCAGTATGACTAAACACTAAACCGTACAGCTCATCCAAAACTGAGTGCTTCTTAGAGAGTATCAAAGGAAGAAACCCCAAATACAAATTAATCCAACAAGAAGAACAACATCTATTTCTCCTTTCATTTTTAAGCATTTGTTATATCTAGAGGCAGCTGAAAGGAAACTGTTACAGTTTAAGGAACAATGATTTCCAGGCAAACATTCTATTGACAAGCCCTTTTACTGCCTTCTACAGAGCCACGGAGGACTAGGGGATGAAAACTACTCTCGTTCCATTCAGTCTGTGTAGGGACGGAATGAAGCAGAGCTAAGTGTCAAAGCGTTTCCTGTTCTGATGACAGATGGCCAGGCTTGCTGAATGCAAGCTTTTAAAAGAGACCACATCCTGCAGATCTAGGCACAAGAGCAAAGAAGTGCTCCTGGCTTTCACCATCTCTCCTTGCTCACCATCAAAGCCCTTCACCAATAGAACCCGACGTGAATTCCAAACCATGACCTCAGTTAGCAACTCGACATACCCATGAAGCCCAGCTCTCCCATGTCAGCTGAAATTCCATCCAAAGCTATTTCCTCTTCCAAGGTAGTCAAGTTGGAAGCATAAAAGCTCTACAGCCATTCTTTCTATTTTTTCCCCTAGATACATAAATCTGAAAACTAGAACAGTAGGGTTCCAAAATAAGCACTTTCCACCACATTTATTTACCCCAGTTGAGAATGTCTTCATACTTAGAAATCTCACAGAGTGAAGTTCATTCTTTTAAATCTATTCAAGTGACCTCTGGGCCATGTAGTCTTATTAAGTGAAAAATAAGTGCAGTTACTAAAGGAAAAGACAACAAGTAAAAAGAATTATTTCCTCTAGGAAAATATGATATTGGGAAACAACTATTATTTATAATAGAATTTGCCACGGGCGGACAATATCTTACAACTCAGACTTGAAAAATGAAAACGTATTTGCAATTTTCATATCAACATTTACATGATAATTTACTAGTAAGGTGTGCCACTTGGCCCAATGCCCCACAGTTTGAAAAAATTTTTTTGCTAAATAAAGATAACACTGATATCACTTTAAAGGGTAATACCGTAAAACATTTTAAAAAATAATTTCCCATTTTCTCCCAACTCACTATGGCATGACTGTGAGAACGTCTTCGTGAGACTTGAAGTTAAGCAGCCTAACTTGTTACTAGTGCCATTAAGCACTGAAATCAAGAAGAAAAAGACTATGATGCCCTCAAAGAATTGCTTTCATAGGTAAAGGTGCCTTTGTTCATGCAGAAAAGCGACACAGCAGCCAGGGAACACAGTCTATAAAAGGAATTGAATTTTCCACTGGCAGTTGGTGTGACCCTGTTGGTAGCTTTGCAAGACGCTAAACTCTAATTTCTACTGATAAAGGCTACAGTGATAACACAAAATGCCAAAAGTGATTTTTTCAAGTTGTGTGATGTGGAAACTCTAAATTCTTTCCAAGCCTGAGATGGATTTCATAAGGTTCTAATGCCCATAGGTAGCAAATAACCAACTAGCGTGGTCAATAGACTTAGTAACATCTATCACTGGAAAAACAAATTATTTTCAAAAGTTATTTTCGGCAGATGCCTGAAAGTTGTTTACTACAAAGAATGAACGGCCAATATTTTTATAAATCAAAGAAAAATGTACAAATAATTCTTACCAAGTGTGTTATGATTGTTTACAATTCTACTACTGCCACAACATAAAAAATGAGTTAGAGGCTTACAGTTACATAAGAATTACATAAAGTAACTTGACAGAGCCTACCTTTTTCAGGAACCGGACTCCATAGGTAAATACATAAAGGCCAAATGAAAATTTCCACCTGTGGAAAGTTTAAAAAAAATTCTATGATATTCAATTTAAATATTTCACAGCACATTCTGAAACACGTGAGTGGAAAAAGTCCGTTAAATGAACCCCCCCCCCTACACACACCTCTGCCCCAACCAGGGATTAAACTTAATGAGCGATTTCATTTCTGGCTAAACACATACACTTATGTGCATGGCATACTGCAAATATTTAACATATTAATAATTATATTCATAAAAAATTTTCTTTCACTCAGTTATTGTATTTACCCATCTTCTCTTCTACCAACATGTGAATTTCCTCTTGTTCATCGCTCATGAACGAACAGATTTTACAAACATGAAGGTATATAAGATAGCTTTGAATTCTTTGCCTGTTTCAGATATTAAGTAAATGACTTAACTTCTGTTCATATTTGTTTTAAAAATAAAAGGTATAATATTTTTAAATCAGGTAACATATTTTTCCTTCATCTTTTAACAAATTTTTATTGACATCTTTCTGGATATTGCTAAGGGAACCCATTTGGAATCCAAATCATTCATCTGATGTGCAACTGTTAACAACAACCTTATACCATCCCAAACTCTATGTCTACCTGTTAGACATTCACTTTTTTTTTTTTTTTTTGCGGTACGCGGGCTTCTCACTGTTGTGGCCTCTCCCGTTGCGGAGCACAGGCTCCGGCCGCGCAGGCCCAGCGGCCATGGCCCGCGGGCACAGCCGCTCCGCGGCATGTGGGATCTTCCCGGACCGGGCACGAACCCGTGTCCCCTGCATCGGCAGGCGGACTCTCAACCACTGCGCCACCAGGGAAGCCCGACATTCACTTTTTTAATGAGGAAAAAATTTTAAGTTCTCTTTCAATGACAAATGAATTGAATGTTTAAGTCTTTTAAAATACGAGACTTTGCAAACACAAAAAGCAATTTGCCTCCTGACAAATTAAAGTTGACTAGTCTCGTTCTCCTTTGTGTTCATTTACAACTTGTAACCCAAGGTACCATGAACAGCATGACCTCAGGAATGCTATTTAGTGAAATGAATCAGTTTTTAAAGGCACAGCTATTCACACTCAGAAAATATAAGAAGTAAAATCGGGAATTGAGTACCAGGGTAAGAGGTTTCTCGTAGTAACCGTATATATACACTCACTATGTATATAAGTTATATAAAGTCTTTATATAAAGTCTCGTATTCAAATATGCTGGAATTCATGTCAGAACTAACACTGAGAGAAGAGCTTTGAACTGCAGGGTTGAAAATCATCAACTAATCATCCATAAAGCCTGAATTCAAGAAGGAACAAAAAGCAACGATTCTAAAACCTCTTACAAAAGCCCTCTTGTAAGAAAGGGCAGTTCATATACTGCAGTATCAAAGTCAAGGACTTAATTTTTTTTTTGGTATTATCCTTTTTTTTTATTATTGATATATATTTTTTTACATCTTTATTGGGGTATAATTGCTTTACAAAGGTGTGTTAGTTTCTGCTTTATAACAAAGTGAATTAGTTATACATATACATATGTTCCCATATCTCTTCCCTCTTGCGTCTCCCTCCCACCCTCCCTATCCCATCCCTCCAGGCGGTCACAAAGCACCGAGGTGATCTCCCTGTGCTATGCGGCTGCTTCCCACTAGCTATCTACCTTACATTTGGGTAGTGTATATATGTCAAGGACTTAATTTTAACCCCATCTCCATTATCAATTTTTGGTGGTTATGGGTGAAAGTATCTGTGTGCTTCCTTCTGTTGGGATGTACAAATTCTAAATCAGAAGTTAAGACCAGGGATGGCTCCAAGGGTGTGTAACTTGTGCAGTTACACAGGGCCCCATGCTTGGTTTAATGTTTTGCTGTCACTATCTCGAAATTCTTAATAATTGTTGAACAAGGGGCCCCATATTTTATTTTGCATTGGGCCCTGCAAATTATATAGCTGGTTCTGGTCGAGATACATAGATTCTCCTAACTTCGAGCAAATCTACTAATATCCCTTGACCTCAGTTCCATCTCTATAATGGGAGAATGGGTTTATATTATACTGGGTTTTTTGTGTGTTTTTTTTTGCAGTACGCGGGCCTCTCACTGTTGTGGCCTCCGCTATTGCGGAGCACAGGCTCAGACGCGCAGGCTCAGCGGCCATGGCTCACGGGCCCAGCCGCTCCGCGGCATGTGGGATCTTCCCGGACCGGGGCACGAACCCGTCCGTGTCCCTGCATCGGCAGGCGGACTCCCAACCACTGCACCACCAGGGAAGCCCTATTATACTGTTTTTGATATTTACACTGTTTTGATGTATTGATGGCCTAAAGATTTGGTGGAACAAGTAATCTCCACTTCTCTCGAGTCCCTCCCACTCCTGATTGTATTAAACCAACCTACTTCACGCATTTGCAAGTCATTTTTCTGGCCCCTGAAGACAACTGAATTTGCAACTCCTAGATTAAATGATTTATAACAGCTGTTTCAGCTCTAAGACACTCAGATCAGGCAGTTTTTATGGATAACAAAAAACTTTATGGAAGTCACTGAAATCCCTACAATCACTCATGTAACTACATTTTCTTTCATAAAATAACCCCGCTTTCATAAGACATAGGTTGTATTACAGGAACATGAATGCCTCCATCATTTGAATAACAACCTGTGATGAATATCTATAAGGCAGACATTATTTCCACAAAATATCTACAGAAGCAAAATTTTCAAGCATTTTGCCACATTCGGAAAGTCCTTTTTTTATTTGTGTAGTTTCATGTAAATTAGTTTTAAATGGTGTCTAGCTACCAGCCCTTGATACAGCCTCTCTCAACCTCCCACTAAAATATCTATGAAAAGAAAGGTAAATAAAGGTGCATGCAACCACAAAAAAGGAAGAAATTACCTTCAGCCTACTGCAAGAATCAGAGAATTTTACAGCAGAAAAAAAGAATAAAATTAGATTTTAAAAATGTAATTAGAGGCAACAAGAAACAAGCTATGGGTGTTAAAAAAGTAGGAAAATCTTAGTATATCTTCCTGTCTCCACTTTCTGCCATTTGTACAGAAATGCAAAAATCTGCCAGTCAGAAACCTAGACAGCTCTCTATCATGAATGATACTTTTTGAGGCAGCAGGAGAATCCCCCCACCCCATCAATTAGTGACTGTTCAAAAGATGAGTGATAGGGCTTCCCTGGTGGCGCAGTGGTTGGGAGTCTGCCTGCAGGGGACACGGGTTCGTGCCCCGGTCCGGGAAGATCCCACATGCCGCAGAGCGGCTGGGCCTGTGAGCTGTGGCCGCTGAGCCTGTGCATCCGGAGCCTGTGCTCCGCAATGGGAGAGGCCACAGCAGTGAGAGTCCCGCGTACCGCAAAAAAAAAAAAAAGATGAGTGAGAAAAAAAGGAAGTACTTAGCATCCTGGGAGTTTCAGTTACAGAAAAGATGACTAAGGGGAAAGATGATCCATGGTGGTGTTACATTCTGGAGGTTGGAGTTCTTATAATCCATATAAATGACAGAGAACAAGAAACAGAGATAGCTGCTCTACATGAGATTCTTCTGGTCCATTGAAAGTGGGCCAAGGCCTACAAACATCAACCTGCTACAAGGGCAGAGGTCTAAAAGCGGACCTTTACCAGCAAAAAAGAGGACAGAGAGTGGGGTCAAGGTCAATCCATACATCTTCTCTATGAGCAGGTCTAGATGGATATTTCCAAATTCAGGAATGAAAAAAGAACTAAATGTCAACGCAGGTCTACTAGTAAGTACTGCATAAATACAGAAAGAAAAGAGCATGCTAAAGATCAAAAGAAAGAATCATCTCCTAAAACTAACTCCCTAGAGGGAGGGGTGTAATTTTTATGGAAGTATTTGGTGCTGTTAAGGTATGTCCCCTAAAAAAATACGTCCCCTAAAAACAGAACTAGAAAGCCATAAATTAGTAAAAGACTACTGGGTAAGATAAAAAGAGATTATAAGTGAAACAAAGAAGCAATACAAGGATTGCAAAAAATGAAGTGACAGAATATTATCCACATGAGGGGGATGGGGGAGAACAATGTAGACACATCCTGCTTAAAATTAAAACATTGATGTAGAGGATAAACACCCCCATAGGGCTGGAGAAAAGAACCAATAGACGAAAGAAGACCCAAGCTCTGAGGACCAGAAAAACTAAGTCTAATTATAGGTGCTTCTGAGAAAACACAAGTGACAGACTTAAACAGAAGCAATAATCAAACACACAACTGAAAAAGAAAAAACTGACTGAAAAGAAGAAATAAGAACCAAATTGTATCCCACACAATATCAATTCAAAGCCACATTCTGACAAATGTTTTTTAAATTTTTTAACATCTTTATTGGAGTATAATTGCTTTACAGTGTTGTGTTAGTTTCTGCTGTATAACAAAGTGCATCAGCTACACATATACATACATCCCCATATGCCCTCCCTCTTGCATCTCCCTCCCCCCCTCCCTATCCCACCCCTCTCGGTGGTCACAAAGCACCGAGCTTGTCTCCCTGTGCTATACAGCTACTTCCCACTAGCTATCTATTTTACATTTGGTAGTGTACATATGTCTGACAAATTTTGAATCTTAGGGTTAAAAAGAAATCCTTCAATATCCATGCATGAAAACAAAAACAAGTCAACATACAAATCAAATGAAATATGTCACCATCAAAGGAACAAATGTCCAGTGGTCTTAAATTCTCCTTTGCATCACTGAAGTTACAGAAGAGTGAGAAGGTTCCATCAAAGAAAGCTACTGCTAACCAAACTGCCTTTAATTTGTAAAGAAATATGAAAAATATTCTCACATATTCAAAAGCTCTGAAAATACATTACTCCTTAACTATTACTAAAAAAATTACTTTGGTCAATTCTAACCCACTGAGATACAAATAAAAATTAAGAATTCAAAAAGTATAATTTTAGAATAAAAGGGCTATTGTTAACAACATAACTAATTGCCCTAAATTTCATTGCCCAATTAAATGCTCTTGTTCTTAAGGGGCAGTTTAATACAAAATATTTAACAACAATAATCGAGGGATGAACTCTCAGATTATATTAATGGAAGCAGGGATTGGAGAAGGGAAGCATTAAATTTATTCTTACAGAGAAATTTTAAAAGACACTGTTGTCATTAAAGAAGATGTGGTACAGATATGCAATGGAATATTACTCAGCCATAAAAAGGAACGAAATTGGGTCATTTGTAGAGACGTGGATGAATCTAGAGACTGTCATACAGAGTGAAGTAAGTCAGAAAGAGAAAAACAAATATCATATATTAGCGCATATATGTGGAACCTAGAAAAATGGTACAGATGAACCGGTTTGCAGGGCAGAAATAGAGATACAGGGGCTTCCCTGGTGGCACAGTGGTTGAGAGTCCGCCTGCTGACGCAGGGGGCACGGGTTCGTGCCCCGGTCCGGGAAGATCCCACATGCCGTGGAGCGGCTGGGTCCGTGAGCCATGGCCGCTGAGCCTGCGTGTCCGGAGCCTGTGCTCCACAACGGGAGAGGCCACAACAGTGAGAGGTCTGCATACCGCAAACAAACAAACAAACAAAAAGAAATAGAGACACAGATGTAGAGAACAAACGCAAACGTATGGACACCAAGCGGGGAAAGCCTTGGGGGTGTGTGTGTGATGAATTGGGAGATTGGGATTGACATGTATACACTTATGTGTATAAAATGGATAACTAATAAGAACCTGCTGTATAAAAAAATAAATTAAATTAAGTTAAAAAAAAGACACCTTTGTCATGCTAAGAGAAATATAGTTAAAGAATGTTTCTTTAGAAACTTTAAGATGATGCCTGGTTAAAGATGGCAATGTGAATGCATGAATTTACCTGTGTGGCTTTATGAATGTAGCACTAAACAGGCAGAAGAGGAATTTTGTTAAGGAAAGCATAAACTCAAAAGTACACAGAAAACAGGAGTGAGGACAGCCACCCCATTCTGGAGCCTGGCTGCAGAACCAGGAGCTGTGGGTCCCAAGCTGTGGGTGGAGAATACTCAGAATCACCAGAAGAGTCCCAGAAAGATTCCAGACGAGGAAGCAACTCTGCTAGGAACCTCTATTGGGAAGAGAGGCCTTAGGGATTAGCTTGCCCAAGTCCACACTGCTGCTAAGTGGCAAAACCAGGACACAAACCTAGAGCAGCACTGACTCGAAAGCCCCCTCTCAAATTCCACAGAATTCGCGTGCATTTCTCTGCCTAGATGTGTCCCACTACATATATTTGGACATGGAAATCTTTTACATCCATCAGGCCTGAAAATTAGAATGGAAAGCTAGTAAAAACTACCACCCACTGAATCTGGTTTATTGTCCTTATGCAACAAGGCTGAAAGGGCTCTTTGTGAAAATCAAGACTAATAAAATGTGCCATAAAAGCAGGGAATCAGAGCGTTGAGGTCTTGTGTCTTACTGCCAGGTGTCACCCACGTGGCAGGTCCTAATCTATAGAGGAGACAGAAGCAGAGAAAGACAGCCAGAGCAGCCCCCTGAGCTCAACTCAGCACACCATCCTAGAGAGAGGAAGGTAGCACATGGGCCATTTTCTTTACAACATTTCTGGAGTGCTTGCTCTGTGCTAGCAGCTGTTCCAAGCACTTTACAAGTAGAAAGTCATTTAGTGAAACTATTCCACACAACAAGGTAGGTCCTATTAACATCATCCCTAGTTTTTTTCAGACGAGGAAACAAGCACAGTGCGGTTTAATGACTTGCCCGAAGGTCACACAGCTAGAGAGGGAGAGCACGGGGACTACGAACCAGGCAGCATGGCTTCAACATCCCAGCTCTTAAGCGTTAGGCTCTGCTGCCTCTTCCTGATTTTATACACCTGAAAACTGAAGACAGTGTATTCGGCTGAAATGGTGTTTCTGACCGAGGGGCCATTCGTGGACACCACATGATGAGAACGCTCTCTGTCCTGATGAATAGAAACTGGCTGCTTGCAAAACTGGAAACAGGGAAGGACTGCACTGGGGATTCTTTTCAATACCAGGGCACTTAAACAATACTGAGCTTGTCCACTAAAGTCACCAGTTATTATCCGGGCGCCCTTCTCCATCTTATCCACTCATCCTGTCCATGTACTGCAACACTATGCCTCCTTTGGGATTTGTGTCAAATGCTAGTTACACCAAAAAGCCACCTTTTCTCAATGTTGCAACACTGAAAGCATTGTAATTCTCTGACGGTGTGTTTCTTACCTCCTTACCTCGTCTTTGATTACAGCCACAAACCTCTGACCTGCTTGTGAGTTCCAAGTGGGCGCGACTGAATCTTACTTATCTTTGTGTTTCTGACAGCAAACAGAGTGCCTGACGAGAAATAGCTCCTAAATTGACATCTGAATTTTTATTAATGGTATGAGTACTCCCCTTGACTTCTCTACTCTTAGCTTTATTTTAAGCAAAATTGTCCTTAATCAAATAATTTTATCAACTATTTCCATAAACTGTGCAAAATATGTATAGGAAAGGGAAAAGACATGCCAAATGCTGCTAACAATGTTTTACATGACCCAAAACAGTAGGAATTTGGAATCAAAGAAAGTCAACTCTGGAATGGTCTAAATAATAAAAAAAAATACTGTATTGAGTGAAAAACTAAAATACCTTGTTAGGACGCAAAAAAAATAGCATATAGTTCCTTTGATTCTGATTGAATTTATTAATTTTGAGACATTTCCATTTTAGCTGTTCCATAATCTAAGGTAAGAAAAAAAAAATCATTGCTTATCAAATACATAAAGAAGAGTGAAGCAGGGCTTATATCTGTTTTCCATAAAATTTAATACTTAATATAAACATGCCACTATATCTTGCAAATTATTACAAACAAAGTGAAATTATGGAGTTTGATAAATGAGAATATATTTTGAAATAAATTAGTATAAACTTTGTATATAGATACAGTCGTCCCTCAGTATCCATGGGGCATTGATTCCAAATATCAATATCAAATAACAAAATCCAAGGATGTTAAAACCCCTTATATAAAATGGTGTAGTATTTGCATACAACCTATACACATTCTCCTGTATACTTTAAATCATTTCTAGAATACCTCATACAATGTAAATGCTATGTAAATAGTTGCTAGTATGTGGCAAATTCAAATTTTGCTTTTTGAAACTTTCTGGAGTTGTTTTCTAGTTTGTTTGTTTGTTTTCGCGGTATGCGGGCCTCTCACTGTTGTGGCCTCTCCCGTTGCAGAGCACAGGCTCTGGACACGCAGGCTCAGCGGCCATGGCTCACTGGCCGATGCAGGGGACACGGGTTCGTGCCCCGGTCCAGGTGGATCCCACATGTCGCGGAGCGGCTGGGCTCGTGAGCCATGGCCGCTAAGCCTGTGCATCCGGAGCCTGTGCTCCGCAATGGGAGAGGCCACAACAGTGAGAGGCCCGCGTACCGCAAAAAAAAACAAAAAACAAAAAACAGTTAGCAAGTAATGAATTTGGGGATTCAAATCCAGGCAATCTGATTCCAGAGACCACATTCCTTTCTACTAAATATCACCTCTTTATTTTAACACAAAAGTTAAAATAGAAGGTTCTTTTTCTTTTTTTTTGCCAAGAACATTACTCTATAGCTCTTTCTCCTATCACATTAGGCAAAATCAGTGGAGTTACTCTGACAGCTGCAGCCTCCACTTTCAAGCTCCTTTTCGATACTAAGGCAGGAGGACAAGTAAGACTTTCTCTGTTGTCTTCTCTTCCTTTCTCCACAAATGTAAAGCACACACTCAAGGTGAAATGACTTGGCTACAGTCCTAGTTAGAGCTGGTGTCATGAGTGAATGCTGCATATCCTAGTAGGACAATAGCTCACCGAGGGCAAGGATTTGGTCTTATGGGTGTTTTATTGTAACATCAGTCTATTTCTGTATATATAAATCAGAGTTATCCATCTCCCATTTTTTACGTGTTCAAACACAAATTTTTCTTAACAGTCTTGTTCTACCGAACAGCCTTGTTCTTCAGTGATCCCTGGGAGTCCATCCACACCCTTGTTCTACCGATGAAAACATCAGGTTCAAAGAAATGTGTAACTTCTCTACATTCCCAGGTAACTTGGTGAAAGAAAAGAGGTCTCCCCAGTTTTCACACCAGGTCTCCTTTGTTCACATCTTGTGTCCCTATGGCCTTAAAGTCAAGACTAGAAACAGACAACGACACAATAAGTTTCAGAAAATACTCGGCAGGCACCTGATACACTGCCAGTTCTCTAAGGAGGTAGTGTGATGTCCGTTAGTACACAGACAACACATTTCACAAATTAAGCCAAAACCTAAATTTTTTTTTTACAAAGCCACAGGTGTCAGACTTCTATTTGTTTGTTTGGATGGTTGGTGGGTTGGCCGGACTCTTGGTCTGTAGAACAAAATAAGGCCCCTCAATTATATTTTGCATTTAATAAGTCTAACAAAGCCATCAGGCATCACTGAATCATGTTTATGATGCAGGCACATATTTCTTTCTTGTTCCACAGGCTTTTAGCCAAAATACCTCCCCCAAAAGATGAGTTTTCTTTACATTGAGAGCACAGGATTTTGAAACTAAGATAGACCCAAAGTCTTAGTTAAATAACTGGTAGGTTTCAACTGAGACCATTTTTTTACAGAGGTAATGATTTTTAAGTCAGTATTCTCCTTTTCAAGCTGTTACTGGGACACTAATTTTATTACTTGAGCACAACAGAGATGTTCATCAACTAGGGAGAAAGTAAATTGACTTTAGTTTGAAAGACATCCCATATAGCTTAAAGAATGAAACAAAGGTGAGATTAAAGATTCCTTTTTTGGAAACTCTGGTATACAATCTAATTTCCCAGAATAGCCTTCAAACTTTCATTAGTTTAGGAATCCAAAGAAAAACTCTAGCTAGGGGAAAAGATGTGACTCATCCCATGGACTGATTATGCAGACCTGAGTTTTCGCCATAAAGCAAACATTTCCTGAAATTATTTCTATCTCCATCAATAATTAACTCTGTGACTCCAAATAGTTTTCCTCATCTGCTCAGCTGTTTCTCTGTTTGACAAGCAACAGTCTTATCAATGCAATCACTGAGGTTGGAGGTAAGTCAAACCTATTCACTTCATTTCCAGGGCAAAGGTGAACTTAATTTGAGCAGAACTGTCTTCACTAGATCACTGATTCAAAGAACAGGTTAAGCACTTACGTAAGTTTGGTAATATGCAAAATAACGCTATATCTTTCATGAATACATATACTTACACACACACACACACACATATATATAGCATAAAAATAAAGAAGGAAATATAAACACCAAATTCAGGATAGAGATTGCCTCTGGAGGGTAGAGTAGACAGAGAAGGGGTATACAGGGAGCCTCAGCTGCTTCTGTAATATTTTAATCCTTTAAAACAGGATTGGATAGAGCTCAGAGGGCCTTTGTTATATCAGTCTCTGTATTTAAAAATACTTCATTACAAAAAAAAGGTAACATGAATAAGAATTATGTTCAGTAAAAACATATAAAATGACTGTCTTTTTCTTTTCTCACACCTAGAAACTATGAATGGCTTGTTCTTTATGTACCATCAGCCCAAGCATCCTTTTCTAAGCATTATAACTAATTTTACTCTTTTCCTGTCATTATATGCATGCTTTTAGGGCTAAAACTGCCATTGGAAATGTTTCAGGTATTGTCTGCATTTATGCTGACTTCTATATCTACTGTGCTCCATTTCTTAGACTTAGCTATGATTTAGATATTGGTGCTTTTTTTTTTTTAACGCTTTGCTTATGAGTTCTATCAGCAGTCAAATTTTACTGATTCTCTCTTCAGTTCTCTATTGAGGTCTATTCTTTTATCTCCAGGTTGACTTCCCTTGTCAAGTGCCCAGCAAGGTGGAACTCGGCATCACTGGCATTTGTCCCTTCCCATGAGTCTTTCCAACACCAGTCCCAGGCCTCTACACTCTACTCAAAACACATCTGCGAAAAACCAGTCTCCACAAAGTACACTTCTGTTAGGTCATTCTGCCTATAAAATATTTCTCCTTACTCCTATAATTCCCCTGAATATAGACTAAACATATAATTGTGAGCTTAAAGTCATTCATTTATAATCAAGTTTGAAAGGCCATGATTTGTGGAAATCAGAAAAAGAGAAATGAGCATTTTCCAGCTAACACTTGTCTGGAATAAGGATAAAGGAAGGAATAAAACCAAGACTGCTCTCCTGTTGCCAAAAATAAAATTAGTCAATATGACTTTGGAACATGCACTTGCAAATGTCACAATTCTTAAGCATGTGGGTGAGGCAAAAGTAGCCAAATATTTATTACCATCTAGCGTCAAACTAATGTCATGTGCCCCTTGAACATCAAGTGCGTTCATAGTCTCTATGTAATTTTTTTTCTTTTCTGAAAGCAGACTGAAGACAAGGAATCATTTGTTCAGATGCTGTGATTGCACAGGAAAGAAGCAAATGGGAACTAATGGTACTTCAGTTTGCAAAAGGTACATACTTTTGAATTTAATAAAGAAATTAATTTGCCCCTCTCTACTGCCCTGTTTAGTGTCAACTTTCTGCCGCAGGCTCTCCTGCACATGTCGTAACTGGACGAGAGACTAAGCAGCAGACCGTTCACAGGGATCGGGCTGGAGACCCTCCTTACCCTTAAATCCTGCCTACAACTCTAGTACAAAATTTCTTTAGTTTCCTCATCTGAAAATGGGGATAAAAATACCTATTTTTTAGGGCTGTTAGAATTTAATGAGAGGTGAAAGAAAAAATTAAAATACAGAGAGAGATGCTCAGGAATGGATCCTAGGATGCTAACTAGGCTCATTCTTAATTCACTTGCCCTGACACACCAGTCTCACCATGCAAACATTAAATATCATAAATCATGTCTCACCTCCTGGAGTTTTTTTTTTTTTCATCTTTTTTCCACCCACACCCACACCTCTCATCCCCCAGCTCCTTCAGCCTGTTCGCCACCACACTCTCCACCTGGACTTTTAAGTTGTCTGTGAAGAATACCCATGTGTACATGTAGATGTTTATGTATGTGTATATGTATGTACACACATAGATACATATATTATGTAAATATAGGTATATGTATGTGTATATACACACATATCTAGGTATATGTATATTCACGTACATATAAAAGTGAAATCCAAGAATGTCAAGGATCTTCCAATTGGAAACAAATACAGGTATGTAGGCTTCTGACCTAGGAACCTCTACTTGGGAGGATGATGTTCTTGCTCCTTCCTCTATTAGAGAAAGAAACATAATCAGACAAACAATTGGTAATCACTGAGGTATTTTCCAAAAAAGTCAGTCAACCTGTACTCCCATTTAAGAAAATAAGCCATTTCACAAAATTGAACCTAGTTACAACACACACAATGAAATTCTTGGCTGACTAGTTGATGCCATGTGAGTTGTATGCTGATTGAAAGGGTAATGAGTTGCCCACACACCAGCTATATTCATACTGTGGCATCTCATGGTTTTTTTTTGGTTTTTTTTTTTTTTGCGGTACGCGGGCCTCTCACTGTTGTCGCCTCTCCCGTTGCAGAGCACAGGCTCCAGATGCGCAGGCTCAGCGGCCATGGCTCACAGGCCTAGCTGCTCTGTGGCATGTGGGATCTTCCCGGACCGGGGCACGAACCCGTGTCCCCTGCATCGGCAGGCGGACTCTCAACCACTGCGCCACCAGGGAAGCCCCCACCTCATGTTTTAATTAACCTGAACCCTTCTTTCACTATGAGCATTGGAAGACAGTGGCACTGAGCTGCCCACTTCAAAGTAGCATCATGCTACCAAAAACTGTTAGCATTCATAAATGAATTCAGTAAAGTTGCAGGATATGAAATCAAGGTACAGAAATCTGTGACATTTCTATACACTAATAAACTATGAGCAAGAGAAATTAAGAAAATAATCTCATTTACAATTGCATCAAAAAGAATAAAATATCGAGAAATAAATTTAACCAAGGATGTGAAAGATCTGTACACTGAAAACTGTAAGACACTGATGAAAGAAACTGAAGAAGACACACACAAAAAAGGAAAAATATTCCAGCCCCATCAATTGGAAGAATTAATAGTTAAAATGTCCATACTACCCAAAGCAACCTACGGAGTCAATATAATCCCTACCAAAATGCCAAGGGCATATTTCACAAAACTAGAACAAATAAATCTAAAATTTGTATGGAACTACAAAAGATCCTGAATGGCCAAAACAATCTTGAGAAAGAATAACAAAGCTGGAGACAACATACTCCCTGATTTCAAACTATACTACAAAGCTATAGTAATCAAAACTGTATGGTACTGGCACAAAAATAGACACATAAATCAATGGAACAGAATAGAGAGCCCAGAAATAAACTCACACATATATGGGCAACTAATCTACAACAAAGGATCAAAGAACACAGAATGGAGAAAGGACAGGCTCTCAAATAAATGGTGCTGAGAAAACTGGACAGCTACATGTAAAAGAATGGAACTAGACCATGATCTTACACCACAAACAAAATTAACTCAAAATGGATTAAAAACGTGAATGCAAGACCTGAAACCATAAAATTCCTAGAAGAAAACATAGGTGGTAAACTCACCAACATTGGTCTTAGAGATATTTTTGTGGATCTGACTCCAAAGGCAAGGGAAACAAAAGCAAAAATAATCAAGTGAGATGACATCAAACTAAAAAGCTTCTGCACAGCAAATGAAACCATCATCAAAACAAAAAGGCAACATACTGAATGGGAGAAAATATTTGCAAATCAATACTGAATAAGGGGTTAATTTCCAAAATATATAAAGAACTCATATAACTCAACAACAACAACAAAACAACCTGATTTAAAAATGGGGAGAGGATCTGAAGACATTTTTCCAAAGAAGACATACAGATGACTAACATGTACGTGAAAAGATGCTCAAAGTTGTCAGTAATTATCAGGGAAATGCAAATCAAAACCACAATGAGCTATCACCTCCAATCTATTAGAATGGCTATTATCAAAAAGGTAAGGAATAACAAATATTGACAAGGATATGGAGAAAAGGGAACTCTCATATACTGTCGGCAGGGATGTAAATTGGTGCAGTCACTATGGAAAACAGTATGGAGATTCCTCAAAAAACTAAGAATACAACTACCATATGACCCAGCTGTTCCACTTCTGGGTATTTATCCAAAGAATAAGAAAACAGTAATTCGAAAAGATATATGCAACCCCATGTTCTTTGCAGCAATATTGACAATATCCAAGATACAGAATCAACCTAAGTGTCTATCAATGAATGAATGGATAAAGAAAATGTGATACACACACACACACACACACACACACACACACACGAATATTATGCAGCCATAGAAAAGAATGAAACTTGTCATTTTTGACAACATGGATGGATCTTGAGGGCATCATGCCAAGTTTAACAGACAGAGAGAGACAAATACCATATGATCTCACTTACATGTGGAATCTGAAAAACAAACAAAAGCAAGCTCACAGATACAGAGAACGGATCAGTGGTTGCCAGAGGCAGGGGGAGAAATGAATGAAGGGAGTGAAATGGGCAAAATGAATCAAAAGGTACAAGCCTCCAGTTATAAAATGAGTAAGTCATGAGAATGTAAAGTACAGCATGGTAACTATAGTTAACAACACTGTGTTGCATGTCTGAAAGTTGCTGAGAGGACGTCTTAATAGTTCTCATCACAAGAAAAAAAAATCCTGTAACTACGTATGGTGACAGATATTACCTTACTGTGGTGATCATTTCACAATGCACATATATAAATACAAAATCATTATGTCTGTACACCTGAAACTAATATAGTGTTGTATGTCAATTATAGTTCAATAGAAAATAACTAAAAAATAAACTAGCATCATGATCTCTCGTACTAGCTAGCATTACATGGTGTGACATACTGACAGTAAACCTATACTTAGAAAATAATAAACAGCATGAAACAAAGGGATAAGCATGAGATTTCCAATCAGGAGACACTGTAAGCATCCTCTGATGCTCTCAAAATGACCTTGGGCAAATTCAAGTCTTTTCTGGGGAAGCAATCAGACCTTTAAGGTCTCTTTGAACTCTTATATGTTGAGTCTTAGTCATATTTTGATCCTGCAGTATTTGACAAAACTGGCCATTCTCCTTTGCCTGAAAAGCTGTTGCGTTGCTCTTTTCCTCTTTTGTCCCAACTCTCCAAAGTCAGAATACCCAGGGTTCCATCCTCAGCCTCCTTTTCACTCCATATGCTCCCGCTAGTGAAATCACCCACTCCCCGTATGCTGTGCGATAGCTGCCTCTAACCGGCTTTATAAGGCTGGATACCCAAACACCAGACCTCTCCACCAATACAGGCACCTTGGACTCAAGATTAAACGTTTCTTATCTTTCTCCCAGAAATCCACTCTGTTTCTGACATATCTTTATCAAAGACATTATTATCCACTAAGTTTCCTCTCCTCCTCCTTCAACCCCTATCTCCCATCAGTCATCAAATCTAAAAGTTCTACTTTGGAAATATTCCTTTCATTTATCCTCTTTGCTCTATTCCCTGGTCCAGCACATGTAGTTTTCATCTCTCTTGAAGGGTGGGCTAGCCTTTGCCAAGCTCCACAGACAGACATTTACGCCAGGATGTCAAATGACTGATTGAATCATGAGAAAAAGAACAGTCGCACAGTCCAGAAAATTTGCTTTGGCATGAATGAGAGTTTCTCTTCCAACAGGCAAACCTACACAGAAATCCAGGGTATCATCAGAAGATTGATTGCAAAACAGAACAAGAAGAGTTGGTGATCTGAAGATGGGCCTAAGGCACTTTCGCCAAAGAGCATGTCTTCCCATTTCAGAAGCCAACACTCCTTTTCCCCGCTGCTTTAATAAGCTCAGACAACCTGTACCACAGAACGTCCCATTATAACGTGCCTGCACCCCTGCCCTCTTCTCAGCTGGGTGAAGCTAATCAAATGTTGCCCTAGCCGGGCCTGGAGCCACCTCTTTAAGGGAACTTGACAAATCTCATTTCTAATCCATCATATGTTGATTCCTCTTTTTTTTTTTTTTTTAACCTTAACCCTACGTTTGGAAATAATGAACACATACTTGTCTCCATGTATTGCTCACAAATATTATCTCTCAGGTATCAGGGATGCTTTCCATCTTCTGAATAGCCCATTCACCTTTATGCCTCAGCATCTTTGCTCATACCTTTCTCTCCTGGGACTTCTTTTCCTCTTTATCCAGCTCAACTTATCATGAACTTTCTGAAATTTTCCCTGGTCTCCACCCCCCAAGGCAGAAGTGTTTGTCCCCATAATGTACTGTTTTAATATTAATATTTATTATAGTTATCCTTTAAGAGACCAACCACCAGTTGGATTTTCAGTTCTGAGTGAAAGATCTGTGCCTTACTTCTGCCCAGGACTAACATTAGGGAGGCTACGTTTGCACTGTCTGGGCCAGAATACTGGATCCATCATTTTCAAACAGTCTTTGTGAGCATGGGTGCTCCCTGTGACTCTATCACCCGGTCTATAAAGTGAAGATAGTAACACCTATTCAAAGGGTTTGAGAGAGGATTAAATGAGACAATACTTGTAATGTGCACAGAATAGCATTTCAATGCATGGCAAGTGTTCAATAACTTAACTATCTTTACTATTTTTATATAGCATGTATATGACAGATACCCCGTAAATGATTTCTGAATTAAGTTTTATGATTAACTGTATGATTAACTGTATGAGCCACTGCAGCCACACCACTAAACTACAACATGACTTTAGGACAGACATTTCGTATGAGATTTGAAGATACAAAGGTAGAGGAGGCCTTCATTCTATTAAAGTTGTTAAGCAGTGGGTCAGTGGGTCATGTAAGTGAGACTCTCTGTTGCTTCTTTATTAAGTTTATGTGTCAGAATTTGGCTGACTTCTTATTTTCCCCTTGTTTGCAGTTTTAAAGTTATTGAATATTTAATGCTACAAAACCACTTGAGATTGCTGCTACACTAAATCTGAACATTGTACAAGCAGCTCTGAAAATGTTAAGAGTAAAATTTAGTAGAGCTGGGAAGTGAAAAGTACAGCAGTGAATTTCCATGCTAATGTGGTGTTATAAATAAAATATGATACATGGAGTAATCAATCACTGAACATGTACAGATGAAGAGAATGAGTTTATGTTTATTCAGGGTTTTTTTAACTCCTTTGCTTTGCGATATTTTATAGCCACAAAATTATATATCTGAACTTCAAGGTCATCACCTAAAACCTGTAAACCCACAGCCTCTAAACAAGAAGTTGCAAACTTAAATTCTTCGGGGACCAGGCCTGTCAGACAAACAAGGAGATTGTTAGGCTAAGCTCTCGGTACCGGATGAATGGCCACTGGCACTCAGTTTCCATGTTGGCAATGGGACAGGAGGTGCTCAGGTCTGTGGCAATTTCAATACCCTACTGAAATAAGGGTCAGTCAAATGTCAAGAAAAATCCAAACTCAATTGTGGCCAGATTTTTCCCATTTTTCAGAGAAAGCTGGCAATCTGATATGTTACATATTTTATATGAAATCTGATTTTTTAAATAAATGCTGGTAGTTAACTCGATTGAAAAATAAAACACCAAACAGGCCAAACAAAATCCATCTTGAAGGCTGGATTCAACTTGGGGTCACCAGTTCACAACAGTTGCTCTAAGCTTTTTACTTTCATATGTGGCAGAAACGGGTGGGATGTTTTATTTCTAACCCTTACTCTCTAAACTACATGAATAAGCCAGAATGAAACTCTTTGCTTTCCTGAGGCATGGAATTTTTGTGGGTAAAATTTCACCCTCATTCTCTAATGACCGAATGAACTCTTGCTTGGTTCTTAGAAAATGTCCAGCAACCAAAACTGGACAGAAGTCAAATCAAAGAAATTCTATTTGCAATTATGCTCACAAACAGATAGCCATTCATTAAGGAGGATAAATTGAGGAATTATGAAATGCCTAGACATATGGGAATCTAAATATGAATAGGTCACAGTCCCTCTCTCAAGGAGCTGACAATCTACTAAGCTGTTTCTTGAGGGGCTACAGCTGCAAATCTAAGGAAGCCTTACCTATTTGAGGTCATCATTCACATCCTCTGTCTGCACTCCCAGCTTGGGACAATACCCAGACAGTAATCTTTATTTCAGGATCATCCTGCCCTGGTGTCACTAGGCAAAAATGCCTGGAAAACTCAGTCCTTTCACATCAGATCTGGAAACCTTGTTAAGATGGAGATGGTGTCACACCCTGTCCCTTCTCTCCATGAGCTGAAGAGAGGGACTGATGAGTAGAGATGCAGTGGGGAACCAGGCAGAAAACCCAAGAAAAAGTTCCACTGGGCCCAATGTCCAAATCCTCAATGTTTCCCCAATGTCCAGATCCCCTGAAGACTTCTGTATTAATACAGAGCAGGAGAAATGGTCAGGAGGTCAGTGGCTCCAACACAAGGGAAAAGGGGGCTTTCATTATGCGTCTGAAGTCCCTGCCCCATGTTAGTGGAATAATGGAGGCAAAGCTCATGGGGATGGGATATGAGAGTGACAGGGCCTGTTCTGGTCCCTTTCTGAACCTAAAAGGGAGTTGGGGCTAAAGGATTCTTGACATAATCAAACATTTATCGGAATGAACTGTTATATTCTTGTATTTCCTTTCCTTTTCAAATAAAATGGTTAGTAAAGGTATATTAATGTTCACACTTGGAGAAACAACAATAAAAATAATTATTACAAAAATGTTTATCACACTGTCAAAGTTTTGATCATAGACGTTTTTAAGTCTGAAAAGGTATAATGAAAGGAGGAAGGGCAAGGGGAGTGGGCAGGTGGGGATGCAGGGAGGCAGTCGGTAAGACAGTTACAACTAGAGCTACGATAGCAAATCAGTCACTCATAGATGACGGCAAACATTAACGGGAAAAGAATTCAAGTTATAAAATAAAATGTATTCACAATTTTCCTGGAACATCTATACTATGTAATTCAAGGCAGAGATATACAATCACACAGACAAATTGATTTTCAAGTGGTTCCTTGTAATCACTTGTACATATTTGGGATGTAATGGCTAATGTAATAAATACACATTCTTTCTCTGCTCCACTGCATGCTTGAGAGTAACATTATTTCCTGGAGCTGTAAAAGCTCTTTCATGTAGAACCTCAGGTTAACTGGGGTAGCACTGCCAAGAAAGGAGACAGATTGAGAAGCAAGCATGTCCTTAGGGAAAGAATCGCATGCAGATTTTCTCAGAACCAAGGACTTCTTTCTAAAGGGGTAAATAATTAAACCCCGTAGTATTCCTGGAAGTGGCCTTTGCCTGCAAGGTGTTGCCTATTTTTAGCCAGACTGAGGTTCCTAAAAGAACAATTCTGAAGACACTTTTATGACTTGACTCTGGTCTTCAAGGCTTTCAATAATCAAATCCCACCTTTAGACTCCTACCTTGGTCTCCACTAGCCCAATGTGTGTGTCCCCTGATTTATCAGATCTGGGCCACTCTCCTCTACAAGACCCCACTTATCACCTCCTCTGCAAGACTTTCCTTCTTTTTCCAACTCTTGCTCCACAGAAGATTACAGGATTCTTTTGCTCTGTTTATCACCCCCTCCTTAACATCATAGACAAGCAAACAAACAAACAAAAACAAA